>NW_026693571.1:39755000-40170000 GCF_021218885.2 Marmota monax
TCAATGTATGAATACCACATTTTGTTTGTCATTTTCCTATTGTTTTTAGCTGTTATGAATAAAGTTGGTGTGAACATTGTGTGTGTGTGTGTGTGTGTGTGTACCAGGAATTGAACCCAGGGGCACATAACCACTGAGCCACATCCCCAGCCCGTTTTTTTTTTTGTTTGTTTGTTTGGTTGGTTGGTTGGTTGGTTTGGGTGCTGGGGATTGAACCCAGGGCCTTGTGCATTTGAGGCAAGCACTCTACCAACTGAGCAATATCCCCAGCCCCCTGTTTTGTATTTTATTAGATACAGAGTCTCCCTGAGTTGCTTAGGCCCTTGCTAACTTGCTGAAACTGGCTTTGAACTCACAATCCTCCTACCTCAGCCTCCTAAGCTGCTGGGATTACAGATGTGTGCCACCACCCAGCTGATATAAACTTTTTTTTTTTTTTTTTTTTTTGTGGGCACAGCTTTTCATTTCTGTTGGATAAATACCTAGGAAAAAAATATTAGGTCATGGCCAGGCCCGGTGGCGGGTACCTGTAGTCCCAGGTACTCTGGAAACTAAAGCATGGGATCACTTGAGCTCATAGTTTGGGGCCACCGAGGGCAATATAGTGAGAATCCCATCTTCCCCCCACCATGAGCACTGGGGATTGAAGCCAGGGTGACACGTATGCCTGCCAGGCAAGCACCCTACCACTGAGCCACATCCCCAGCCTGTGAAATTCCATCTTTTAAGTATAATGATTATGGGGCAGGGATGTAGCTCTGGTAGAACACTTGCCTGGCACGCATGAGGCCCTGAGTTCCATCCCTAGAACTGCAAAATATAATAACAACAATAATTAGGTCACAGAACAGATATATTTTAATTTTATAAGAAACTGCCTATTTTTTCCAAGGTGGTTGTGTCATTTTACATTCCATTAGCAATGTTTGGAGAATTGTAGTTGCTCCAAATCCTTAACAGTTGGTTTTCTGTTTTGATTTTTTGTTGTTGTTTTTGGTACTGGGGATTAAACCCAGGTTTACTAAACTGCTGAGCTATATCTCTAGACCTTTTTTAAACTTTAAAAAAAATTTTTTTTTTAATGGGGCTGGGGTTGTGGCTCAGCAGTAGAGCACTCAGCACATGCGAGGCCCTGAGTTTGATCCTCAGCACCACATAAAAATAAATAAATAAAATGAAGGTTTTATTGATATATATATGATATAGTCATCGATGGACACAATACCTTCATTTTATTTATTTATTTTTATGTGGTGCTAAGAATTGAATCCAGTGCCTCACATGTGCAAGGTAAGTGTTCTACAACTGAGCTATAGCCCTAGCCCTTTTTGAAATTTTTTTTTTGAGACAGGGCCTCACTAAATTGCCTGGGCAGGCCTTGAACTTGTGATCCTCCTGCCTCAGCCTCCCAAGTCCCTGGGATTATAGGCATGTGCCCACAGGACCAGCTTAGCAGTTGGTTTTATTAGTCTATTGATATTATCAGTTTCTGCTATGGTAGTAAGTTACATTTTCTTTTGACAGAATACAATTAGAGGCTGGACCTGGTGACACATGCCTATAATCCCAACCACTTGAGAGGCTGTGGCAGGGGAATCAAAAGTTCAAGGCCAACCTTAATAACTTAGCAAGACCCTGTCTCAACACAAAATCAAAAAAGAGTGCCCCTGGATTCAGGGCTCTTGTACCACAAAAATTAAAACTTACAGCATCACAGACGTTTAGGAGCTGACAGCTGCTGTACCTTAACTCTAGGATAGCTTTCGCAAATTCAAGTCCTTGCTCTTCACAGATGTCACACTCGAATAGCCTATCATGGACTGTGTCAGTTAACTGCCTGCTACTAAGAACACCTGAGGGCTGCGTGGGGCTGTGGCGCAGCAGTAGAGCGCTTGCCTGGCACGCGTGAGGCCCTGGGTTCGATTCTCAGCACCACATTAAAAAAATATATAAGGTATTGTGTCCAACTACAACTAAAAAATAAATATTAAAAAAAAAAAAAACACTTGAGGCAAACAGCTTATAAGGAGGAAAGGTTTAATTTGGCTTATGATTTCAAAGGTTTCAGTCCACGTTGGTTGGCCCTGGCACTTTGGGGCCTGTGGCAACACAGTACCTCATGGCAGAAGCACATGGTGAAGAAAATCGCTCACCTCATGGCAGCTGGGACACAAGAGAAGGGGCCAGGGTCCCAATATCTGCCCCCACTGACCCAACTTCATCCAACTAGGAATCACCTTTGAAAGGTTCCACCACCTCCTAATAATGCCCCAGACTGAGGATTTCAGATCCAAACTGTAGTATCTTCCAACAGAGAATCGCCCATTACACAGGTGACAAATGACAGGGAACTATCAAATTTGAAAGCATGTTAGAGGTTTGCGGTTATGGTGTCCTGGAGATTGATCCCAGAGTATCTGGGATTCCAGATGTGCACTCCCATGCCGGGCTGCTGTGTTTCTAAGGACTCATTTTAGAGGTTGCTGTAGTTGGGTCTGAACTGTCCCACAAAGGACCCTGTGTTAAAGGCTCAGTGTCCCCAGTTTGTGGTGCTACTGGGAGGTGGTGGCACCTTTAAAGCAGAAGGGCTGAGTAGAAGGGACTTAAAAGTCATTGGGGGCCGACCTTGAAGAGGGTATGGAGACCCGGACCCCCTCCCATCTCCCCTTTGCTTCTTAGCTACCTGCCATGATATACCATGATACCACAGACCCAAAGGCAAGGGAACCAAGCAACCACCTGTGAGACTGAATTAAAATATACTTTTCTTCTCTATAAGTTGATTTTCCCAGGTATTTTGTTACAGTGATGGAAAGCTAATTGATACATGTTAAAATATTTATGTTTGATATGTCAGATTCGCTTCAGAATAATTGGGAAGGAGAAAAGTATCGGGAACTGTGCGGTGCTTGATGTTTTACCCAACTTGTAAGCTAAAAAGTTAGCCTGGCAGTCTCATGGGTGCTGGCAGAAGACATGAGACTAACTAGGTCAGAAACAAAGGACTTTATTACAGCAAAAGTCATAGCTGTGTTTCATGTTCATTTGTGTCAGTTCCTGAAGCTCCTAAATCCCAGTGAGGTGATGCAAAGGCCCATTGTGCAGTAGGTTATGTTACAGGAGAGGAACACTAAGATTTACCACTTTTATAGAAGTGGAAGCAAGCCTGCTTTTTTTCCTGGGGGAAACATTACCTCATCCCTCAACGTTGCTCACAAGGACATAAAGGCAACCCTGAGAAATGGCCCAGGCAAAGAGCAGTCAAGGGATTGTATTCTTGGCATACTCTGCAAGAATGTGCAGGTATGCTCACAGTCTATGGCAAATTGCCTCTCACAATTCACTCCTCAGCCTGACACACTGTTGGCCAAACTTGAATTTTTACATGAGTAAACTACTCTGATGGCCATTCTGATTAATCCAGCCAACAGAGGCTAGAACCAAATGCACTAAATTTGTCTCATATACCATTTAATTATGGTTATTATCAGTAAGACTCAAAGCAGCAGATGAAGGCAGCATGTAGCATTGATCTCTGCCATCTTCTCCAGGGTCCCAGATAGTGAACTGTAAGTCTCTGGGGAGCCAGGAGGTATTTTAAGGTCAGGCTCTATTATTCCTTATGACCTATTCAAGAGAGTTTAAACTGATTTGCTAGTCTTTGGTATCACTGCCAGTAATTAGTGGGACAGTAAATGAGCCCAAAAGGAAACCCAGTTTTCAATAGACATCTCATGGCCCATTTTTCCCCTTACATACATATAACCCCAAAGTCATTTAGTTCAGGACTTGATGAATCTGATTTATATTGTCTCCATAGTAGTTTAGTCACAGGGGCCGTGTCACCCAATAGTTGCACCTTCCTTTCCCATATATAATGTTATCCAAGGCCACTCAGATATCAAAAGCATATCAGTGGTCAGGTTGAATCAAAACTGTGTTGGTTTTTGTGTCTGCACATTCAGATTAGGGAGTTTCTGTGATGGCAGCAGGAACAGCAGATCAGTTAAACCACATCCACATGAGTTTTGTTTCCATAGTACGTGGACAGGAATGGCAAACTCAGCAGCAGGTCACACCCATAGTTGCAACTGCCACTTGAATCAGGTAGTGGAATGGGGTCAAGGTCAGTGGTTCCAACTGAGGACAGTTCTGCCCACCACCACCACCCCATGGGATATTTGGCAATGTCTGAAGACATTTCTGTTACAATTGGGGAGAAGGGGCTACTGGTATCTAGCTCATTTGTAAAGATTTAGAGATAACTGCTAATATCCTACCATGTATGGCAAAGTCCCCTGTTATCTAGCCTAAATATCCATAGTGCCAAGGTTGAGAAACCACCATCTAGGGAACAAATTGTACATTCATTATTTCCCTTCCCTCACTCCTGGGGCCTCAGGTATTTTTTTCCCCCAAGTGCCAGAGTTGTTGCTTTTCTCCACTGCCAGAAAACTGATACCTAAACCAACTTTTCTCTAATCATTCTTTTACTCAGATCTTTTTTTCCTGGCAGGCAGCAGAGAGAATCCCTTTCTGGGGACTCATATTCTGTGGTCTAACTACCTTGCTTAGATATGTGGACCAGGAGGTGAGGGTGATGTAGTTGGAAACCTCTTTAATGCTCAACAATGTCAGATATCTGTGGATGGTGGGGAGCATGAAATAATCTGTTTAGCTTACTGCTAGGTGGCCTTTTTGACAGAAGGCACCCAATGGTCAGACTGCAGATGGTCTAGAAGACATAGAATATGACACATTAGTTTCAAGAGCTACAATTGTATGGCCAAAGTCAGTTGGTCAGAGTGTAACAGCGATATCATAGTCTAAAAATCTGTCCACAGTGGTACAGCACCATTCGTTATTCTTGGAGGAGGCCAAAGGTCCAAAGTAGTTAATCAGGAACAAATGCCTTGTGTATTATTGCCTCATTTGCTTCAAGACAAATGGAATAACTTTGGGCAGGAGTCACAAAGACTGCCATGCATGACAAGAGTTTTTTCCTGTGTGCTTAGTCCATGATGGTGGCCACATTGCCATTGTGGGGACAATCTGAGTGGTGCTGGCTTGATTAGCACCTTAAATCCAGTATGCCTCACCTCACCAGAGAACTGGCATTTACCAGAGTTATCTACATGAGTGCCCTAGATGATCCAGTGAGCAAGCACAATCTATTTCCACAGTGTACAATCCTAAAAAAGGGTGTCTTTGATCTGCCTGTCTTTGAAGTGGCAGACCAGATGGCTAGGCCACTGTCAAGAGTCCAGAGGTCAACAAAAATATGGCAAAGTTCATTTGAAGGAATTTGTCTAGATCTAGAACAGCTTGAATTCTGCCCCGACCAGTAACCATGTTCATCACAGCTGGTACTGAGGAGGCTAAGGCAAGATCAAGTTTGGGAACAGCCTCAGCAACTTATGTTTAGATTATCTCAAATAAAAGAGGCTGGGAAAGTTGCTTGGTGGTAGAGTATCCCTGGTTCCAACCCCAGTACCACACACACAAAAAAAAGAATGGAGTTATTTTGCCTATGGGCTGATGAAAGGAATAGGTAAACGGAATAAATTGCTGGAACCAAGAGCTTAATGAAGCATGACAATATGGTATCTAATGCTTGAATGAAAGGTTGTCTTAGCACAGTCCATCCAGTAATGAGAAGGCAGAAAACAAACACATGCACACACTGATGACAGAGCAGAAGCAATGGAAATTTGAGACTCCTTCACATCTATTTAACCTTCTTGGTGATTATAGGAAACAAGGTCATCAGCTGGGAAAAAAAGGAAACTGAAGGTCTGAGAAATAAGCACAAAACAGGGAGTGATTAGAGGAAACACAGAGCAATATAAATATCCATTTGTTAACAGACCTGTAATAAGCATTCTCTAGCGGAATTCAGCTTTGGAGTACAGATGACTAACTTTAAATCCAAATTTTGCCATTGGTTTTATAGTTGAGAGGCTAAAGACAGCATTTTTTTTAAATTCAGTTTTGATTTTTATTTCACGTGACCCTCCCACGCAGCTGAACAGGCACTGGTGTGCTACCCTGCCCAGCAGAGCTTTCATTATTTAGTCTAGCACCAAGCGTATCTGCACCACCAGCATTACCTGAGAACTTATTACAAATGCCAAATTTCAGGCTTCATTCTAAAACTACTCAATCTGAAACCTGAGGGAAGGACCCAATAACGAACTGTTAACAAGCCTTCCAGATGGTTAAACATTTAAAGACAAACCAACCAGTCTGCTTGACATGTGATATCTTCTGCCATGCAAGAAGGCCCTCACCAGATGGTAAACAAATGCCTGTGCCCAAAAACTAGCTTCATCAGCATCTACTTGTTTTTAAACAAAAAGAGGGGGAAAAAAAAACACCTTTAGGGCATGTGATAAGTGAAATACCATTTCCATACTATTTCTGCTACTTCATGGATAAAATCCATTAAAAATTTCACCAGGTCACTACCAACTCGGAGAATCTGATTCACCAAGCTGTCAGATTATTTTAAAAGAAAATTCAGGAGCAAACCATCACAAATAGGACTTTTTATTGGTCACTATTAAAAATTTGAATTTTAAACAGATTCTTGAACTGGTGGTTCATATCCATCAGCTCGTTCAACTTTAGCACCTGTCTCATCTCCTGTAGCTTTTCCAGAACTACTACCTTCACCATGAAGCTCCATGAGTTTTCCCACTAAAAAGAAAAAAAAAATTTGTTAGTTATAGCTTATCATATCTTGAAACAATGATTTGTTCAATATACTATGAAAGAAAAAAGGTGTTATTTGGCCCTAAGAAAAAAAATTATCTAGTCCCACCATTTTTCTTTCGCAAATATTGCGATTTCTCACTTACATTCAAACTTGGGCTTCTTCAGCATTTTTACTTTTCTAACAAAGACATCATGAAGAGGATAAATTGATTGGCAAGCCTTCTCTATGTCTTTCCCAATGCTGTCTGGAATCCTGCAAATCACAAGTGATGGTGAAATTAAATACAAAAACCAAAGTTCTGGTTCTCACACACGGGATATCCCACTTCCTTTACATGGAAAGAAACCCTAGAGTAAGTCTACACATAAAATGCCTCACTTAACCGAAGGGTATCCTTATTAATATTATCACCCCTTTACAAGTAAGAATAGACTATCTGAAAAAATTAATATCTAAGCCTTCTGAGTCCAAGCCTTAATGGTTAACTATTACACTCTCTTAAGCATCTGTATGCTGCATGGGAACATCAGAAAAATGTTTAATTATCACTAGACATCATCTGGGACCGAAACTTTTTTTTCATCACCTGTTCCCAAGCATTACTAATTGTGGAAGATTGTGTACTTTCTAATTAAGGCAAAACATCTTTCTGCTGCTAGCTTCATCCACAAAAAGATTAAAAACAAACAAAAAACCAATTTACTTAAGCACTTTAACACAATTTCATTTAAGGGATATAGCCAGGATTCACAGAGAAGATTTAAATATGGGTCTGGTTCCTCCTTGGAGCCAGGGTTATCATATGCTTTCCCTCATCTAAGGCAGGATTCTGTTGTAAGAGGAACAAAATAAACACTTACAGTTTATTGACAACTTCTTTTAAGTCATTTGTCTGCACTTCCCGGGTCATGATTTCCATCATCTTCTTCCGGATTTGGCGAACCTGCTGGTGCTGAGCGTAGGAAGTCTTCCGTATCTGATTGTTGCGTTTTTTAGTAAAACCAACACAGAATAGACGCAGCAAATAACCATCTGTAGTCTTGACATCAACATGAGCCTCGATCATCGTCTAGAGAGAAAAAG
This sequence comes from Marmota monax, assembly GCF_021218885.2. Taxonomy (NCBI): domain Eukaryota; kingdom Metazoa; phylum Chordata; class Mammalia; order Rodentia; family Sciuridae; genus Marmota; species Marmota monax. The sequence goes on from NW_026693571.1 coordinate 39,762,802, forward strand.
ATACTGTCAGATATAACACATTTTAATGTCATTAATTCATCCCTCAATTTCATTATTAAAAACAACTAGGTGGGGGCTGGGGATGTGGCTCAAGCGGTAGCACGCTCGCCTGGCGTGCATGCGGCCCAGGTTCGATCCTCAGCACCACATACAAAGATGTTGTGTCCGCCGAAAACTAAAAAATAAATATTAAAATTCTCTCTCTCTCTCTTTCTTTAAAAAAAAAAAAAAAGAATTGAAAAAAAAAAAAAAAAACCAAACTAGGTGGGATGCAGTGGCATACTCCTGTAATCACAGCAACTTGGGTGGTAGGGGCAGGAGGATCACAAGTTAGAGGCCAGCCTGGACAACTTTTTGAGATATGGTCTCAAAACTCAAACAAATGGGGCTGGGGATATAGCTCAGTTTGGTAGAGTGTTTGCCTTGCATGCACAAGGCCCTGGGTTCAATCCCCAGCACTGCAAAACAATAAACAATCAAATGGGGCTGGAGTAGTAGCTCAGTGGTAGACCACTTGCCTAGCATGCAGGAGGCACCAGCACCAGGTTAGATCCTCAGCACCACATATAAATAAGCAAAATAAAGGCCCACTGACAAAAAAAAAAAAAAAATTAAAATATTTAATTTCACAGCTAATATATAATTAAAGTTCATAATTAGTGATCATATTATTGTCTAAATTTAAAATACAAAAGGCCACCTTAGGTGGTGACGAAAAAATTGATTTGCCTGCTTTCCATTTATTAAACATACTTTTATTTTTAAAATGAACATTTCCAATCCCCAGCACCACAAAAAGAAAAAGAACACATCAACACAATCACAGTCATACATTTCCAGAAATGCAACCATAAAACCTTAAGGGAATGTCAGAAATAAATGTAACGGTATAATCAAGATGTATCATTTGGGACCGAAACATTTTGTCATCATTCATTCCCATATACAAAATATTCCAAAACTAGACAGTTAGCCAGACACATGTGAACCAATATATTTTCTGGTACCACCAGCTGAGTATTTTGTGTTAAGCACTGTGCTACATGGATTGCTTATTTCACCCCCACAATTCAATGAAAGAATATACTTCTCTCCACAAGAAACAAAGCTTAGCAAACAAAAATTTACTTCTCAAGAACATAATGGGACATGGAGTCATGATTTAAACACCACATCAGAGAATTTGCCACTGTTACATCTCCCAGCCAGAGGCAATCAAAAGGTTAACCCGAGCCCCCCTTTCACTCTAAATTCACTAGATTTTGAGATCCCAAAATATTTTAGAAACAGGCAAAACTGCAAGCCTCCCCTGGTGGTTCCAAACACACCGATGAAAACCCAGTATTAAACCTTGGACTCAATTTAAACATGTCAAGTAAAATAGGATGATCATAGTTGGCTGTGGTAGCACACTCTTATAATCCCCAATTGGGGAGAGGCTGAGGGAATAAGGATCACTAAAAACTGGGCAAGGCATGTTTCAAAATAAAAAAGTTTTTAAAGGGCTGGGAACATAGCTCATGTGTGACCCTAGTTCAATCCCCAGTACCACCAAAAAAAATAAAGGATGGCCAAGGCATCATAAACTCAGCAGTAGCAACCAGAGTTAGCACATAATAAAATCAAGAACACAATCAAGGGCTGGGGTCATAAAGAAGTGGTAAAGTACTCGCCTAGCATGTGTAAGGCACTGGGTTCAATTCTCAGCACCACATAAAGATTCACTGACAAAAAATATATATATATATTTAAAAGGACGAAATCAAAAATTTCAAATGAAACCTAAATCTTCATTACATATGTTCCCTTCCTGTCATCACACCATGACATCCTTGGTAATGTACCCTATGAACTCCAAGAAAACTTTGGGTCTCACCTGCCATTTTTTGACCATGGAACACATTTTGTCACGGGTAAGATCCATGCCATGGAAGTTGGTCAGGCAGTTTTTTCCCTGAACATCCTCAGTAATTAGTTTGAACTTCCTAAACGCAACTTCATCATTCTGCAGATCAGCAAGACTCACTTCAAACACCCGACCCTTGAGGCCATCAGAAGCAATTTCTACAAAATAAGAATTGAATATCTGGTTAACTTTAGGAACTACATAAATACAAGTCTACTAAGTCATGCATATAAGCTGAGATTAAAAATTAAGTTAATGGTAAATAAAGACCTTAATCTTTGTTATCAAATTCATCAAAACTTCAATGACTTATTGACAGTGCCCCTTAGAAGTTCAAAACCACTTGTCCACTGTTAGTGAACTCTAAAAGCACGACTCTTGCTTAAGAGTACCACAAAAACAACCACCACAGGTGCCAAACCTAAAACCAAGAAGCGAGGTGTCCTTAAAGTCTCCTGTCACAGGAGGAACAGAAGCCCAATATGCCTACTACAATACATATACCTCAATTAAAGAAAATGCAAACCAAGTATAAGATACTCACTGGTTCCCTGGGTCCTGGTGACTAACGTTTTTCCAATATTTCTTATATTGAACATTGCCGGTGCTTTCACATCATACCAATCTTTCTTAGAAAATGGATCAACCCTGGGGGGGAAAAAAAAAAAAGCTTACGTTTCATTGCAAGTCTTGTATTTATTACTGAAATTTCTTACACCTTTCCTTATTTAACACTAATGTTAACTTCACTTCCCAGCAAGATTTTAAGAAATCTTAACTACTTAACTACTACCTAACACTAAAGTCAATCAATTCCCTCACAGTGAAATGAAGCACGCACACGTGAAGCTTGATGTTCTGAGTCTCGCTGTACAGCCTACAGACCCTAAGGTTATGGCCACTCTCCTCCATGGTCCGCCCATCACACGGACAAATGTTCCTCCGGTAACCTGCACGTCTCACGAACTCCACAGGTTCGTGAAGGCACGAAGTGGTAACAAAGACCCTTTAGGGTTAGCTTCTCAGAACCTCCCACGGGGCCCAAGCAGTAGAGAGGTGCGGGTCCCTGAAGGGAGTAACTTCCTGGAGAACAGTTAATGGAGTGGCGCCAAAAATCCACGGACATAGGCTACCCTGAGCGCACAGAACAGAACACGCCGAGTCGCGGGGAACACTCGGCTCACACGTGGCGCACGCAAGACCCAGGAAGTCTGGGGAAAAGCAGGCAGCCCTGCGCAACGCAGCACCCATATCCGCCAGGCCGCGGTGCACTCTGAACCAAAGTCAGGGCCAGCGCAATCCAACCAGCATCCTCGCCATCCAGCCCACACCGCGATCTAGAGCCCGCCCGCCGATTCCAGCAGGACCCCAACAGCGAGGACCGACGATGGTCGCCACTTACACTTTCTTCTTGGCTCCCTTCTTGCCGCCTTTTGTAAGGCGCTTGTTCTTGCCTACCGCCATGGTGCTGCTCAGAGAGCCAAAAGGACGGAAGCGCAACTCGCGCGAGAACTTAGGCGTACGGGGACGGGACGCGCCGTCTACGTGACCTCTGATCTTTCGCCCTTCCGGCGTCAAGAATATCGCGACAGCAAACGGAGCTACTCCTTCGACTGTAGTTGCGAGAGCGCCCTCGTGTGTGAGGAGGCCGCCTAGCACGCTTTGCGCTCGCTGGGAGACCGTGCTCTGGAGACTCAGGTGCCAGCCGCCTGAGGTGCAGACCTAGAGACCTGTGGTTTCTGTGGCTTTGAAGTGAGGAAGTAAGTTTCCGAATAAAGAGAGGGCCACTCAGCATCCTTCAAACCTGAACTCACCGTCTAACTCTTCAGCCACGTTTCTTCTCAAGAGCATGCACTTTGCAGTCACTGAGTCAGGAGAATGGCAAGTTGGAGGCCAGCCTCAGCGACTTAGCGAGGCCCTGTCTCAAAAAATGAAAAAGGCTGGTGACGTAGCTCAGTGATAGAGTGTGTGCCTACCATGCGCCAGGCCCTGGGTTTAACCCCCAGTTGGGGGTGGGGGAGTGCGGGGGAGGAAAGAGGAAAAGAAACCCAAAAAAGTGTGTTTGTTATACAGTAACTGTACATTTTTTAAGAGTAGAGTAAAATCTCTGTTTTCTTAAGATTTTTGTAGCAATTCATATATATTTATATTTTGCTTATATATACTTTACTTAGTGCCTCAGTGAGTTATATATTTATATTATGTGTATATATACACACTTTTTTTTTTTTTTTTAACTGTCACGGTTTAACATTTCCGGGCAAGCTGTGGCCCCTGGAAAGCTTGTAGCCCATACAGCATACAGGTTGGGTACTCAGCCAGGGTGTGTTGAATTCCTTTGGATAACTTCCCCTCTGGGGAAAAAAAAGATGACCAAGCTAGAAACCATCCCCTACTCACAAATCCACCAGAAAACTTGTAAACATTTTTTTTTAATCACAAAATTTAATTATGGTTCAGGAAATATTGAGCAAATAACATTCTTTAAAGAAATAGATTAACTCCAGTTATTGGGTGGGAAGCCACTAATAAGTTTATTCTATTTTTCTTTTTTCTCCTTTTTTTTCCCTTGGGGTGGGCAGTGGTGTCTCACTTTGTTGCACAGGCTGGCCTTGAACTTGGAATCCTCCTGCCTCAGCCTTCTAAGTAGCAGGGATTACAGATGTGTGTGTGCCATTACACACAGTTAAGTTGCCCTATTTTCTATGTTGAAAATGACAAAAAAAAAAAAATGGGCTGGGATGGTGGCTCAGTGGTAGAGTGCTCACCTAGCATGCATGAGGCACTGGGTTCGATCCTCAGCACCACGTAAAAACAAACTAATATATCCACCTAAAACTAAAGATACATAAGTAAATAAATATTTTAAAAAAAGAAAAGAAAATGATAAAAAATTCTCATTTCCAGTCTGACTGCAAAGATACATGTGCCAAATGTCTGAAAATAAATACAATATGAAAGGCAAAAGTTCTAAAGCTAAGGGCATGCGATAGACTCAGAGAAAATTTCAGAAACACCCAAAGTGGCAACAAGGAATGTTTGGCTAGCATGTGAGGTCCTTTTTAGTTATGATTGTCTTTTGTTCTGTTTAAGGATCCACATGAACTCAATGTAATTGAAATTCCCCTTTTTGTGAATAGGTGCTTCTCTACACAGCTCATCCACTTCCTCATCGTGAAGTTCAAGAGACATGCTCTACTGACCACAGCGTAGTCAGCAACTCTCTCAGGAGGTCCTCCCAAATGGTGCCAGTTGCTCCTTCATCAAAGCAACTGGGCCCTGTGGTGCACACCTGTAATCCCAGCAACTGTGGAGCCTGAGGTAGGAGGACCACAAGTTCAAAACCAGCCTCAGCAACTCACTGAGGCACTAAGCAACTTAGCAATATAAAACAAAAAGGGTTGGTGATATGGCTCAGTACCTGAGGCACCCTGGGTTCAATCCGCAGTGATTCCCCCACCAAAAAAAGCAATCAAAAGCACTCTGATCCTATCTCCGGTATCTGTGCATCTAACTTTTTACCAAATACTGCGAGACATGGTGCAAGTGTCGGGCCCAGCGCCTAAGTTGTCACGGCATCCAGGTACCAATCAATCAGATTTTTCCTCAGTGAGGCAAATACATGATACATATCTTCCCTGTCAGTAAAACCATCTCTGATCTGAACAGTTATGTTGCAGGTCTCTGAACTCCTGAATCTGTGACTGGTCCAATCTGAAAAAACACACTGCACCCTTGCATTTCCTGGCCACCTAGTCTTCTCCCTTTTGCTCCACAGAAGAATGAGTGGTTAAATGCCTGCACAGCCATGAGGATCCCAGAATCTCAGTGAACCCCTTGTTGCCACCATCCAAGGTTCCAAATCGTATAATCCCTTCCCTCCTTCTATCCTCCAGCCCCTACCTCCTTTTACCCCAACCCTTTAAGACAGTCTTTCTAAATTTCTAGTCTCAACTTGAAATTATTTATTCCTGTAGGATAAAGCCAACAGTCAGAATATACTTTACTGAAGCGTACTCTTAAAATGGTAAGATGGTAGGTTTATGTGTTTCTCACAACAATTTTGTTTAAAAAAAAAGGGGGGGGCTGGGGTTGCCTAGCATGTACAAAGCCCTGGGTTCTATTTCTGGCACCCCCCTCCAAGGGGAAAAAAGTGCTTAGCTGAGGATGACACTTGCTCAGCCTCACTTATTCCTTTGTCCTTCACATTTTAACTTGGACAGGCACCCTAGTTCCCGACTACACACGCTTCTCTTGCTTCCATGTTTCCCTTCATCAGCAGGCTCGTACCTGTGCATTTTTAAGGCAGGTCAGCTTCATTTCTTTTTTCCATGAGATTGAATGTCTAGACAAATAGACTTTCCCTCACGGCTGCTCCCAGAGGACTTTGCACAGCTGACTAGTAACTGCTGACTAAACGGGTCCTTTTCACCATGAGCAAAAAAGCACACAGGGCAGCCTGTTTCTTCTTTGTGTCCCATCTCATGTGGCAACCCCTCAGATTATGTGTTGAATGAACAAATAAGAGTTGAATTGACATGGGTCATATTTTGGATTTAGTAAATTAGTTCAGATTTTCAAAATAATTTTTAGAACCAACAGGCCTGGGGCTAGTTGGTAGAGTGCTTGCCTTGCATGTATTAGGCCCTGGGTTCAATCCCTAGCACACCACATACACACATACATACACACACACACACACACACAGAAAAAAAAAAAAAAAACAGACCTACAATTTTAAAAAATTGCCAAACTGGGCTGGGGATGTGGCTCAAGCGGTGGCGTGCTCGCCTGGCATGCGTGCGGCCCGGGTTTGATCTTCAGCACCACATACAAACAAAGATGTTGTGTCCGCCGAAAACTAAAAAAATAAAATGTTAGGATTCTCCCTCTCTCTCTCTCTCTCTCTCTCTCTCTCTCTCTCTCTCTCTCTCTCTCTCTCTCTCTCTCCTCTCTCTATCTTTAAAAAAAATTGCCAAACTAAAAAACAAGTTTTGTTTACTGTGAACATCATTTCATGTTAAAATTGTGTTTTGGCCAGATATGGTGGGGCATGCCTATGACCCAGCTACACAGGAGACTGAGGCAGGAAGATTGAAAGTCTGAGATCATTCTCAGCAACTTAGTGATAGCCTATCTCAAAGTAAAATAAAAAGATTTGGCTCAGTGGTAGAGCACCTGTGGGTTTAATCCCTAGAATAATAACAACAACAACAACAACAACAATAATATATTTTGATTCCCAAAATAAAAATGATATATTCTATAAGGTGAATAAATCAAGTTTGTGAACAATGTAGACCTTATTTTTCTTATTACAGATTGCTGAAAATTAGTGACCAGAGGAAATCAATTAGTCTTCCCAAATATAATGTCAAGTCTAATAAACTATATTAATTTTCTTTCAATAACAATGTGTGTGTGTGTGTGTGAGAGAGAGAGAGAGAGAGAGAGAGAGAGAGAGAGAGAGAGAGAGATGCTGGGGATCTAACCTAGGGCCTTGTTCATACTAGCTCTGAGCTATACCTGCAGCCTCAAATAGTGATCTTGACTAAGTTTATTACCTAGGTGGCAATTCATTAGTTTAAATTTTCTCCAGTGGAATATGTTATAGACCCTCAGACTGCCTACTCCAATATAAAACTCAAACTTACTTTCTTCCTGGTCTGAGACCTCTTTTTGTCCAAGAGTAAAAGTCATAGGGAAATCATTAGTGGAACCAGCTGTATCTAGCTTATTTCAGCTCTAGTACCTAAGGGATTCATCAGAGGTCTATTTCATTCCTAAAAGTTATTTTATAGTTAAAAACTCCCGCATCCCTTCCTATGGTACTGGGATTGAACACAGGGGTTCTCTGCCACTAAACTAACCCCCCCCCAGCCCTTTTTACTTATTTTTAAAATTTTGAGACAGTGTCTCACTGAGTTGCTGAGGCTGGCCTCAAACTTGTGATCCTCCTGCCTCAGGCTCCCAAGTCTCTGGGATTGTAAGCATGTGCCACCACACCTGGCTAATAAAAGCTTTTTTTTTTTCCTTTTTAAATGTATATGTTTGCTCTGCTTCCTAGCTGTCATGAACAGCCTTCCTCTGACACACCTTTCCATCACGCCTCATCCCTGTCCCAGAGCAGTGGAGTTGGCCAACCATGGACTGAACTTCTGAAACTGGTGCTTTTTAAAATGCCAGGTCATAGTGAAGAAGAAAGTGAGGAAATCAAAAGAAAGAAAACAGAAAAGAAGGAAAATAAAACCAGCATTTGTTGAATCTGTACACAAGAAATGTATCTTGCAATTTTGCAGTTTTTAGAGTTGAAAATTCATCTCAGCTCAAGTGCATCTAGTGGTCATCACAAGTACAAAACAACCACTTGCACTGTCCATGAGATTAAAAAAAAAAATAGCTACTCAAAAGTATAACTATTCCTAGGACTGAGAAAAAATTTATCTGCAGCCCACATGAAGAAGTCACAGTAATATAGAGTAGAATAAAAAAAGAACTCTAAAAATAAATTCACAAAGTTTTTCATTTTTTAATTGTAGGTGGACACTATACCTTTATTTTATTTTTTTGTTGTGCTAAGGATCGAACCCAGTGCCTCATGCATGCTACAGGAGCACTCTACCCCTGAGTGACAACCCCAGCCCAAATTCACAAAGTTTTATAGGAAAAAAATTATATTTTACTGACAATGTTTCATTAAATGATGCAATCATCAGTTTTAATTTCTTATACTGTCTAAAAGGGGATATATGAAGTCAGTATATTGAATCCCTGGTCATCATTTAAAACTTTTAGGACTCTGGCATGGTAGTGAGTTGCATAGAATCTCAGCTACTCTGGAGGCTGAAGCAGGGATCGCCTGAGCCCAGGAGTTTGAAACCAGCCCAGGCAGCATAGGGAGACCCTGTATAAAATGAAATGGGAAAATGGGTGCTGGGGCACATAGCTATAATCCCGGTGACTTGGGAGGCTACAGCTCTAGCATTGCAAGTTTGAGGCCAGCCTCAGAAACTTAGCTAGACCTTCAACAATTTAATGAGATCCTGTCTCAAAAGAAAAAAAAAAAAGGTGGGAGGAAGAGGCTGGGGATGTTACTCAGATGTAAAGATCCTCTGTACCAAATCCCCAGGACCAAAAATAAAAATAAGGTCTAGGGATGCAGCTTATTGGTAGAGTACTTGGCTACCATGTGTGAGCCCCTGGTAGATGGGGGGCTGCAATAAATAAATAACTGCTCTTTAGTTACAGAAGTTTCATTTGGTTCTTTTCCTTTATGTTACTTTTTATAGTTTCTTATTCTCTCTCTACATTGTATTAGATGATACAATGTATATTTATTTTTGTATTGTGTTAAGGATCAAATCCAGGGCTTTGTGCCTGCTTGGCAAGTGCTGAATCACATCTCAGTCTTTCAATATAGATTTAAACCCAGTACATAAGTAAGACAGGGGCTGGGGCTGGGGCTCAGTAGTAGAGCACTTGCCTAGTGTATGTGAGTCACTGGGTTTGATTCTCAGCACCACATATAAATAAATAAGGTTCACTGACAATAAAAAATACGTATTTCCCATATTAAGACTTTATCAAGGAAATAGCGTGCCAAATCACATTCTGGCTTACATTCCTTCTCGTTGCCCACTGGCATTGTTGTTGTTGTTGTTGTTTATTACACTACTATAAACTGATCCAAAGGATCTACTGAATTCCAAGTGTTATAGAATATCTTTTTTTTTTTAAGAGAGAGAGAAAATTTTTAAATATTTATTTTTTGGTTTTTCGGTGGACACATCGTCTTTATTTTATTTTATGTGGTGCTGAGGATCAAACCCAACGCCCTGCGCATTACTGCTTGAGCCACATCCCCAGCCCATATAGAATATCTTATTGGACATGCCAAACACATTAAAGACCTGGCAATTTTTTTTTTTTAACTGATGCTGGAGATCAAATGTGCTAGGCCTCACAAGTGCTAGGCACACTGAGCTATACGGCCAGCCCAGGCCTGGCAAATTTCTTAAAATTCCCCAAATAATCTTCAGAATTATAGAAAGGTGAAGGGAGGTTTTTGTTTGTTTGGCTGCTGAAGACTGAACCCAGGACCCCTTGTATGATAAGCATATGCGCTACCACTGAGTTACACCCCCAGCCCTGAGATGATGTGTTTGGAAAAGAGAAGATAAAATTTGTGGGAAGATTAAAACTTTTAAAAAACAGCATGGTGTGGTGGAAAGAACACAGATTTTTACTTCAGTCCTTAATTAAAGTCACTGCCTCTCTCGCTAGCTGTGTGACTTTCTACTGTCTGTTTTCTCACAGTATCTGGGAATAATACCTATCTCCCATGGTTACTATAAGGTTTAAATGGTACAATATGCATTCGAACAGAGCTGAGCATATAGTAGGCACTTAGTGACTTTGACTTTCCTTCTCTCTTTCTCCACAAAATAAATATCAGGCTGATCATCTCAGCTGCCTCTCAGCTGCCCGCTCACACTCATGCACCTCTCATTCCCTAACTGAGTGCAATGATTCTCTGTCCTCACCTATCTCAGCCTGCAGGATTTGTTGTGATTGGCAGACAAGAAGAAGGAACTTATTTCATGAAACAAAACAAGAGAACTGAGAAGGAAACCTGAGATTAAATCTGTACTTGGTGATATTAGTATCTTATAAAAGTACACAGGTACAATCAAACTGGATTCTGTATTCCCCTTGCTATCACATGCTGGGCAGGGGTACTCACTTTTCTTCACTACTCATACAGTCATTTTTGCTGGTTGACATGGAAATTGAAACCATCTTGTGCACATTCTAGAAATACACATGCTATACTTCCAGAATGTAAATTAATGGCTGGGCTCTAGTACTGCCACACTCAATGTGGGTCCGGTCCTACATTATAGTAGTTTGACCTCAGAAACTTTTTATTTTTCTATGCTTGTTCAAGGCCACCATGCTGTGCACCTCCAGGGTGTTATTAGTCCAGAAACTATAACAAAACTTTAATGACCGCAGCATAAACAAGGTAAGTGTAGCAGCACACTCCTGTAATCCAAGCATCACAAGTTCAAGGCCAATCTCAGGAATTTAATGAGACCCTGTCCCAAATAAAAAATAAAAAGGGCTGGGAATGTAGCTCGGTAGTAAAAAGCTCCCGGGTTCAATCTCAGTATTAGAGGGGAAAAGAAAAGCAGCAAGGTAGAAGTTATTTCTCATTCACGGGGCAGTCCAGTGGGCAGTCTAGGACTGATGCTTTGGCTCCATAATGTTGGGGATTTAAGGTCCGTGGTTTTATCAGTCCTGTGCCTCTGCCATTCATGCTGTGTTGCTCTCATCCATGGGGTCCAGGATGCGAAATCAACAGCAGAGGAGGAAAAAATGAAGAGGAGGACATGTTCCTTTCCTTACAGAGTACCATCCACATTTCCACACATGCATTCCACTCACATCACTTTGCCATCCCTAGCTGCAGGACAGGCTGGAAAATAGGCCTTAGCAGTAGAGCCATGTGCTCACCCAAAATTCTGCATGGAAAAAAGAAATTGCTACAAGAGCAATTAGTTTTCTTTTTTTGTAAGGTTTTGTGAAAAGTAAATGCCACAAAGTACATAAGCACAGACACACACACATACATACACACACACATACACACACAAAAAAAGTTTGCTTCTTTTCTTCTTTTTTCCCATTCCCCTTACCCTGTTACCAAAAACGGGAAATTATTTCCAATAGCTATTAACTACCAATATATTTATAACATCAATAAGAACAATATAGAGTTAAATTGTCTTTTTCTTTTTATTTATTTATTTTTGTGGTTGCAGATGGCAGAATGCCTTTTTTTTTAAATTTTGTTTATTTTTATGTGGTGCTGAGGAGGGAACCCAGTGCCTCACACATGCTAGGCAAGCCCTCTACCACTGAGTTACAACCCAGCCCTTAAATTGTTCTCTTAACAATCACAAACTTCATATATTTATTAAAATGTGGAGCATTATCATGAATTCATAAAAGGTGCTACAGAAATGAGAAGTTTGTAAAAGAGAACAAACCTACTGTAAGAACTTGAATGTGGTTTTTGGTTTCTTTGTTTATTCATTTGTTTTGGTGGCACTCCACCACTGAGCTACATCCCATCCCCTTTTACTTTTCATTTTGAGACTGTCTTTCACTCAGTTGCTCCGGCTAAACTTGAGCTTGTAAGTCTTCTGCCTCAGCTTCCCTTGTAACTGATATTACAGATGAGCACCTCTGCATCTGATTTGGCTAAACTTTAGATCAGACTAAATACATGTCTTCCACCCTCTGCTCCCAAAATATGTATCACAAATAGCACAGGGTCATTTTTCTTTAATTTTTTTTTGGCGGCCGGGGGGTGGGAATAACCAGGGATTGAACTCAGGTGCACTTGACCACTGAAGCAACATCCCCATCCTTGTTTTGTATTTTATTTAGAGACAGGCTCTCACTGAGTTGCTTAACAAGCTCGCTTTTGCTGAGGCTGGCTTTGAACTCACAATCCTCCTGCCTCAGCCTCTTGAGCCACTGGGATTACAAGCGTGCACCACTATGCCCAGTGCATGGGATATTTCTTTAATTCAGGTCCTCTTTTCTTCTTTACCTTTTCAGATGGTATTCATTGCATTTATGCAGTTATACTCATTGTAACAAGATTTCTACTTATGGATCAGATATTTATTCATTCAGTAATGTTACCTAGGTGCATAGTGACTTTTGTTCTTTCAAGAAGTCTTTTATTTTGAGATCTGAACAGTTTCAAGACTATGCAATTTGCAATCAGTTGACCTGGCTCCACTTCCAACTCATTTTATAATCACAGGCAAGTCACTTAATCCCTGAGATTTAGGTCTCTGCAAAATGGAGATAGTGATGCCTGTCCTGGCCACCTCAGAGGATTATTAGCATGCATTCAGTAAAAGTGAAAATACATAGAAATGGTATTTTAAAAATTGCTATCATTTCAGGCCTTGAGCAAACTCCAGCATCCAGGGTTGTATTTATTTTATTTTTACGAACTGGAATTTATGATCAAAGTCATATTTGATGTCAAGATGAAAGGTGTTTTTCATTTTGTTTTGTTGTGATTCTGGGAATCAAAGTTGGGGCCTTTATTAGGCAATGCTCCACCTCTGACACCCTAGCCCAAATAGGGTGGTACTTAAATTACCAAATAATTTTCTGAGCACCTTGAAAAATGAGCTTAGAATGAATTTCTCTTTTTCACTCCTGAATTACAACACAACCTCATTTTTGTATTCCTATTCCTGTTTCTGGATTTCTCTTTCCCAATAATTGCTAAAATGAGAAGTGGTTTAAGTAATTTAAGCCTTTGGTTGTTAAACTTAAAATACAATACTGAGCAAACAGTATTTATTCTGATCTAAAGAAGATTTTATTATATTTTAGCAATGGGAAAGAAAATTAACATTGTGGAAAGTCCTCACCTAGCAGAATTGTTTAAAACATCTTTCTTAATCTTTTTTAGTCCTCACAACAGCTATAGGGTAGGATTATTAAAGGAGGAAATAAGACTCAATGGTTTAGTACCTTGTCCCAAATCACACATCTGAGGGTGTAGAGCTGGAATACAAACCCAACTTGGAGCACAAAGATTACTTAGAGGGACGTTTCACATTAATACAAGGGTCAGTTCATCAGAAAAATGTAACCATTATAAACACAAAAGCCAGGAGACAACAGATCACCAAAACACATCAAGCCAAACCAACAAAACTGAAAGGAGAAACAGGCAAGAGTGGAACTACAAAACTTCACTTCAAAGAATGGATAGAACAGCGGGGTAGAAGACTAACAAGGACACAGTAAGCTTGAAGACCTGCTACGAACTACCACATGTGTGAGGAACACTTCAGCCATCAGCAGAATACACAGCTTCTCAAGTGCTCACAGAACACACTCTATTCTAAGCTGTAACCTAAACCTCAATAAACATAGGAGAATAGAAATAATACAAAGCAGGTTCTATAATAAAAATGGATTGAAATTAGAAATCAACACCAGAAAGAATTTGAGGAAACCCACAAATATGTTGGAATTAAGCAACACACTCCTAAACATTCAAAGGGTCAAAGAAGAAATCAAGGAGCTGGGATTGTTGTTCAGCGGTACAGTGCTCACCTGGCGGTGCAAGGCCCTGGGCTCAATCCTCATTACCACGTAAAAATAAATAAAATAAAGGTATAAAAAAAGAAGAAGAAATCAAAAATGAAATTAGAAAATGCTTTGATATAAATGAAAATGAAGTATGAGCTGGGCATGGTGGTGCGCATCTGGAATCCCAGTGGTTCAGGAGGCTCAGAAGATCGCAAGTTCAAAGCCATCCTGAGCAACTTAGGCCCTAAGTAAAGTAGCTGTCTCTAAAAAAAAAATTAAAAAGGACTGGGAAGGGGCTGGGGTTGTGGCTCAGTGTTAGAGCGCTTGCCTTGCTCATGTGACACAATGTGTTCGATCCTTAGCACCACAAAAAATAAATAAATAGTAAAACAAGGATATTGTGTCCATGTTCAACTAAAAATATTAATATTAATAATAATAATAATAATAAAAGGGCTGTGAATGTGGCTCAGTGGTTAAGTTTCCCTGGATACAATCCCTGGTACCAAAAAGAAGAATGAGAATGAGAATGGGAGACAGAAAGAAAGAAAATGAAGTACAGAATACCAAAACATAAGGGATATAGTAAAGGGATATTTGGAGGGAAAATTATAGTTTAAAATTCCTATATTAATAAAGAATATCCATGGGGCTGGGGTTATGGCTCACCAGTTCAGCGTTCACCTAGCTTATGCAAGGCTCTGGGTTTGATCCCCAGCACCACATAAAAATAAATAAATAAAATAAAGGTATTGTGTCCAACTACAACTAAAAAATAAGTATTTAAAAAAGAAGAAAAAGTGAAGGTGGGAGTTCATAACCCACTTGAATCAAAGTGTGGAATATGATATGTCAAGAAATTTGTAATGTTTTGAACAACCAACAATAAAAAATTAAAAAAAAAAAAAAGAAGATCGAGGCCAGGCATGGTGGCACATGCCTCTAATCCTGCAACCAGGAGGCTGAGGCAGGAGGATCAAGAGTTCAAAGCCAACCTCAGCATTGGTGAGGTACTAAGCAACTCAGTGAGACCCTGTCTCTAAATAAAATAAGGCTGGGGATGTGGCTCCAGTGGTCAAGTGCCCCTGAGTTTAATCCTCAGTAATCACTCCCCCCCCAAAAAAAATCTATGCATGTATGATTTTGTCAAAACTAACCCAACTATTATGTATAACTCTAATGCTTTAATAAAAAAAAAGTAGGGAGGAGAAGAAGGACTGGAAATATAGCACAATGGTATAGTGCTTACCTGGCATTTGCAAGGCCCTGGGTTCATCCCAAGCACCTCCCGAAACATAGGGGTGGGGGGAGGAAAGGGAGGGAAAAAAGGAAGGAAGACTAATCTTTAAACAGTAACTTAAACTTCTACCTTAAGACATTGGAAAAGGGGCCAGGTGTAGTAGTTCAGCAGCTCAGGAGGCTGAGGCAGGAAGACCCCAAGTTTGATAAATAAATAAACAAACAAACAAACAAATTAGATAGATGATAGATAGATAGATGAGGCTGGGGATGTAGCTCAGTGGTAAATTACCCCTGGGTTCAATTCCCAGTACCATTAAAAGAAAAAGTTGGAGAAGAGGGCAAACTAAAGCAAGCAGTGGGAAGGAAACAAGGAATGAACAGGAAATTATTGCAATAGAGAACCGCAAAACAACAGAACAAATGAGCAGAGTAGAATCTGGTCCTCTGAAAAGATCAATAATATTGACAAATCTTTAGCTAGATGGATCACTTGAAAAGGAGAAAAGTTGTATTGTATTGCTAGAAATAGAGTGAAACAAGGGATGTTACTGCTGACCTTACAGAAATAAAAAGGGTTGTAAAGGAATACTATGAACAACTATTTGCCAAAAAAATTAGACAATTTTAGATAAAATGAACAAGTTTCTATAAAGACATAAACAACCAAAACTGACGTAAGAAGAAAACAGTCTGAATATATGTAACAAAGAGCTTGAATTAGAATTAAAAAAAAAATCATAACCACAAGAAAAAGGAAAAAATAAAAAGCACATTTGGCATCACTGGTGGGAAGACCATAAATAATTCATGAATTCTTCCAAAAAAAAAAAAAAAATAGAAGAGGCAACACCCAATTCCTTTTGTCCCCACCCTCTGCTTAGAGCTGAGGACTGAAATCAGGGCCTTATGCATGCTAGGCAAGCACTCTGCTACTGAGTTAAACCCCCAACCACGTTTTCTGTCTTTAAGGGTTTGTTAACTCTGGATATTTATTTCTTTCTTTTTCAATGTTTTTAGTTGTAGATGGACACGAGACCTTTATTTATTTATTTATTTATTTATTTATTTATTTATTTATTTATTAATGTGGTGTTGAGGATTGAACCCAGTGCTTCACACATGGTAGGCAAGCGCTCTACTACTGAGCCCCAGCCCCAGCCTCAACTCTGAATATTTCAATGACTGGAATCATGGGTTATGGATATAGCTCAGTGGTAGAGTACATCCCTAGCATTGGCAAGGCCCCAGGTTTGATTCCCAGGACTGCTCAGTAAATGAATTAATGAAATCACACATTATGTGGCTTTTTGCATCTCAATTTTTTCATTTAGCAACAATTTTTAAAATATTTTTGTTTTCATTATAGTTGGACACAATACCTTTATTTTATTTATTTATTTTTATGTGATGCTGAGGATCAAACCCAGGCCCTTGCATGTGCTAGGCAGGCACTCTACCGCTGAGCTGTTTTTAAGTTCAATCTCCTTCCTCCCTTCCTTCCTTCCTTCCTACCTCCCTCCTTTCCCTCCCTCCTTCCTTCCTTCCTTCCTTCCTTCCTTCCTTCCTTCCTTCCTTCCTTCCTTCCTTCCTTCCTTCCTTCGATTGAACTCAGGGGCACTCAACCACTGAACCACATCCCCAGCCCTATTTTGTGTTTTATTTAGAGACAGGGTCTCACTGAGTTGCTTAGCATCTCACTTTTGCTGAGGATGGCTTTGAACTCAGTATCCTCCTGCCTCAACCTTCTGAACCTCTGGGATTATAGGCATGCACCACTACACTGGACTTAATCTCTTTCCAAATGCAAAGAACAATATATTGACTTCAACAATAGAAATGAATTGTTAAATTTTCTTTTCAATAGAGCAAGTTAGAGCATTTTACTTTATATGATGTACAACATGCCAAACTATACACTTTGGGGTTCCTCTGGGTGGGCTCTCAGGAGCCAGAGTAGTTTATTGAGCAGCAAAGTAATACAATAGGAATTTTGCTTTAGGAAAAAAAAAATCTGTTTTTTTTTTTTGTTGTTGTTGTTGTTGTTTTTTTTTTTTTTTTTGAGGCAGGGGTCTCCCTGGTTTCAAACTCCTGGGATCAAGTAATCCTCTAACCTCAGTTTCCTAAAGCTGGGGCTACAGGTGCTCTGCAGGAGAACCATCTGTCTTCAGGAGAACCATCTAGAATCACAAGCTTGATTGGCAGGAACTGGACTGAGCCCCTTAAAGCCTTAAATTAGAGTGGTCATGGTAGAAATGGAAAGAAACTTGTAGAAGCCTGTGGTTGTCCCTTTTGTCTTCATTTATGTACACTTCACCTATAATCCTATTTCTGTTGCAGCTGGAGTTAGGGGACCAGAGGATATTTAGCAGTGTCCTCCCCCAAGAAAGATATCAGACCAGGAAATATTGGGTAGCCTAATTTTTTTTTTCCTTTGTTGTTACAGGCATTTACAAAGTTTGCTTTCTTTGACGTAAGATAAGCAGCAGCTGTCACTTAATGATCATTTGTTCTTAAGGATAAGGGAATTGAACTTAAATTTACTCTAAAGACAGGGCTATTCTTATTATTCTTATTTTTCTTATTATTATTACATTGTTATTATATATAGTAAGAGATTCATTTTACATACTGGTACATGCACACAATATAACAATTTTGTTCCCCAGTACAAAGCCTGTGTGCTCTTAATAAAGAAAAAGTTTAGGGCTGGGGCTGTAGCATGTGCAAGATACTGGGTTTGATCCTCAGCCCCACATAAAAATAAATAAAAATATTTTTAAAAAAGTTTAATTGAGAAACATGGTATTTTGCCACCCTAATCATACCACTAATCCATTTAAGCTTATAGTTGTCATTCAGAATGGCCAGTGTAAACTCACCAGCTTCCTGGAGGTTTGAACATATTTAATCAGTTCTTTGGAAACTCACCAAAAAGCTTCTATATCTTGTCTAAGAATGTTAAGCTTTGTTCAATCATCAGCCTGAGAAGGGTAAAACCACACAGCAAGGTCATGCTTCTGAGGTTGGGTGTGAGAGCCTCCAACAAAGAGTTGGACTTTTATTTGATAAGTATCAGAAAAGAGGTGGGAACTTAACTGGAAAGCAGAGACTGGGATGCCAGGCTTGGGGACTGCAGGCATTTATCTGGGAGTCACTCTTTTCTCTTGAGAACTCATTTCCAGGGCCCATCAGGATGGAAAAGAAAACATGACCTCTGCAGGACAGAGCTAGACACCAAAGGAGATGAATGAGCCTTGTCTTAACAACGGAGTATCTAGGTTCACGTTTCTCTTTTTGTTGATTTCTCTCTTCTTACCCCTGAGTCTTCGGTAAAAGCTTATTTAAATGTTTCAACCTGACTTAACTATACCACAGGAAAGTACAGGAAGAGCTCTGTCCATCTTGGACCAATGGCTAAAAGGAATGATGGGTCTCCTTGAGGCCAGCTTGATGTTGGCAGAATTAATTGTGAGCAACTTCTACAGGGAAGGACACCAAAGCTGGGTTACGAAGCCCAATCACCTCTAGTCATTGTCCACCATCCCCTTCCTTCCATTCCTGCTGATGGAGTTTGTAAGGGATTTGTATTAAGAGAGCCAGGCATTCCTTATCCATTTACCTTAAAACAATGTTTTTCAACTGTAAGTTGGATGCATTAGTGGTTCATGAAATCTATTTAGTGAGTGACAATCAGCACTTTTAAAAACTGTTTCGTTTGTTTTTGTAGTACAGGGGTTGAACTAAGGGGTGCTTACCACTGAGCTATATTGCCAGCCCTTTTTATTTTATTTTGAGACAGGATCTCACCAAGTTGTTAGGCTGGTCTCAAACTTGCAATCCTCCTGCCTCCAGAGTTGCTGGGATTACAGACCCACGACATCCCATCCAGCTGGGACTCAACTTCTTTAACCTCATCACTTCTTTCAGGCTGAACGTTTTCCTCAATTCACACAATTTTTCCTCAATTTTCACAATTCACACAGGATGCTGGCATCCAGAGACACTGACTGTTCACCTGAAAGATGCCAACTGTAACACTTCAGACAGTGAACAGCCCTCATCAGCCCTTAATTTCTTGGTCCTGTTATAAACTAAAGTGGGGCTGGGCTGTAGCTCAGTGCTAGAGTGCTTGCCTAGCACGGTGATTGATCCTCAGCACCACATAAAAATAAATACATAAAATAAAGGTTAAAAAAGTGGCAATTTTGTTTTAAGAAATCATAAAGTGTCATTATGACCTGTCAATCCCAGAAAGACAATGCCACCTCTTAACCTGCCCTTGCTCCGTTGAGTTTAAATAATAAGTATTTAAAGTACTAGTTTTGAACCTTAACCACACCAAATACACATGACTAAACCGTTCCATATATTTATGCCCTAATTCAAGTTAATTCACTTATATTCCAGACATTTTTCATTAGTTTATGAGTTTGGTTTATAAGCCAAGTACTCATATGTTCGTTTCCTCCTGGATTATCACCTCAGTCCAGGACTTAGGGGAAAAAATAGAGGTTTTTTGTTTTTTACCAAAATATGAGAGAAAAAAAAAACCTAACTGAGGGGCTGGAGTTGTAGCTCAGTGGTAGAGCACTTGCCTCGCACATGTGAGGTACTGGGTTCAATTATCAGCACTGCATATAAATAAGTAAATAAAATAAAGTCCATCAACAACTAAAAAGAACCCTAGCTGATGTCTCTTTATTGATATCAATTAGTAATTAATAAATTCTAGATTATTGAAGGAAAAATCCCAACAAAAAATTAAAGCAGATCTTATAGAATATACAATGGTTGATATCCTGACATTCATTCCGTCCCAGTGCTCCATCTATCTCCTGATCAGTAATTGGTTCCAGAGTTGGTATGTGACCCTTTGTGCCAGTTCTTGGAAATATTTTCTAACTCCTACTAGTGGTCTTCTTTCTCTGGATGTTGGTATATCTGGATTATAATGCCAGGGATTTCTGAGTTTATTTCACCACTGCTTGAGGATGAAACTGTTACTGAGGATGACAGAGTACAGGGTACTTTCTTGACATTGTTACACAACTCCGTGAATCAACACTGTCCTACCTGTGAACTTCCTTGTTCTATGACATAATAAATTCCTTATTGTTTGAGTATTACTCAGAGCGTGAACAGGTGTACTAATTATTTACAACCAACTCATTCTCACTATTGCACAGTAATTCTACTTGCTAACACTGATTTTCCCCAGATGCTGGGGCACGGTGGCACACACTTGTAATCCCAGTGGCTCCAGAGGCTAAGGCAAGAGGATTGCCAGGTTCAAAGCCAGCCTCAGCAACTTAGTGAGGCCCTAAGCAATTTAGCAAGACCCTATCTCAAAATAAAATATAAAAAGAGCTGGGGCTGGGGGCTGGGGCCTGGGGTTGTGGCTCAGTGGTAGATCTCTTGCCTTGCATGTGGGAGGCACTGGGTTTGATCCCCAGCACCACATATAAATAAATAACGGCATGTGTCCATCTACAACTAAGAAAAAAAAAAAAAGCTGGGGATGTGACTCAGCATAAGTGCCCCTGGGTTCAATACTGGGACCAAGGAGGGGGAAAAGTAAAGCTTTCTTTAACTCATCCAGTGCTTTCCATTAACCCAATAATGTGGTAAGAGAATCCTCTGAAAAATACAGGTGTCTCCCAATTTATTTTCTGATGTTATGTTTCTTTGGTTTGGTTTTTGGTTTTGGTGGTGTTGGGAATCCAATTCAGGGCCTTGCATTCCACATTTATAACAACTCTACCAGGCACCCAGTCTTCAACATCTTGTCAAGATTAGTTTAATTCAAAAGTTGCTATTCTCTTCATTTCAGCCAGGTTATCTGTTGGAGACTCAGGCCAGGTTTGAGGATTTGATTCTTTCCTTAAGCATATGAAAACTCCAGGTAGGCTGACGGTGTAGCTCAGGGGCAGACTGTTTGCCTAACACGCATGAGGCGCCATGTGATCTCCCCAGCCCTGAAAAAAAGCGAAAAAATCTGCGTCAATGCCCTGCTAGCCACTTGTGTCTTCTGTTACTTGGCTCTGCTTAAGTTCTGAGTTCTTTTGTCTAGACTGCTTAAGTAGGTTTCTGACCCCACATTGCCCTTCATCTGGTCAGTGCTACTGACCCAAGTTTCAGAGACTACTTACAAACTTGCCAGAGCTCCCCATTCACCTACTCACTACAATTTCTGACGCATTCCTTCTCTTTCAGTGTCTTCTTGTAGAATGTATTTACAGGAGGGAAATATATACCCAAAAAAATACTGGAGAAGAATTTTAGCAGAGTGCTGTACAGTTTCTATGCCTATTTTCTTCCTTGAGGTAAGGAGAATTTATAAGCTGTTAACTTTGTATGCTCTGCATGAACATCTATAAAAGTTGCAGATGCATATTGAATTTAGTTTTAACCAAAGATTTTCAAAGAGAGAAGAGAAATTAATTGGAAAGGTTTATTTCAAGAATAACTTTTGTTAATTAAAATATCACTGGAAATCATTTAACATGCGAAGTTAATAACTTCTTTAATATAGTCATTTGTCATTTATAGACACCAACCCATTAACCCAAATAAGCAACTCTGGTTTCCTTTCAGTTCCACTTAGTCATGTTTAAATATGTGCAGATTTTTTTTTCTGGCTTGTGTTTTGTATAAAAACCCCTTGCAATCAGATATGAAAAGAAGTCAAAACATTTTAGAAGTTCTTGTTCTAAAGTGTTAACTCTATGGAATTTAATTTCCTACCCATGAAAATACTTTTCCTTTTAATTAACTATCAATTAGATTCTCTATTCTTCTTGTAATAGCCTCCTGAATTACTTTCCTACTTGCTATAAAATTCTATGAGACTATTCAGTATGTGTTAGGGAAACATTATCCTGTACCCAGATTTCCAAGGGTTTTCTAAAAGAAGCAATTTATCACCAATATTTAAAAAAAAACAACTTAGTTTAAAAAAAAATGAAAAACCAACCCTTTGTCAAGAAAGTGAAAAGACAGCCAGGTGTGGTGGTGCACACTAGTAATCCCAGAGACTAAGGAGGCTGAGGCAGGAGGATCACAAGTTCTAAATTGCCAGACTCAGCAGTTTAGTGAGACCATGTCTCAAAAATAAAAAAATATATATATATATAAAGGGCTAAGAATGTAACTCAATGGTAGAGTGCCCCTGGGTTCAATCTCCAATACCAAAAGCGGGGGTAGGATGGTGGGGTGGGGAGGTGGTAATAACTGTCCTGTCTCTTTAGAACTTCCCCCCCCCCTTTGGTACTAGGGATTGAACCAGGGGCTTTTCACCATTGAACCTTATTTATTTATTTATTTATTTATATTTAGAGACAGAGTTTCACTAAGTTTTCCAGGCTGACCTTGAAGTATCAATCCTCCTGTCTCAGCTTCCCAAGTTGCTGGAATTACAGGTGTGTGCCACCAAGTCTAACTTCTTTAGAAAAATTTTAAATATTTTAATTGACACATAAAATTCTAAGTATTTATGGGGTACTCTGATTTTTTAAGATATGTATATTGTATATCCTAAAAAATTATCAACTTTGTCTTTATTTGTATTTTCTTTATACACTAAACCCCTTTAATGTTGGGTGTGGTGGTACACAACTATAATCTCCGTAGCTAAGGAGGCTGAGGCAAGAGGATCACAACTTCTAGATCAGCCTCAGTGACTTAGTGAGACCCTCTTTCAAAATTAAAAAAAAAAATAAATTAAAGGGGCTGAGGATGTAGCTCAGTGGTAAAGCTCTCCTGGGTTCAATCCCCAGTACTGAAAACATTAGCCCTTTAATTAGAAAACACATCAATAACCAGACATGGTGATACGAACCTGCTGTCCCAGAACTCTGGAGGCCGAGGTGGATCCCTTGAGTCCAGGAGATGAGACCACCATTAGCACCACAGAAGACCCCTTGTCAAAAAAACAAAACAAAACAAAAAAGCAAATCAAGTAAGTAGAGAGTACATCTCCAAGTAGAGTACATGTCTAATTTACTTCAACTGGATTAGAAAAAGATTATTTTGCATCACAAATAAACTGTGACCTTAAGTAATTCAAAGAAATGTAATTAACTACTATTCAGGTCCTGCAAGATATGGTACTCAGAAAGGGTCCTGAAGAGACCAACATAGACACAAAAGTGTATAGCCATCATCTATTATTTAATAAAGAATGTTTATCAAGTTTTATAAGAGATCTTGAAGAGTTTTTCCATATTTTGTATTGGTGTATGATAGTTGTACATGACAATGGGATGGAAGACTTAATAGGTATTTTGCAATCACTCATTATACCACTCTAAACCCCTCAACCCTCAGGGAGTATCACAGGAGTTACCAAGAGTAAAATGGTCAACAACTGAAACAATGTGTTTTAGTAAACTCCCTATTTCTCAGTAGGGGTTTATATTATAAGATATGTGAAATAATTTTTAAAAGAGACAAATGAAATAAATTGTACTAGAGATACATTGGGTGCAGTGGTGCCAGTCTGTAATCCTAGCAACTCAGGAGGCCCAGGTAGGAGGATCGCTACTTCAAGACCAGCCTCAGCAACTTAGCAAGACCCTGTCTCAAAGTAAAAAATAAAAAGGACTGGGAAAGTAGCTCAGTGGTAGAGTGCCCTGGTTCAATCCCCAGTACCAAAAAAATTTTGTAAAGAATAAAAATGTTTTAGAGATAATGCCCTGCATTTAACTTCAAATAGTTAACTGCAAAATCAATTGCTCTTAAACAAAAAACAAAACAAGCCAAAACTTTTTTTTTAATTTTTATTAACTAGAGGCTCAATGTGAATCATTGGCACAAAATCATCATGCAGTCTTTAGGCTGCATTTATAGAAATATGTTGTTCAGGGGCTGGGGTTGTGGCTCAGCAGTACAGCACTCACCTAGCAGGTGTGCGGCCCTGGGTTCGATCCTCAGCACCACATATAAATAAATTAAAAAATATATTGTGTCTAACTTATATATATATATAAGAAAGATGTTGTTCAAGATGAAGCAAGAAGCCTCTAGTGCCTATGTGTAACCCTGTGGACTGGACCCAGTTTTCTAACTCTTCTAATAAATAGAGAATGGCAGAAACATTCCTTCTAAGGTTATATTAAAAGAAACTTTGACTTCTGTGTTCTTTCCCTCCCTCCCTCTCTTTATTTGATCTAAAGTTAGAAAGTTGCCATGATACATAATGACAGCAGTCCTATGTAGACATCTACACTGGGTAGTCATTGAGGCCCACAATTTATTTATTTTTGTTTCTAAGGCCCTCATTTTCATAGTCAGTGAGAAAGTCAAATCTTCCAGCAGACATGACAGTGAGTGTCAGGGATCTTCCTGCCTACTTGAGTCCTGAGATGACTGTAGCCCTGGTCCATGAATTAATGGCAACCTTCAGAGCAACCTGAGTCATAGTTATTCAGATAAGCTCCTCCTGAGACCCTGACCCACAGAATTAAGAGGGAATAAATATATGTTGTTATTTTAAGCTATTAAATTTTGAGGTGATTGGTTATTCAGGAATTGATAACTAATAAAGGATGGTAGAGTACCACGAACATGGAAGGTAGGCGCCATCTGGAACATTGATCTTTGTCAGTTTTGGCTACTCTTCAAGCACATCCAGAGGTGGGCAGGAATGATTGTGAAGGGGCTAATCACAGAGGGAACTGTTGATATTAGGGTGGGGAAAACGTATATTTAGGGGGGAACATGAAGACTACTTTCAGATGTCTTAAGGTTCCATTGAAAAGCTATTAGAAATCAGGCATTTAAGAGTTGTAAGAGGGATTAAATGGTCCAACCCTTTCAGAATTTTCCACAACAGAAAATGAGCCTCAGAGTGGATATGATTCTGACCTAATGTTACACAGTTAGTTACTGACTGACCAGGGAATATAACCCTGGATATTTGAATCTAAGGCAGTTGTGCTTTTTGTAGCCCTAGGGATATGTGAATAGAAGCTTTAGGAAAGCCAAGTTTAATGAGTTGTGAGAAAGAACTTTCAGGCAATTAGATCTCTTCAAAAATGAAATGAATCTTGGGAAGGGTAAGAAGGGGCAGGGGACATAAAGGAGGCTGAATTTGAGTAGTGCATGCGGTATGCATGTGGAAATGTTACACCAAACCCCATCAATATGTATAATTAATGGATGCTAATCATAAATAAAACAAAACATATATTAAAAATAAAAAAAGAAATGAATGGACTGCAACATAATGCAGTGGGCTCCCTGATAATGGAAATGATTTTTAAAATGAACCGGGTATAAGCTGCTGAATTAGACATGAGGCTGAATCAAATTACTTCCAAGCTTCTCATAAATTTAACATATGATTTCATATTGATTTTAAGGTTAAAAAGAATGTAAAAGAGGAGCTGGAGTTGTAGCTTAGTGGTAGCGCACTTGCCTGGCATGTGTGAGGCCTTGGGTTCGAGCCTCAGCACCACATATGAATGAATGAATGAATAAATAAATAAATAAATAAATATCCATTAAAAAAGAATGTAAAAGAGCTGGGTGTGGTGGCACATGCCTCTAATCTCACCTACTTGAGAAACCAAGGCAGGAGGATTGCAAGTTAGAGACCAGCCTGGCAATTTAGAGAGACCCTGTCACAAAATAAAATAAAAAGGGTTGGGAATGTAGCTCAGTGATAGAGCACTTGCCTGTCGTGTGAGTCCCTGGATTTGATTCCCAGTCCTACCACCTCACCCCACCTTCCCACCCCACCCCCCCACAAAAGTAAAACAGGCCAATATTTTCCAAGGAAGTAAAAACAGTGTTCTAAAATTTTAAAAACAAAAGGAAATTTATAGAAACAGACAATGCACTTCTATTAAAGAATACTAGAATAAAATGCAGGCCCAATAACCATTTTCAAAATAAGAAGAGTAAAGCCCCAAAAGCCAAGTTTGATTTTTCAAGAAAAGAAAAGGGAAGAGAAGAGCATATATATTTATATCTAGATTATTTGTAGAAATAGAAAGGGACAGAGAAGTGTGATATACCCTAAGAAGCAGGGTGGAGAGCACATTCTTGTCCTATTTACGTCATAATGAACAGGTTTAGGACAGTGGGTAATCGCTGTGGAAATTCTATGTATAATTCTCTCTGAAGATAATTAAAAATCAAAAGACAGATAGGCCAAGAGATAATTCCTACAATTAAAGTGCTATACAGACAGCACCAGCATGGATCACCAGTACTTTAACACCCACGATATGCCAGCAAAGACTTAAGCAGCTCAGCTGGAGGGAAGTTTGCAAATTACACTTAACAATTCCATTAGAAGGGTTTCAAAAGAACAACCGTGAATGTTTTTTCATTTATTATCTTATCATGAATAAAAAAAAATGATTCCTTGGTTTAAGTTGCTTTACAGGTGGAAATAATTAGCTCTTACTATGAAACACAGTTGGCCCCCCTATATCGACAGGTTCTGCATCCCCAGAATCAACCAATCAAGAATTGAAAATATTAGAAAAAATTACCTCTGTGCTGAACATGTACAGACGTTTTCCCTATCATTATTTCCTGAATGATACAGCAGAGCAACTATTTACATAGGATTCACATTATACTATATGCTAGTAATCTAGTCGTAAGTAAACTAGACCTGATTTAAAGTATATGGGAGGGTATGGATAGGTTGTACACATATACTACATCATTTTATATAAGGGATTTGAAGTCTGCAGAGGAGGTCTTAGAACCAATCTTCTGTGGATACTGAGAAATAGTTATACTTCAATAAAAAAAGTGAAACATTATGGGGCTGGGATTGTGGCTCAGCAGTAGAGCGCTTGCCTAGCACATGCGAGGCCCTGGGTTCAAACCTTAGCACCACATAAAAATAAATAAGCGAAATAAAGATATTGGGTCCAACTACAACTAAAAAATAAATATTAAAAAAATGAAACATTATTTAGAAATAATTACAATATTTAACCAGGCATGATGGCATACACACTTGGAAGGCTGAAGCAGGAAAATCCTAAGTTAGAGGCCAGCCTCAGCAACGAGAAGGCCTTGTTTCAAAGTGTGGGGGAAGTGGAGATGGCTGGAGATGTAGCTCAATGGTATAGTACCCCAGGTTCAATCCCTAGTATAATAATAATAATAATAACAACAACAATGTTTTTAACCCCTGACTTATATTCATGGCAGGATGTGGCCTTCCCCATCTCAGTAATGGTAACCGAATTCTTGCTGCTGCTTAGAACTTAGCTTTAGAATTATACTCAACTCCTCTCTTTCTTTCGTATCCCATACCTAAAGCCTATCTTCAATATACACATATTCAGAATCTAACCCCTTTTCACTACTTCCACTCCTACTACCAGGTGAAAGCCATCATCATCTCTTGACTGGATTCTTTTTTTTTTAAATATTTATTGAGTTGTGGATGAACACACAGTATCTTTATTTATTTATTTTTTAATGTGGTTCTGAGGATGGAACCCAGTGTCCCACACACGCGAGGCAAGCGCTCTACCATCGAGCCCCAGCCCCAGCCCCTTGCCTGGATTCTTTTAACTGGGCATTTTACCCTGACTCTTGCCTTCCTTTCAATCTATTTTAAACCCAGCATCCAGAAAGACTCTTAGCATACTCTGTCCTTTGCTCAAGACCCTCCAATGGCTTCCCGTCACACTCCTCTGGATGGCCCACAAGGCCATCCGTGATCTAGCCTGCTGCTTCTCCCATCTCATCTATGACACACCGGCCCTGCTCCACTCTGGAAGCATTGGCCTCCTTGCTGTTCCACAGGCACCAGCCACAGTTCCATCTCAGGGCCTGAGGGCCTTCCAACTAGCTTCTCTATCTAGAGAGCCACAGTATTGTCCTGATCACCTTAACTCTTTGCTCAGACACCACCTTCTTAGTGAGATGTTTCTTACCATCCTATTTAAAGTTGCAACTTTCATGACATGCATATTCCTTGCCTACTCTATTTTCCTCCAAATTTCTTCATACTTTCTAATATGCTATCTAATGTACCTGTATTTTTGTATTATCTGTCCCCTCAGTAGAATATGAGTTCTAAGGGCTGGAGTCTAGCTCACTGGTAGAGTACTTGCTGAGCATGTGTGAGCCCTGGGTTCAATTCCCAGCACCACATAGAGAAACACTATGGAGCCCTATGTAGCCTGGGAGATAGCACGATCATGAAAATACTTAGACTATTCTGTTTGAATTTATTAGTTTTTAGATAGGGTCTTGCTCTGTTGCCAAGGCTAGTCTCAAACTCCTAGACACAAGGGATTTTTCCACCTCTGCCTCCTGAGTGCTGGGATTACAGGTGCAAACCAGCATACCTGGTTTACTAAGACTATCAATAACTAAAGCAAATAACTTTAAGTTTTAGAATGACACTTGACTTAGCAATTGTAGCACATGTTATAAAGTCACTATAAATTGGATCAGAGAGACTTGAGAGGCTGAGGCAGGAGGATCACAAGTTTGAGGCCAGCCTTAGCAATTTAGCAAGACACTGTCTCCAAATAAAAAAATAATAAAGACTGGGGATGTAGCTCAATGGTAAAGTGCCCTTGGGTTCAATCACTGATACTACAACAACAACAACAACAAAAGTAGCTATAATTAACATTTTTAAGGTACAGGGTTCATCTCAGGATTTGGACTGGTGATGAATCAGACAACCCCAGGGCATAGGAAAAGTACAAATTTGTCTGAGGTCATGTGTGCAGAGAAAATTGAAAATTTTGTTAAGTATAGCTTATACTAAGTCAAACTATGAAAATAGTTGAGTGCTTTATGAACCATGTTTGGTTTGGTTTGGTTTGGGGAACTGAACCCAAGAATGTTCTACCTCTGAGCTACATGCCCTTTTTTATTTTGAGACAGGTCTCACTAAATTTTCCAGGCTGGCCTAGAATTTGTGATCCTCCTGCCTCAGGCTCTTGTGTAGCTGAGATTACAGGTGTGTACTTCCATGCACAGCTTTATGAACCTTATAAAAATTCCTTTACCCAACCTCAGCAATGATTTCAGAATTTAATAAAACCCCAAACTAGCCAAAATCCAAAACAGGGACATGGAAATGTCTGTTTCGGGCTGGGGTTGTGGCTTAGTGGTGGAATGCTTGCTTAGCACATGTGTGGCACTGGGTTCAATGGCGGCACCACATAAAAATGTACAAATAAAATAAAGGTATTGTGTCCATCTACAACTAAAAAAAAATATTTTAAAAAAATCACTGTTTCAGGGCTGTGAGGTAGTCTGTGAGGCCCTGGGTTCAATCCTCAGCAATAAATAAAATAAAGGTATTGTGTTCAACTACACCTAAAAAATAAATATTTAAAAAAAATCACTATTTCATCAAAATATCACTGTTTCATTAACTAGGCTAAAAAAAAAGGTTAGCAGAGTGAATTTAGTTTGCCACATTGATTTAATAAGTAATCTGGATATATATATTTTTGTGGTATTTTTATTTTTCTTTTGATATTACAGATTGAACCCAGGACTTCATGTTGTTAAGCACCTACTCTACCACTGAGTGATATCTCAGTCCTATTTTTTATTTATTTTTTTTGTACTGGAGATTGAACCCAGAGGTGCTTTACCACTGAGCTATGGTGGTAACCTCAATCTTTTTGTTTTTCTTTTTTGAGACAGGCTCTCATTAAGTTGTTGAGCATCTCACTAAGTTGCTGAGCCTGGCTTTGACCTTGTGATCCTCCTGCCTCAGGCTCTGTAGTCACTGGGATTACAGGAGAATGCCTGGCTCCTCAGTCCTATTTTTGTGCTTTAAGAAGGGAAAATAACACTTAAGATTTGTAGATTAGTGGTAACATTAGTTTTCTGAGTTTTAAATGTATTTAAAATAAATTCCCTATATTGTTCATATATTTTGTATTTATTTAAACAGTGTACTGAGTCAAGGGAAAATCCTGCTGCCACTTAAGGAAAATGAAACAGTGCAAAAGGTTTTCACATTATGCTTATTTAGAAGGAAATTGTTTTCTAAAGAGCAGCAATAATGTGTCATTTAGTTCCCTTTTTGAACAGAATGTTCCATGAATGTAGGAGAGATGAGGTTTTGTAAGCACTTTGAAATTTCTTTAAGATCTAAAATCAAAGTTGATATTGACATAGAAGCTGTTCTCTGATGGCACAGATGAGGCATAATGGTGTATACCTATAATCCCATTGACTACAGAGGCTGAGGCGAGGAGGATTGCAAGTTTGAGGTCAGTTCAATCCCCAGTACTGAGGGTTTGGGGGGACTGGGGAAGCATCTTTTTAACAAAAAGCAGTTCAATAACTTTAATGAAATGCCCATTTAATGTTTTCTTTTTTGGGGGGAGAGGTTACTAGAGATTGAACTCAGGGGCACTTGACCACTGAGCCACTTCCCCAACCCTACTTTGTATTTTATTTAGAGACAGAGTCTCACTCAGTTGCTTAGTGCCTTGCCATTGCTGAGGCTGACTTTGAACTCTCGATCCTCCTGCCTCAGCCTCTGGAGCTGCTGGGATTAAAGGCATGCGTCACCATGCCCAGCTTAATATTTTATTTTAAATAAGATGTTTTATTGTGAAATGCATCATTTTTTTATGTAAAAAGTATGCTTAAATAATCATGATAAATCTGTGTGCCCATCACCTGGGTGAGGAAATGGCATTTCCAGTCCCAATGCTCTGTGTGTCCTTCCCCTCACACGTCCCTCTTTCTTCCAGTTACCACTACTATCTTGCTTTTGTGTTTACCATTCACTTGCCCTTCCCCAAAGCCCCAGCATCTATGAATACATCCCTAAAATATATATTATTTTGTTTTGAAAACTGTAGTAACAATCACAAATCTGATTGAATAAGGAAAGGGCAATATTGTCATCATTTATTGAAGGCTATCAGTAGAAAATATACTGAGAAGAATCTCTGAGTCACAGTCTGGCTTTAGCTCCTCTGAGTTACAAGAAATTTCCTCTGTGTATGGTAACTCCTGGGGAACAGCTTATTAAAATCCACCCAGCTGACCGAGATGTAGTGTGGAGCAGCTGAGGTTTGCTCAGACAGAGAGGGCTGCTCTGTCAACGAAGAGAGGAACAGAAACTACACCAACACATGATCAAGACTAGCCAAGCTCAGATAAGAACCTGGGCAGGCTCACCGAGGTCCTCTGTCTTCAGGCTAAAAGAGGGTATAATGGCAGAGAGGATCTTGACCATGACAGTGCTGACATGTCTGTTCCACCTGGACTGGTTTTCCCCATGTGAAGGGCATGGTTGCCATCTGAGGAGTTCCTCTCTCTTGCGCTGGGTCTCTTACTCCCTGTATTACATGTCTTCCTCTTTCTTGGTTTATTCTCCCATATTGGCTAAGCATGCCCTTCCATTACTTCTTAAAGAAAAGATACATGGAGCCAAACATTGTGGTGCATGCTTGTAATCCCAGTGACTTGGGAGGCTGAGGCAGGAGGATCTTAAGTTTGAGCCTAGCCTCAGCAATTTAGCAAGATCCTGTCTCAAACCAACAATAACAAAAAGGGCTGAGGCTATAGCTCAGTGGATAAACAATCCTGAGTTAAATCTACAGTACCCAAAAAAGGCGGGGGAGAGAAACATGGAAAATATATATTTTTTGTCTTTTTGGGGAGCGGGGGATACAAGGCCTTATGCATGCTAGGCAAGTATTCTACCACTGAGCTATATACCCTCAATTCAAAATTTTTTGTTGTTGTTCTGGAGATTGAATCCAGAGGTGCTTCACCACTGAGCCATATCCCCAGCCCTTTTTATTTTGACTCAGGATCTTGTTAAGTTGCTGAGGTTGGCTTTGAATTTACTACCCTCCTGCATTAGTCTCTAAAGCTGTTGAGATTATAGCTGAGTGCCACTATGCTCACCCAATACTTTTTAAAAAATTTTTAATTTGTTCTAATTAGTTATACATGACAGCAGAATGCATTTCATTTCATTGTATACAAATAGACCACAGCTTTTCTCTGGCTGAACATGATGTAGAGTCACACCATATGTGCAGTCATACCTAGGGTAATGATATCTGTCCCATTCCACCATCTTTCCCACCCCCATGTCCCCTCTCCTTCTCTCCCCCAGACCTTTGCCCAATCAAATTTCCTCCATTATTCCCATGTCTCCCCCCATTATGGATCAGCATTGAGTTATCAGGGAGGACATTTGACCTTTAGTTTTAGGGAGTGGCCTACTTCGCTTAACATGATATTCTCCAATTCCATCCATTTACTGCAAATGGCATGATTTTATTCTCTTTTAAAGCTGAGTAATATTCCATTGTGCATATATACCACAGTTTCTTTATCCATTCATCTATTGAAGGGCATTTAAGTTGGTTCCACAGTTTAGCTATTGTGAATTGAGCTGCTATAAACATTGATGTGGCTATATCACTGTAGTATGCTGTTTTTAAGTCCTTTGGGTATAGACCAAGGAGTGGGATAGCTGGATCAAATGGTGCTTCCATTCCAAGTTTTCTAAGGAATCTTCGTACTTTTTCCAGAGTGGTTGCACCAATTTGCAGTGCCACCAGCAATGTAAGAATATGCCTTTTGCCACACATCCTCACCAATACTTTAAAAAAAATTGTTTATTTATTTTTAGTTGTAGTTGGACATAATACCCTTATTTTATTTATTTATTTTTATGTGGTGCTAAGGGATCGAACCCAGAGCCTCGCACATGCTAGGTGTGTGCTCTATTGCTGAGCCACAACCCCAGCCCCTCACCAACACTTATTGTTGTTTGTATTCTTGATTCTTGCCATTCTGACTGGAGTGAGATGGAATCTTAGAGTAGTTTTGATTTGCATTTCTCTAATTCCAGTCCTTTCTTTATTTTGAGGCAGGGTACTACTGAGTTACCTAGGCTGACCTCCATTTTTAATACTCCTGCCTCAGCCTCCTGAGTCACTGAGATTATAGAAGTACAGCACCCAGCTCCAATTCATATTCTTGGCTGATAATTTCTGAGGACAGAATTCCAGGTTGGAGATAATTTAGTTTGGATATTTTGGGTGGGGGCATGAATACCAGGGATTGAACTCAGAGACACTCGATCACTGAGCCACATCCCAGCCCTATTTTATACTTAGAGACAGGGTCTCACTGAGTGCTATTGCCTTGTTTTTGCCAAGGCTGGCTTTGAACTTGCAATCCTCCTGCCTCAGTCTCCTGAACCACTGGGATTTCAGGTGCTTGCCACCATACTTGGCTAGTTTGGAAATTTGAAAGCATTTTTCTTGGTTCTTGAAAGCCTGGCTTCTTGCTTCCAGTGTTGCTATTAAGAAGTCCAAAGCTGTGACGTTTCCTTATGCTTTATATGTAACCAACCTGTTTTTCATTTTTCCCCCTTCTAAAAACTAATAGAACAATTTCTTTGTCCAGGTGTCTGAAATTTCACAATGGGTGATGTGTTATGAATGTATCTTCATTTGTTTTCCTCTGCACTTGGTGGGTCCTTTTAATTGGAAACTGGAGTCCTTAAACTCTGCTGATTTTTCTCTAATTATTGTTATTTTCAGTGGCTTCAGTTTTCTTTTCTTACTTTCCTTTATTTAGTTATTTGGGGAGTACTGGGGTACTCCCAGGAATAATCTACCACTGAATAACACTCTCAGCCTGTTTGTTTCGGGACAGATTCTTAGCAAGTTGCCCAGTATCCATCTTGAACTTATAGGCCTCCTACCTCAACCTTCTTAGTAGCTGAGATCATGAGTGAACACCACCATGCTCAACCTGTTCCTTCAGTTTATCTTTTTTTCTCCTATTTCCCATCTCTTTTTTTAAAAAAATATTTTTTTAGATGCTGATGGACCTTTGTTTTATTCATTTATTTATATGCAGTGCTGAGGATGGAACCCAGTGCCTCACACATGCTAGGCAAGTGCTCTACCACTGAGTCACAACCCCAGTCCTGTATTTTGTTTTGTTCTACTTTCAGAAATACTTCATCTTCCCCTCTATTAAAGGTTGTTTGTTGTTTGTATCATGCTTCTAAGTTTTAAGGACTTTTTTTTTTCTCTGAGAATTCTTGTTTTATAACATCCTGTTGATGTTTCATAGATGCTGTATAATTTTTATTACTCTAAAGATTTATTTACCTATTTATTTTTCTGTGTTGCTGGGGATCTAACCCAGGGCCCCATTCATGTTCAGCAAGTGCTCTACCACTGCACTAATTCTGAAGATATTAATGACTGTGAGTCAGCTTTTCATTACTGTGACAAAATACCTAAGTCAAACAACCTAAAAGAGGAAGGGTTCATTTTGGCTGGACCTGCAATGGCATAGTGTATCATGTGGAAGTGCATGGCAGATAGGGTCTATTCACCTCATGGTTGGGAAGTAAAGAGAGAGAGGAAGGGCTAAGGTCCCACTATCCCTTTCAAGGGCTCACCTTTCACTAGGCCCCACCTCTTGAATACCTAGAAGTGAGGGCTGGGGTTGTGGCTCAGTGGTAGAGTGCTTACCTAGCATGTGCGAGGCCCTGGGTTTGATCCTCAGCACCACATAAAAACAAATAAAATAAAGGTATTGTGTCCATCTACACCTAATATATATATATATATATATATATATATATATATATATTTTTTTTTTTTTTTTTTTAAAGAATACCTAGAAGTGCCACAGGCTAGCCACAGTTCTTTAGCATATAGGCATTTGGGAATTTTTTTTTTTTTCCTAAGTTCTGGGGATGATTGGATCCATAGCCTTGTGAACGCAAGGCATGTTCTTTACCACTGAGCTATATCCTCAGCCCCTGTAGGACCATTAAGATCCAAGCCATAAAAGTGACATTTAAATTTTCCTTTTAAAGTTTTCTTTTCCCTGTATAGTCTTTGATTTCTCCAGATTGCTTTTTCATTTTCGAATCTGTATCTTTCCCATTAGTATATTTCCTCAAGGACTGATAATCCCTCTTTGATTAAGCATGGGGGACTAAAAACTCAGTGAATGTGTAGAATATAGGGTATATTGCCCTTCATGATAGAGTGACTTGGGTAAGCAAGTCTTTCTTTCAGGTTAGATTTACCAGAAAAGAGATTTCTCATCTATTGCTAGATGAATAAGTGCCAAGTTGTGGGCATTCTTGGCAATAAGTGATGGAGGAGAAACAAAGGGACATTCTGCAATAAACATTCAGTCCACATAAGGTCAATTAGTCCCCTGTTGGGGGCTCAATACCTATGTATCAACTGTGCCAATCACATTCAGTGTAGGGATCATAAGTAAGTTTTGCTTTCTAGAAAATAAATGTCTGGGGTTGGGGTTGTGGCTCAGTGGTAGAGCATTTGCCTAGCATGCATGAGGCACTGGGTTAGATCCCCAGCACCACATTGAGGAAAAAAAACCCTAAATAAACAAATAAAGGTTTTTTTGTCCATGTACAACTAAAAAATATTTTAAAAGAAAAATAAATGTCTGGACTTGAAAGTAGAAGACGGACTTTCATGATGAAGGGCAGGTGGCAGTGGGGTTGGGGAAGAAAGGGAAGAACAAGAGGGGGTCATATGGAGGGTGGATGTGATCAAAGCATGATATATGTATGTGTGGAAATGGCACTTCAAAACCCAATAATTTGCACAATTAATATTTATTAATAATTATAATTAAAAACAATTTCTGATGTATCATCACTTAGCAAGATGTATATACAAATTTGATAGACAATGCTTGCTACATTTCTTTACCTTTTTTCCAACTCAAAGTCACTTACTTGTGAGAGTAGAACTAACTGCGGGGGATGGTGAAGCATTCATTCCTGCTATGCTGGGTCCCTACTTTTTACTTTTTATAATCGTAGTGCTGGGAGTCAAACCCAGGGCTTTGTGTGTGCTGGGCTCCCACTGAGATCCACCCACAGCCCCAGGTCCCTACTTGGGTATATAAAGAAACTGTTCATAAAGAAAAGGCTTTTACAGACCCTTTTGTCTGTAAAAACCTTTTCTTTATGAACAGTTACCTGTTATATGTACCATTTCTTCAGGGCAATAATTTATAGGTGACATGAGTTAGTAATGAATTCATAGATAAAATTAATAAGAGTGACAACACAGTTAAAGTGTTTGCATACTAAAATTTTACTGTTGGCAATTAAGGTGTGATAGAAGTGAGGGAAATAATTTTGCTCCCAATATATCACCCTGCTTATACATAGGCTTAGGATGCATTAAAATTCAACAAAATGCTCCTATTTTATTGTCACAGCATCCTGAAATTTATTTTTTCTGTACTGGGGATTGAACCCAGGGGCACTCTAACACTGAGCTCCATCCCCAGTACTTTTTATTTTTTGAGACAGAGTCTCCCTAAATTGTCCAACGTGGCCTCAAACTTACCATCCTCCTGCCTCAGTCTGTCAACTAGCTGGGATTACAAAGGTGCACCACCATAACCAGTGCAGTATCTCCAAATTTCACAAGGAAGAACTGAAACTATTTTTCCTTTATTATATTTTATCTATGTATTTTATATAAACAATCCAAAAAGCATTAGTAAATTTCTTTTATTGCATAACATATAAATACTACCAAGTGCTTCCTGTTACCCCTAACACATAAAAAATCATTCTTTTTAAAAAAGTGATGAAAGTGGTTACGGTTACAAAGCTGGCTTTCCTGATATGTAAGAACCAGTAACTGAAATGATTGTTGAAACTCAACCCCTTCAGGCAAAGGGCTTCCAAATATACACAGGACACATAGTTATTAGTGACTATTTGATCAAACTCAGCTCAAGTGAGGCTAATGAGGGAAAAGGGCAAGAAGCTGTTGAGTAGAAATTTGTTCATTTCACTTTTGGATTTCATGTGTCTATTTCTGGATGCTTCAGGAAGGGAAGCATTTTGAGATAGGATGCTTTTTATACTTACATTCTAGACATTGAAAAAAGATGTGCCCTCATTTCTCGACCTGGTACTACCATCAAATTTCATTCCTTCCAAAACCAAATCTTAAACCTAAATTTAATTAATTAATTAACTTGATTAGTTTAGTTCTAAGCTTAGTATTGTTAAATTTTTTCATTAAGCATTCTATTTACTTTTACCTCATTTTTTTTTCATTCTATTGAGATTTTTAAAATGATACTCTGGAAAAGAATTTAAAAATTAAGAATTATTATTTTTACTTTACTTGAACTTAAGGGAGAATGTGATTATGCAGAAGTATCTTTCCTGTGTGTGCTGCTTGTATACTTAATGATGATCAATAGCCAAAGTAAAATATAGATTTATTTTCCCATAATTTATAACTAAAAATTTCCTGGGATAGTCATGGAGACTGCTGTTCAAATTACTTGAAAGATTAAAAGTGGAAGCTAAAATAGTTGTTAAAATTGACCTTATTTATACTTTTGTATATTATTTTACTGTTT
Source organism: Marmota monax (assembly GCF_021218885.2). Taxonomy (NCBI): domain Eukaryota; kingdom Metazoa; phylum Chordata; class Mammalia; order Rodentia; family Sciuridae; genus Marmota; species Marmota monax. The sequence continues at coordinate 39,800,480 of NW_026693571.1, forward strand.
AAAGATCTTTATAAAAAACTTCAATAAAATGTGTCAGCTATCAAATAAACACAAATTCCTATAAACTTAGACAGTCAATTATCAATATTTTTACTTTTCTTTAATATTTATTTTTTAGTTGTAGTTGAACACAATACCTTTATTTTATTCATTTTTATGTGGTGCTGAGGATCGAACCTGGGACCTCATAAATGCTAAGTGAACGCTCCACCACTAAGCCCCAATCCCAGCCCAGTATTTTTACTTTTTATGAGCCAGTCTTTATTGGGAATTCAGGGAGATCCAGATGGAAGCCAGGACTTCCAGGATATTCCCTTTTACAAAGGGAAACTAGGATTCTTAGGATTCTTCCTTTCAATAACCAGGAAACCATTTGTTGAGCACCTACTAATTGTCAAGAGCAGTATGAGCAATGAGGGTGTCAAGATTAAAGACCTAGGGCTGGGGTTGTGGCTTAGTGGTAGAGTGCTTGCTTCACATATGTGAGGCACTGGGTTTGATCCTCAGCACCACATAGAAATAAATAAATAAGGTTATTAAAAAAAAAAGAGTAAAGACCTAGTCTTTGCCTTCAGTAGCTCACTTTCAAAAAGGTTGGATCAGAAACAATACAGTAGTCTAAAATGGTCATGATTAAGACTATTACAAATTTCCAGAGCTTCTGATTCTGCCTTAATTTGTGATTTCATCAAATTCTTCACCTATAAAATAGGAATAATATAACTTAGTCTGTAGCTTTATTGTGAGTATTAAATAACATCATGTAGCAATGTGGAACCTAGGCAGTCAGACTCCTGAGAAGTTCAGTGATTCCATCGAAGAAGTAGCAATCCTATTTCATGCCTCAACGAACTGACAAATTACTACATGTCCTAGAGTTTCATTGCCACTTGTGATATTTAAAACCTCCTATGTTAAATTGTGGGATGCTGCATCCACATGGTAAGTATTGTGTCTGGGGTAAAAGCAGGTTGTCATGAGAGTACAAAAAAGGACACCTGGGGCTGGGGGTGTAGCTCAGAGGTGGAGCCCAGCAAGCTTGAGGCCCTGGCTCCATCCTAGCACCCTAAGAAAACAAAAAGATCTGAAGGAGTAAGTCAGTGGATAGAGAAAAGAACCTATGCTTAACAGAAGAGATCAGTTAAAGGGGAGCCTGCTTTGGAGGAGCTGCTGGCTATGGGTATTTTAGAACTACAGTCTGGGAAGGGTTTTTTGTTTTGTTTCTTTTTGCAGTGTTAGGAATCAATGCAACCCAGGGCCTCACCCATGCTAGGCAAGCACTCCACCACTGAGCCTGAGAAGGGATTTTGAGCCTTGTTGGTGCTACAGTCTACTTTGTCCACCTGCTAAAACCTATGAACCCTCCTCAGAATAACATTGTTAAATGTGTAAAGTAAGACATTTCAGTGCAGTTATCAGAATGTAAGAAATAAGTATAAAGTATTTTATTCATTTATCAGTACATTAATGATAAGGTCTAGCAGTGGATATAATAACTACTATAATTTCAGAGTAGCAATGAGGGTAGTGATTTAAGATCTCTGTGATAACTTACAATGTGTGGTAAAACTGATGCCTGTTTGCTATAGAATGACAGATACTATGTGTGTGGTTTTTTTTGTTGTTGTTTATATGTTTTTGTTTTTGTGATGCTGAAGATTGAACTAAGAGCCTATGTAGTCTAGGCAAGTACTCTGCCACTGAGTTACACTCCCAGCCCAGATCTGGTTAATCCTTGGGTTTATTGCTTATCTTAATAATTAGAGGAAATCCTAAATTTCAATTAGAGACTAGCAAAAAAATAAAGATGCATTATTTTCTTCATTTCAGTTTAACCTACTATAGACCCAGGGTTACAAACTCCTGGTTTTAGGATATAGCTTCTAAACAGGATTCTGCCTTCAATCAAACCCTGTCTCAAATTCAGGATCTAGGTTAAGAATGTACAAATATGATCAAGCCATTCCCCTCCTTAAACCTCTTCACTAGTTCTCTGGCCTTTAGGATTAAGTCTAAATTCTTTGTTGTGATTTCAAATCCCTACAGGATGGATTTCTCTCTATTCCCTTAATTCTGTTCTCTTTCTCAGTCAAACAGAACTTGCCAAATACAGTCCTTTATTCTTTCACACTTACTGCTTTTATCCCATTGCTTTGTTCCTATTTCCTATAGAAATTTGACTTAACATCTCCATGGTTCCTGACCTCATGCTGCTTTCATTATACTGGGGGAGAAGACAATTAAACATGTAATTATATTATAGTGTGAGAACTTTGTTCACTGGTTTACCACCAGGGTTCCCTAGTATCTGAAACCTGCTTAGTGCTTAACATTACACAACAAGCATGCCATTGGAAATATATTCTATGTTAGAACCCACCCCCACCCAGCCAGTAACTGTGACCATCAGCCCTGGTCTGACAGTATTTTATTGATGAATAAACAAATATATGGCCTCAACTGGTTAAGAAGTGTCCTTTGGAGACTGAATTTAAGGCAGGAATCATTCTGGGATTATGTATACTTGTTTTTTAAAATAAATCTTTTTGTGTATGTGCATATTCATTTATAATCTAAAAGTGATGAGTATTTCAAGAGCTTTTTCTGATTAGAGAAGTATTACAGATGGAACATTGGAGACTTCTGTTGGGAAGCTGCCCCAACAGAAGTACTCCAAAGTGGTCTAGCAGAAGCACTCCAAGTTTTATGTGTGCCTGTAATCCCAGTAACTCAAGAGGCTGAGGCAGGAGGATCACTAGTTCAAGGCCAGCCCGAGTACCTGATTGAGGCACTCAGCAATTTGGCAAGACCCTGTCCCAAAATAAAAAAAAAAAAAAAATTAAAAGGACAGGGGTTGTAGCTCAGTGGTAAAGTGGCCCTGGGCTCAATCCCTAGTACTCCTGAGTGAACTAGTTATTGGTTTGGAGTTGGCAAACCTTGGCCCATGAGCCAAATCTGGTCTGTCACCTGTTTTTGTATGGTTCACAATCTAAAATGATTTTAAAATTTTTAAATCATTAGAGAAAAAAAATCCAAAAGAATAATGTATTGTGGAATGTGAAAATTATATGAAATTGAAATTTCAGTGTTCATAAATAAAGTTCTGTTGGAATACAGCCCCCCTCATTCATTGTTACCTCATCACAATGGCAGAGTTAAGTCATTGCAACAGATCATATTGTCTGCAAAGTCTAAAATATTTATTGTCTTTTATCAAAAATGTTTGCTGGATTCTTTCTTTCTCCATGCTGGTGACTGAACCAAGGGTGTCATAAATCTAGGAACTCTACCACTGAGATACACCCCCAGTCCCTGAAAATATCTGCTGATATCCTCTATTAGCTCTTAAACCTGTTGATGGCGCAATTTTACAAATAGAGGGCATTCAATACACACTTGTTGGATTAAATCAAAACTTTACAGTCTCATGGTTTATTTACTTATATTTATTTCTTTTTGTAGTGCTGATGATAGAATCCAAAATAGGCAAGTGCCTTACCACTGAACTGAATCCCTAGCTGCATCCTTCTTGGTTTAATTTTTGTGCCTTGAATTGCTTACCTGGATCTACACAATCATAACAACCTCCTCCTCCTCCTCCTCCTCCTCCTCCTCCTCCTCCTCCTCCTCCTCCTCTTTCTTCTTTTAAGGTTCTGGGAATGGAACCCAGGGGTGCTCAACCACTGAGCCATATCACCAATCCTTTTTTATATTTTATTTACAGACAGAGTCTTACTAAGTTGCTTAGGGCTTCACTGAATTGCTGAGGATGGCTTTGAACTTGAGATCCTTGTGCCTCTGCCTCCTGAGCTGCTGTGGTTACAGGTGTAAGCCACTGAGCCTGGCTGGATCTATACTACTCTACTTATTGAATAGGTAGTATCTTAATATTGGAAGTTTAAGTATTTATTAAAGTTTACATATCTCTTATAGACTAATAAGGGAAATTATACATTTAACCTACCTCAAGTATTGGGCCAAATGTGTTAAGTGCCACAATAATTATAGCCTACACATTTGTATCTTCAGGACAAAACAGAATTCCTAAACCTGGAGTGATAGCACACATACCTGCAGTCCTGGCTAGTGGCTGACACAGGAGGAGCTAAAGTTTGGGGCCAGCCTGTGCAATTTAGCCAGACCCTGTCTCAAAAATAAAAAGGGCTGGGAATGTAGCTCAGTGGTAGAGTGCCCCTGGGTTCAATCCCCAACATTACAAAAACAAACAAAAAAACAAACAAACCCAGAATTCCTTAAGCTGGAGCAATTAGGAAAGACTTCAGTTTACCAATAGTTGATACTGGGCTCTCAGGTCATGTGGAAAGACCAAGAACAAAACTGGAGATGGGGTATCATTGGATAGCTTTGTGTGTAAAGAGGAAGCTGTGATACAGTTGGCTTGGTCTGAGCATGGGACTGTGAAGGGTGCTAATGTGTCATGCTCAATTGGATTTGAACCCCAAAAGAAATACATATCCCAGAATTAGTTTCTATACTCAATGCCAGCCATTTGTCAACACCTGCTCACGTTGAAATCTTCAAGAATCTAACTTTCCTTATCCCTTATCTGAGAGAGTTCTCTTGAAGGTCACCTGTAACCACCAGAAAACCCAATGAGTTCTGATTAGCCCTAATCCTTCCTTAGTTGTCTGCAGCATTTCAACAAGTTAATCTTCATATTTTTCTTTTTTGTGGTACTGGAGATTGAATCCAGGGCACTATCACCCCCAGAACCTGACTTTTTACCCCCAGAACCTGACTTTTTCTGGTACAAGGGATTGAACCAGGAGTGCTTAACCACTAAGTTCTTTGCATTTTTTATTTTGGGGTAGAATCTTGCTAAATTCCTAAGGGCCTCACTAAATTACTGGTGCTGGCTTTGAACTTGCAATTTTCCTACCTCAGCCTCCTGAGCCTTTGGGATTACAGGTGTGCTCCACCATGCCTGCTACCCTAGCTTTTGAAATTTTTTTTTTTTTTTTTTTTTTAGTTTAGGTGGACACAATATCTTTATTTTATTTTATTTATTTATTTATTTTTTAATTTTTTTTTTTAGTTCTCGGCGGACACAACATCTTTGTTTGTATGTGGTGCTGAGGATCGAACCCAGGCCGCACGCATGCCAGGTGAGTGCGCTACCGCTTGAGCCACAACCCCAGCCCTATTTTATTTTTTTTTTAATTTTATTTTTATGTGGTGCTGAGAATCGAACCTAGTGCCTCACGCATGCTACGCGAGCACGCTACCACTTGAGCCACATCCCAGCCCCTGAAATTTTTATTTTTACTTTGAGACAGGGTTGATCAAAGTTTCCAAGGCTGGTTTTGAACTCTTGTCTCAGCTTCCCAAATTACTGGGACTACAGGTTGGCACCACTATAAATGGCTTCCTTATTTTCTTAAAACCCTTCTCCTCTCTAACTCACCTGATGGTACCTACATTCCTCTGGTCTCTTTTCTATTGAGAAAGAACAAAAATGGATTTCAGGTAGGACATGGCTGTCATTTGGAAACAGCAAGGCCCCACAACAGATTTTTTTTTTTTTTTAGATGGGGTGTCACAGAGTTGCCCAAGCTAGCCTCAAACTCAAGAGCTTCCCACCTCAACCTCTAGATAGCTGGGATTACAGGTGTGTACCACCACACTGGGGCCCCACAAGAGTTTTATATTCAGCTTTTACTAATTTTAACACAAACTTCTATGGAAAGTACACTACATCCAAGTCATTGTGTCAGAGATTGTACAGGGGGAATTAGAAGACATATGGACAGTCTTGTGGAGGGCAGAGATTAATAAACAAATAATTTAAACTCAAAGCAGAATAAAGAAAAGGTTGATAGAATTCTGTGAATGTGAAGAGTGAGGGGCAAAGTGACCTTGAGGATAAGAATTGTTCATGTCTTTCCAAGTATGAAGGAATTTGCTACCAATGCCCTATGGATTGGGGGGGGGGGAGGGACTAAGTTACAAAGTTTGTGTGACTTTCTTAAGAAAGTTGCTCTTCTTTCTGCATTATTGGCTCATTATATTATAAATGTTAAAACTGCCTTTTTTTAAAAAAACTTTGGTATTGGGGGTTGAAGCTAGGGATGCTCTACCACTGAGCTACATCCCCAGTCCTTTTTACTTTTTATTTTGAGACAGGGTCTCACTAATTGCTCAGGCTGTACTCATTTGTTAACCTCTTGCTTCAGCATCCCAAATAGCTGGGATTATAGGCATGTAGCACTGCACCTGGCTTAAAATTGCCTTTTTAAAAATGACTTATGTATAGTATAGTGATAATCTTTATCTCACTTAATCCTCAAAGCAATCCTCCTTAGAAGGTATTATTAACCCTATTTTGCACATGTTAATAGTGAGAATCAGAGGAATGAAGTAATATAGGAAACTTGCTTCACGTAGAATTAAACTCTCTTTTTTTCATTATTTAAAATGAATTAATTTGGGAACTAAGGATTGAAAGTTTATCTAAGTATATTCCTTCTTTTTGTTTCTAATAAATAGGGAACTTAAATGCTAGCACTTAAACTGAATGGACTTATAGCCCCCTGGACTCAATACCTTTTGTTGAACCCAAGAAACTCTTATTTTCTTTATTGTCAAAGTGACCCAGCAATTAGTTATTTGCCTGGGGTATATAGCAGCTCTTTAATTCCAAGAGGGGACAATAGAGTCTTCAGTGTTGGTAAGAACAGCAGAGTTCTCTAAAGCTATGTCTACATGGCAATCCTGAAATGGTTGAAAAAGTGAAAAGTGTAGTAGTAGTTGTGCACAGTCCCTAATTGAATTTCAGTCTTGGGAAATCCAAACTGATTGAGTTTTTTCTAAGTTATTTTTCTTTTTTGGCTAAAACTAGGGTAAGCAGTCATCTTCAGGCAGTAAAACCAGTTTGATGGGTGCCCCTCCCACTTCCCCCATCAGAAACCCGCTTCAGACCTTACTGCTCATTGGCTGATACTTACAGTTGAATCGACAGGTGCAACAGTGAGAAAAAAAAAATTCACAGAGAGATTTTGTAAATAGAAATGAAGGCTGTGTAAATAAAGTACCTGCACTTTCTCTAGTTTCCATGGCACACTAAGCCCAGTAGAAAGAGATCACAATGGACAGTAGACAGGTAAAGAAGGTGTCTGGTTACTGCTGTTGTTTGTGTCTAAAAGATTTGCTGCAAAATTTATACATGGGAGGTGATGAGTGGGATGGGGAGGTTACTGGGGATAGAACCCAGGGGAGTTCTACCATTGAGCTACATCCCCAGCCCCTCCTTTTTTTAAAATTTTGAGACAGGGTCTTGCTAAGTTGCCAAGGCTATCCTGGAACTTGCTATCCTCCTGCCTCAGCCTCCCTAGTTGCTGGCATTACAGGCATGCACTGCCATGCCCAGCTTGAATAAAACTCCTTATTCCAATAGCTCTCAATTAGGAGGAACCCTGCAGAGTTTTCAGTGATAAATAATTCACCAAGACATAAGTGAAAGTTCAGTTTACTATAGAGCAAGTCAGAGGGATCATTATTGACACAGGAGCAAAAGGACCTATTCAGACTGGAAATCAAGTGCATTTTGTAGTCTGTGAGCAGCTTGGGGAGGCATCGAGGGTGATGAGCCTGTTGCATTGGGCAGGATGAAATTCCGTAATCCTATTCTTCTGGATGTGGTATGAACTTTGCCTAGCTTTCTATCCTTTCACCACCTACAAAAATATGGCAGAGAGGAAGTAGGCAACAGTGGGAGCCCAGCAGGCTGAGCAGGAGTTTGTACCAGTTTGTTGTGTTTAGTGCTAGATTCTTTTTTTAAAAAATATTTATTTTTTAGTTGTAGTTGGACACAATACTTTTATTTATTTATTTATCTTTATGTGGTGCTCAGGATTGAACCCAGGGCCTCATATGTGCTAGGCAAGTGTTCTACAGCTGAGCCCCACCCCCAGCCCCTAGAGTCTTTTTTGATGTTGTTTGACAGATTAATACTTTTTAGGTGAATTGAAAGAATTGCATCAAAGAATTACATAATGCTGAAAAATAAGTTATTTTACTTCATGGAATCCTAATGAACAAAGAAAAATCCATTATCAAGTGTTACCTCTTTTTTTTTATAATTTTGTAATATTTATTTTTCAGTTTTCGGCGGACACAACATCTTTGTTTGTATGTGGTGCTGAGGATCAAACCTGGGCCGCACACATGCCAGGCCAATGCGCTACCGCTTGAGCCACATCCCCAGCCCAAGTGTTACCTCTTTAAAAAACAAAAAGATTATCACAAAATGTTACCTCTTCAAAGAACAAAAACAAAAGCAAGCAAACCACCCCCCCCCAAAACAAAAACAAACAAAAATAACAAGGACAATAATAAAAGCATTAAAAAAGAAAATGAAAAAAAAATAACAAGGAGAAAAAGGAAAGAAAATAAAAGAATCACTTACCTCTTTCAGTCCAAGAAAATAATGAAATTTGTGATTGAATCAAAGATCAGATGGATGTCCCAGATACTAATCAGATGGGTTGGTAAAGGGAATACTAAACAGATAATTAGACCAAAAACGCTTTTATAATTTTTTCAAAAAATTTAAACTATAGTCATGTTTTATTTATTGTTTATTTATTGCTTACAGTTATTATGTACTAATTATTTTTGTAGTACCATGGTATGAGTCTTTCCTGTCATCCTCACAATGGATATACTTGGTGTAGTCATTTCATAGACAAAGAAACTGAAACCTCAAAAACTTGTTCAATATCATGGGCCCCTTAATCTTGCGGTGACCACTTAGTTGCTCTCCTGCCTGCTTGAAAGAAAAAAAAAGAAGAAGAAAGAAAATTATGTTTTGGCCACTGATTTAGCCATATGAACTCATCTCATCACCCTTTTCTGGGTCTGAAGCTGCTGTATCTAAAAGTGCTGTCTCATTGTACTTTGTATCAGTCGGTGCTGGAGAATCTTGAATAGCTTATGTACACAACTTTTAAAATTTTATATTATTTTGAAACTGCATCTTTGGGGTTGGAGTACCTGGCCACCCTGTCCGGATGTGAGAGTCCTGCAGTCTGGGCTGGCAGTGTGCTGATCTTTCAAAATTTCTTTCCTAGCCCAATCCCCACTTTTTTAGGTGAGGTTTCGTGAGGTCTGTCTGTTAGGTGTACATCCTGCAGCTTATTGGCTTAAAATGTATTCTCCTTTGTTGTGGTCTCTTTGGGACCAGTTTTTGGGAGAAAGAGAAACAATAGTGCAACTGTTTTGATACTGAATATTGACAAGTGTCTTTTTGAAATAAAGAACCAGTCCCTCCAAAAAAAAATTAGTTCAATAATTTCTCAAAAGCACACAGTAAGTTGTGGAAGCAGCACTTAAACTGTGTTAGTGCTAAAGCCTATGCTGTTAACTAGTATACTATGATGTTTATAAATGTTAGGGAAATTTTGAATTTAAATAGATGACAACTTAAATTATGGTCTAGTTATATAATATGTAATTACTAAGATCATGTTTAAAGAGTAGTTAAATGGAAAATGCTATTGATAAACTCTGAGTAAAAAAAAAAAAGCAGGTTCCAAGTATGTTTAGCATAATCTCAATTTTGTAATACACATCCATTCAGTGGGAGTACACATATATACCAAAAGTTAGAGATGTTATCTCTTGGTGTTGCAATTATGGGTGTTTTTTTCATTTCATTTTTGAGCTTTTCTAAATTTTCCAAACTTTCTATAATTAACATGCATTACTTTCGTAACTACGTTAAAGTAGAAGAGAGAAATACAGTAATAATAATAATAAATATACCATCACTGGTTTCCAGAAAGATAACAGAAATTTTGTGAGAAAGGAAGGGTGGGGGGAACTGTGCATGTGAAAGCTGTAAATAGGTCTTTCACAGGTGCAGTCAGCAGTGCAGATGTGTCTCGTAATTTTTCCATTAGTTAGTATCATATTAACCAGGATCATGAATAAGCACAATCACATCCTGATCATTTTCCTCCTTCTTGAGTTGCCCCCTTCTATGACTCCACCCTTCAATTTCCCATCTACATTGTGGGCTTTTTCCTTTCTCAGTCTCCTAGTTCCTTTTTCTCTCCTCATCCCCCTTTACATTTTAAAGATCCTCCAGTTTGGCCTTGGGTCTCCTTTTCACCCTTTACCTTGGGGTAGGGGGAATTAAAATGCCTTCAAAAGCTACCAGTGGAGCAAGTCCTTGTTTTCACTGCCAGCCCTTTGCTAGCCCAACCTAATCATCTCCACTTCAGTCCATGACATATCCACCAATGGTTCCCATAAAAAACCTAGAGGACATCTTTTGTTCTGTCTCTTCTTCATCTTCACCGCCTCACATATAATACACTAGCAAATCCTATTGGTTCTACTGTATTTTTAAAATATACCATTTTTTGGGCTGGGGTTGTAGCTCAGTGATAGAGTGCTTGCCTCGCATGTGGCCCCAGCACTACGTAAAAATAAACAAATAAAAAAAGAATAATAAAGATATTGTGTCTATCTACAACTAAAAAAATATTTTTTAAAAAATATACCTTTTTATACCCCTTTTTTAAATGGGTCTTATTATGTTGCCCAGGGCAGACTTCAAACTCTCCATGCTCCTGCCTCAGCCTCCCAAGAAACAGGGATCAAAATATATCTCCAATTTTTCTTTCCCTTTCGACTTCCACCTTGCTTAGACTATTTAAGTGTTACCCTAAATGGTTTTATTTACTTATTTATTTTTAGAGACAGGGTCTCATTACATTGCACTGGCTGGTCTCCAATTCCTGTGTTCCTGAGTAGTTGGGACTGTAAGTTCATGCCTCTGCCCTGGCTTTTTTTTTTTTTTAATCCCCCCCCCCTTTCTAAACACACACACACACACACATACACACACACACATATACATATATGTATATATATGTACTTGCAGATGGACACAATATCTTTATTTATTTTTACATGGTGCTGAGGATTGAACCCAGTGCCTCACATGTACTAGGCAAGCGCTCCATCACTGAGCTACAGCCCCAGCCCTTGCCTCTGGCTTTTGCTTTTATTCTTGTATATCCTTCATATCCACTAGGCAGTTGCATTCATCTCTGAATTTGGAATTAAAAGCCAAGAAATAGGACTCTGGTCTCCCATCATCACTCCTATTGGGAAGATGAGATTTACCTTTCTTGCCTGAGTTATCACAATTCTGAATTAATTTTATAGTACTAAAAAAAGTGAATTCACTTTGGTTTCCTACCTGTCAAGTACTAGAGGGGAACTTAAAAAAATCGACTTATGCTTAGTTATTCCACTCACCTCATTAACCTTGGATAATAATGGCTGAGGGAGACTTGGAAAAGAAAGAAAATTATATCCTTTTGTTAATTCTTATCCATCTGTAAAGCACAAAACAGAAAGGCAGAATGAAATAAATGTGTATTATAGTCTGGAGGTGGCTTACTAAACTTGTTTCCATTTAAGTTAGTCTTACCTCATTTTTCCAGGACCTTAATTCAATTCAATCATCTTTTTTTTTTCTCCTTTAAAGTTCTATGTTTTGACTCATGGAACTAGAAATAGGTCAGTACTGCTATGTGTTACTTTCTGTATTAGTTATTTCTCAACTAGTTAAAATGACATAAGCAAAATGCATTTTTGAAAATCTTAAACACAAAGTTAAACTGACAAACTTCCCATTAAAGGAAATTTAATTTGGCAGAGAAATAAAGACCTAATTTTACTTTATAGCATAAAATAATTCTCCCCAGTTTCCCCACTCCTTACCCTTGGTGCTGTGGATTGAACCTAGGGGCCCTCTACCACTGAGCTAGATCCTCAGCCCTTTTTACTGTTTTTAGTAAAATCAAAGTAGGGCTGGTGGGACGTGTTTTTCAATATGTATTGTCAGATCTTTTAGTATTGTCAGTCTATAACTCTATCCAGAAGAAAAATCTTATTATTTAAGTGTTACAACATCACAATTGGACTGAATCATTTGCTTAGGTTAAAATGTCCAACTATTCTGAGAATATTTCATATTTTGGAATAACTTTTCCTGAATTTTTCATATGGCTTATTCCTATTTAATTTTTTAAAGTTTTTTTTTTTAAATCTTTTTTGCTGTACTGGGATTGACTCAGGGGTGTTCTGCAACAAAGGTACATCTCCAACCCTTTTGATTTGTTATTTTGAGGTAAGGTCTCTAAGTTGCTTAGGCTGGTCTCCAACTTGGGATCCTCCTGCATTAGCCTCCTGAATTGCTAGGATTTTAGATGTGCACCACTGCACTTGGCTCTTATTTAATTCTTTGAGATTGATATGGGATCCCCTTCTCTTGGGAGTCTCTTTTTAGGTTTTGATAGGCTTAACATACTGCATTGTAATGTTGGCTGCAGTTACTAGACTGGGAGTCCTTACAGCAGGGACCAGAGTTTTCATTTCTTTTTTTTTTTTTAATATTTATTTATTTTTAAGTTTTCGGCAGGCACAACATCTTTGTTTGTATGTGGTGCTGAGGATCGAACCCGGGCCGCATGCATGCCAGGCAAGCGCGCTACCGCTTGAGCCACATCCCCAGCCCCAGAGTTTTCATTTCTAACCTAAATGCCTTATGCAGTGCCTCCTACATAGGAATGTTTTAAAAAAAGTTTTTAAAAATGACTTGAATTAATAAATGAATTTCCTCTTGTTTGAAATATTTTTTGGTCCTATTTGGTATGACACATGACTCAAAAAGGTAGAGTCCTTAGATTTAATATATCATGACAAATTTCTGTTAACTATTTTCAAAGCCCATTTCATGGAAGAACTATAATTTAAAAACCAACCCCTTTTTGTGTGTGTGTGTGCATATTGTGCATGGGCATTTTGATAGTTTCTAAGTTTTTGAAATTATAAATAATACTAAAGTGAACATGATTTCAACTCTACCTCTGAGCTACCTGGTTATTCCTGGGATAGATTCTTAGTAGTGTAAATGCAGTATATTGCTAACATGCCATTAAGCGATGAACATTTGCAGTAAATTAAAGTGGACCTTTCCCCTTTACCAACATTAGGTACTATAAATATTTGCAGTAAAAGAGGTAAAGATGTTATCTCAATACTATCTTTACCTACATACACTGCAGTTGAACTTTTACATGTTTCTCAGCAGAAAAAAAATCATGTGGAGTATCTCTAAGGAAATGTATGTTTCCTTTAATAAAATTAAACACAGGTTTTCTCATTTAGCAACAAAGAGAAAGCCTTGGAAAATTCCTTGTGGCCCTTATAACCCCAAATGTGATCCAGAAAAATTTCCCTTTTCCTTGAAGGGCTCTGACTAAACACAGGGTTACCACCTTCTTTAATATACAGGCCCAATTATGGACATGGAATTAGAGCACAGCTGTGATCAGGCTGGGACATTTTAAAAGTTTTTTTTAGATGCTTTTTAAAAAAATATTTATTTTTTAGTTGAAGTTGGACACAATACCTTTATTTTATTTATTTTTATGTGGTGCTGAGGATTGAACCCAGGGCCTCACACGTGCTAGGCGAACTCTCTACTGCTGAGCTCCAGCCCCAGCCCCTTTAAAAGATTTTGCTCTGGACAAACAGAAATAATATGGTCTGAGAGAGTCACCCAAGGCTAGATAACACACTTTAACACTTTATGTGTTCTGACTTTTTTTTTTTAATTTTTTAATATTTATTTTTTAGTTTTTGGCGGACACAACATCTTTGTTTGTATGTGGTGCTGAGGATCGAACCCGGGCCTCACGCATGCCAGGCGAGCACGCTACCGCTTGAGCCACATCTCCAGCCCCGTGTTCTGACTTTTTAATCTGATATATATATATATATCTCCACAACCCAAAACTCAGTTGCTTAAATCAACATATATTTATCATCTCTTATAATTTCTGTGTGGTTCGAATGGATCCACATGCAATTCAATACCCCTAGTACTGGGAATCCTCAAGGCAAGGACTAGAGCTTTCATTTCTAACTTAAATGCCTAATGCAATGCCTCTACATAGGAATGCTCAATAAATTAGGAGTTGGCTGGGGCTGCAGTCTTCTGAAGAGTTAACTAAGCTGGAATATTCCAGATGGACTCACTCACATGTAGGCAGCCAGTGCTGGTTGTTGACTGGGAACTCAGCTAGGGATGTTGACTGAATGGACTTGATTCTTCTCTACATGGCTCCTTCAAGTAGCTAGTTTCTAGGAGGAAATGTACCAAGCATACTACCACATTACAGAAGTCATTGTTTTCCCTCTACTTGGAGTTCAAAGTTCAAGCCATAGAGTGAGGGCTAAAACAATAATTTCGTCTCTTATCTGCTCAGGATCCACCTCCTGGTGTCTCATTTCCTTTGTGAACTCCTACCTCTATGCTGATGACAGAATAGTAAACTACCACTTTCAGGGGATACACTGGTCTGCCCAGTACCTCAACTGGACCACCAAACCTAGCTGCCCAATGCTAATAATTATTCTAGAGACATGCACCTATATAAATTGCAGTGGTGCCTGGGGGTGTACCTCAGTGGTAGGGCATTTACTCATCATGCCCAAGGTCCTGGGTTCCGTCCTTAGTAGCAGTGGCAGCAGGAGCAGCACCATCAGCACCACCAACACAACAAAAAGCAATGGCAGGTGGGGGTAGTATTACATTTTATCACAATCTAGGGGTACTATCTATCATAAGGGAACACTACAGTGCACTACCTATTTACATATTACTTTAGAACAAAACAGGGGTGGGAAAATAGAGAACAAATCAACCAATCTAGTCTATGTCTCTATCAACCCCATTAAATACTGCACAAATATTTTATGTCTTAAAAACATGCTATGGCTGGATGCAGTGGTGCATGCCTGTAACCCTAACATCTTGGGATGCTGAGGCAGGAGAATTCCAAGTTTGAAGTTAGCTTCAGCAATTTAGCAAGGTCCTAAATAAGTTAGTAAGCGCCTATCTCAAAATAAAAAAATAAAAAGGGTTGGTTATGTAGCTCAGTGATTAAGGACCCCTGAGTTCAATCCCTGGCACATGAAAAAAAGAGAAAGAAAAAGATATGTTTTGGCTAGCATACTTGCCAAATTTGGAGTTGCCCTTCTTAATACCTCTACCTTTTTGTGGATATATATATACATATGTATACACACACACACACACACACACACACACAAAGGAAATGATTTAAAAAATGTCCAAAATGTAGCAAGGTGATTTGGATCATTTTGAACTTAAACAATCAAAAGAATTTTTAATGTTAAACTTTTGAGTTTCTAGCAATGAATAGGCAATTTCTTCTCCTTTACATTGTAATTGTTCCTAGAGTCTCATGCTCAGTAAACATGTCATTAATACTCATGCTGTGGAGCATGCCTTAATCCCAACTACTCAGGAGACTGAGGCAGGAGGATTACAAAGTCTAGTCCTATCTAAAAAAATTAGCAAGATCCTATCTCTATCTCTATTGAAGAAGAAGAAGGCAGGGAGGAGAAAACTGAGGATGTGGATGTAGCTCAGAGGTACCAAAGAGTTCTCCTGGGTTCAATTCCCAGTACCATTAAAAAAAAGTCATTAATAAGGGTTACTAACATTTGACGTTTTACTTAACATTAGTAATATTTAATGAATAGTACAAGCAATATTTGACTTTCTTAAAAGAGGGAGTTAGCTAGGGATGTTAATTTTCAGCCTAAGATATCATAAACTGTGCTGAAGAATAACTGAAGAAATTATAAATCCAGGGACACGAACATAGATGCACTGCAGATCATTTAGGTGGTAACTTACCCTAAATTATCGTTTAATCTGTACCCTAGCAAAATGCCAAGAATTTACAATTGGGTGGATTGAGTGTTTTCCTGATGGAAAGAACATTCCATCCATCTCTGTTCTCAAAAAATTTCTCTTTGTATATGGGTACGAGTTTTTAGATTGATAATCTTGATTTCAGCATGAAATTACATTCTCTTTGCTTGAGTTCCTCTGAATTATGCAGATAGCTTCCTGTTCTGAATCCACTGTTTTTTGTTTTTTTTTAAACATATTTAATGTCACTTAATTTTTTTTCTTTTGTCAGTGATGGGATTGAACTCAGAGCCTCAGAATATAGTAGGCAAATACTCTACCACTGAGATACATACACCTGTGGCCCTTTTTCGTTTTCTGCTGATTTTGGTGTATTCTGAAGACAAGGAAAATTACAAAAATCTTTGATTCTTAATTCTGCCAAGATGTTGATGTCAGAGAGAGAAACAAATTAGATGGCAATAGGAAACTTCAGCCTGGACTTCCAGGAGGTAATATTTATTCCCTTTCTTACTTTTCCTGTTTTCTTTTCTCTCTCTTTTGGTGTGTGTGTGTGTGCGTGTGAGAGAGAGAGAGAGAGAGATACAGGGATACAGGTAAGGCAGTCATATAAATTCATGGGTTGATAATTCACATGAAGTCTTTTGAGTAGAAAACGTCCATTAATAGTTCCAAAAATACAAAAAAAAAAGGTACACTGTTTTTCTTATTAAGATATCCGCTTTTAATTCTTTTTACTTAGAAAGTTTATTACTGGAAGATTAAGATATTATGTTATATTGTAATTTTATTCTCTAATAAACGTGAGGCTGCCAAAGATTAACAATTCAAAGAGTCCTATCACTGTGGTAAAGTGGTAGGTTCTATTTTGAATCCCAAATATATTTGGACTAGGGAGTAAAAACTAATTTTATATGAATATGCCTAAAATACCCATTTATACCAGAATTTTTCTCATTCTAACTAGTAATGGTTGTAGACACAGGCAAGGGCTTTAAGATCAGAAAAATGAAAGAAAGTGACTTCGGAGTTTAACTTAATCCAAATAGTATGTATAGAATCCAAGTGTGGGCAGGACTTGGTGGCTCACACCTATAATTCCAGTGGCTTAGGAGCCTGGGGCAGGAAGATCACAAACTCAGAGCCACCCTCAGCAATTTAGCAAGGCCCTGAACAACTCAGTGAGACTATGTCTCTGAATAAAATGTAAAAAAGGGCTGGGGATGTGGCTCGGTGGTTAAACTCCCCTGGGTTCAATCTCCGTTTAAAAAAAAAAAATCCAGGCTGTAGTGAAATTAGGGGTGGGAATGGGCTGAGGTAGGAGGATCACATATTGAGCCCAGACTGGGCAGCTTAGACCCTGTCTCTAAATAAAAATAAAAATGGCTGAGGATGTAGCTTAGTGATAAAATGTCCCTGGGTTGAATCCCCAGGACCACAAACAAAAAACCCAAGTAGTATGTCGTGGAGTACTTACATGTATTGTGCCATGAAGGAGTTTAAGATTTGATTGAATTTTCCCACAGTTCTCATGTTGTACACCTCAATAATAATCCACAGTTATAGAATTTTAATTGTGTCTAGAAGTGAAGTTTACCCATCTGCTTTCCTTATGTTTTTTCCTGCTGTCAGCCTGAAATTTTGCCAATTATTTAACTGTAAGCATAGGCAAATAAATGATGTGGGAGGCTGAAACAAAACAAAACAAAACAACTTTGTGTGTGTATGGTACTGAGGACTGAGCCCAGGGCTTCATACATGCTAGGCAAGCACTGAACCACTTAAGCTATATTTCCAACTAAAAAGTTTAAGAGACAGGTTCTCACTTGTGTAGGCTGGCTTCAAACATGGGATACTTCTGCCCCAGGCTCCCAAGTATCCCGGATTAGGGGATATACCACCTTACCCACTTTACAATTTGTTTTGAAATAATTGCATAATTGTCTTATATCAACCATTAGGACAGTATTACCGGTGAGTCTGAGAATGCATGAGACATAAACCTTAACCCTTGATCATTGGGACTGAGTAACTCTGGTCACATTGTATTGAGGATATTTTCACTATTATCATCTCCTTTTTTTTTTTTTTTTTCTTTTTGGTACTGGGATTGAACTCAGGGGCACTTGGCCACTGAACCACATCCTTAGCCCTATTTTGTATTTTATTTAGAGACAGGGTCTCATGAGTAGCTTAGTGCCTAGCTTTTTGCAAACGCTGGCTTTGAACCTGTGATCCTCCTGCCTCAGCCTCCCTGAGCCTCTGGGATTATAGGAGTGTGCCACCATGCTGGTGGTTCATCTCCTTCTTTTTAAATGGAAGGCATTTATTTAACATTTTTTTTTTTTACTGCTTATAAGCCAGATGTATGAAGCTATTTGCTCAAATCGGAGTAAGCAAAATCCTAACAGAAGATTTTAATGGTTTAATGCCTTCCACCTTCAAAATACAGACCTATGAAAGTTCAAATGTAAATTTCTCTCCTGCAGGTACCCCCCCACCCCACACTCCCTTTTATTCCAGACTTAGTCATTTAACCTCTGAAATGTAAATCTGAGGTGTTTCATTTTTCAGGGATTTTAGGTGATAAACCACTGATGTTGCCTTTTACCTTGAAAGTGCAGGAGTCAGCAATTCAGATCATCAGGAAAAAGTCTGCCTCATCTTTGAAATATCTAAACCCACTTATGATACAACTGAATTTTTTTTTCTTTTTAGTATTTTAAAAAGATTTGATACTTAAGACACTCTCTAGCTTGAGTCTTTTTTTTTGTACTAGAGATTGAACCTAGGGGGCTTAACCACTAGGTAGTTAAGCCCCAGCCCTTTGTATTTTTTTTTAAATTTTTATTTTGACATAGTCTCACCAAGTTGCTTAGGGCCTCACAAAGTTGCTGAGGCTGTCTTTGAACTTTCGATCCTCCTGCCTCAGCCTCCAGAGTTGCTGGGATTACAGGCCTGTGTACTAGGCAAGTTTGAGTCTTTTCTCCTGTTGCGTCTCCCCTACCAAATTTTCCTGTGAGAGTTGTCTATTTTTCAAGGCCCTCTCAAATATTTCATCTCTCAAACCAATATGAGTTTTCTTCTTACTCCTCCAGAGTACTTCCTTTTGCTTTTTGCTTCACTTTCACTTTAGGAATTTAGGAGTACTTTAAACATATTTTTTTAGAGGTCTTATGGCCTCAGAGGTATGATACCTTAAGGGCGAAACTTTACCTCCCTCTGTTCATTATTCACTGATGCTTTATCATTAGCAGTGAGGGTGGAGGGGAAGGACACTAGAGTATGACGATCTATCCTGGCTTCAACCTAATATAATGTACCTTTTAAATTATTCTGAGAATGAGGAAAACCCAACTTTGACATTGGAAAATCACGAGAGGGCCCCCACCCCCATCTAGGGGCAGTCAACCCCCCTTCACGCTGTCGGGAGCAGCTGTCTCAGGAATCCTCCTGTCCTTAGAATGTGGGAGAGGTTTGGTGGGGCGGCAGCTGCGGGGCAAGGAATCCTTCCCATTCCTGGTGGACGCGGTCTCCTCCTCTCCCCTTTGGAACCCGGCAGCTGCGGGGCATCCCAGTGGAAATCTCTTTCCAAGTCTCCGCTCAGCGCCGCGGGCGGGCCGCAGCCGAGAGCACCGGGGGGTGGGGACTCTGGGCTCCCCTTAGGCAGGGACAGCAGCCTCGCCGGCTCCAGCGCTGCCACCTCCCTGACATGCAGAGGTCCCTCAGGTGTCCTTCTCCAAGTCCAAGACGACACCTTGGCAACAAGGGGCGGTTCCCTCCGCGCCAAGAGACCCTGCGGTAACTTAACAACAGCAGGAGCGTCGGAATCACAGCCTCGGCACTTGCCCACGCGCTTTCCCAGGTCGGGGGGTGGGCAGGGAGGAAAAGCTGGCCCCTGGCAGGAAAGGACTGTCCTCGCAGGGCGGGGGACACAGCGGGTGCTACCTGAGCGGCAGGTCTGCCGGGCGGCACACTACGCGCGTTCCTCCTAGGAAGCGGGTGCCCAGCGCCCCCGCCCTCTCGCGGCCCCCCAGCTCGCCCGCGCGTCCCCCGCCAGCCGTGCGCCTGCCTCCGCCTTCGCGCCCGCCCGCCCCACCGCCCCGCGCGCTCGCGCACGCGCACGCCGCGCCCGGCAGCCCTCGGCGCTGTCATGGCGGCCGGGAGCAGCTTCAGTGGGCGCAGGGACGGCGGTGCGAGCCGTGGCGGGGCGAGTTGTGGCAGTAGCATCCTCATCACCATCAGCAGCCTTAATCGTGGCGTCGGTGACGCCAGCAGTGGCTGTTTTTGCAAAGGCTGAGCGCAGGGGTGGGGCGGGCCAGGAAACCATGGAGTTTTGTGCAGCCGCGGGCTCCCGGGGAGCGGACTAGGGAAACTTGGAGGCTGCGACCAGGTGCACTGACCTCTCTCCTTCCTCCTCTCCTCGCCCTGGGGCCTCCCTGGCTGCCTCCCTTCCCTTCCTGCCACAGCACACACCTCCCCTCCTCTCGCCACCGAACCTCAGGTGCCCGAGAGAGGTGCTCCACTCCTCCCCCTGGGCCGAGCGTTGAGATAATCACCGCCCCCTTCCCCCGCCTTTTCCTGCCCTGGTTCTCCGCCGCCACCTCCGTCTGGCTGCTCTCTGGCAGGGGGCGAGGACAAGTCCGGAGTGTTGGGTGAGGAGGAACTTTCTGCCTCGGTGGTGGCGTGGGGGGTCCCCTCCCTTCCCTGGCCCCTCCTGTCCGCGCGACAGTTTCTCTTCCGTGCACCTGTGAGGAGAGGTTGCCCTGCGCCCTGAACCTGCGGGAGTGTGGGGGAGGAGTGAACCTGCTCCGGGCCTCGCGGACCCGCCTTCGCCAGAACCGGCTCCGGGAGCCCGGGAGAAGCGGGCGGCTGGTGGCGGGGTGCCTTTAGTAACTTACTTGACGGACAATAACTATTCCCCCCAAACAGTCCCCTCAAACCAAACCTAGTCTATTTAACACATATTTAATCTTCCAATAGGGTTTGGCGTTGTTGTCAGCCTCGGGGAGAGAGATTGGACAAATATTCTCCAAGAGGAAGAGGGCGACGCCAAGGACTTTCCACATCAACTGCTTTTGGGGTTTCTCCTCAAGTTGGAAGAGAGACCCTTTTCGTTTTGCTTTGCGTGTCCTGTGCTTATTACCAGTGCAGCTACTGCTGCCTCTGGGTGACTCCGAGTTGTCCTTCCTCGTGAACTAGCAATGGCTAGTGAAGACAATCGTGGCCCTTCCCCGCCACCAACAGGTGATGACGAGGGAGGTGGAGGGAAAGAAGAAACCCCTGCGGAAGGGGGTGCATTGTCTCTGAAGCCAGGGCTCCCCATCAGGGGCATCAGAATGAAATTTGCCGTGTTGACCGGATTGGTTGAAGTTGGAGAAGTATCCAATAGGGATATCGTAGAAACTGTCTTTAACCTGGTAAGTAGATGAATATTTTATAAGCATATACTTTTCTTGGTGAGTTGGAGAACAAGACGTTAAAGCTGGAGTCATGTGCTTTACTCTGATGATGGCTTTTTCCATGGTTAGAAATACAAAGTTCTACTTGACCTAAATGAAGCCGTTTCTTACAGTTTTCAATTTAAAGAGAATTATACAAATTTGGATGCTTGAGTTTTGTGAAAGTGAACACATCAGTACTGAGGAAATCTTTATTGCGGTGGAAGTGTTTTTTTTTTTTTATGGGTGGGTGTTTTCCAGTGGATGAGTTTTCTGTAATATTATTTTTTTTCCCCCTGGTACCGGTATGTTTAAGCCTGCATTTCTCTTTAACGTTTTAGTTAAGTTATTGTGACCTTTTTTTTTTTTTTTTTAACTTGGAAATAACGTGTCTTTGAGTTTGCTTAAGCTATGTTTTGCCATAATAAGTTTTAAACACAAAATTTTTCTTCATAATACTAATGAAAGATTAATTTGCTGTCAGTTAGTATTTTTAAATTTTGATGTTTTATTTTTAGAAGTAATCAAAGTTAAATTTTTGATTGAATTTAGGATTGCGTGTAAAGTAATCTTGTGAAAATTGGCAATTTGCAAAAGGATTGAGGCAGATATGGTATAATTTTTCTCTTTTGTAAGTTTGTGTCTCACAGTGACGTAAAGTTGATTATTGGACAATTGCTGACTATACTACTATGAACTATGAATGTTATTTTTAAAAAGTGGATGAGATACTTTCCTTTTTTTCCTCTAGTCCATTCTTAGAAATAGTTATCTTTAATAGCCTTTTTAGGTTTATTCCAGTCCCTGTTAGTCATCAATTTAAGAATCAAAAGGAAATTTAGCCTCAAAATACTTACCCTTTTCAGAGGTGGGTTTGCAGCTCAGTGGTAGAACACTTGCCAAGCATGTGTGAGGCACTGGGTTCGATTTTCAGCACCACATATAAATAAATGAATAAAATAAAGGTCCATCAACAACTTAAAAAAAAAAATTACCCTTTTCCACCCAGCCTGTTAGAAGATAACAGATGGCACCAAATAGTTGTAATGACAGTTTAGCACGTTTTCCCTTTGCCTCTGTGTTTTCAAGGTTAGGCTTGTATTATTCCAGGGTGGTTAATTATTTCCTACACTAGACCTTAAGTGCTAGTCTGCTCATTTGCAATACAACTTCTCTTCTCAAAAGTAGCTGGATGAAAGTAATTTATTTTTGGAGTATGAAAACTTTGAACAATATGGCATTTCTCTACCAGATTATTGAGAGTTTATGTATAAATACACTTTTTTTTTTGAGAGGGTGTACTGGGGATTGAACCCAGTGGTGCTCTACCACTGAGCTATGTCTCCAGCCCTTATTATTTATTTTTTTGAGATAGGGTTTCACAAAGTTATTGAGATTGGCTTGGAACTTGCCATCCTCCTGCCTCAGCCTTGTGATTAGCTGGAATAACAGGCATGCATCACCACACCCTGCACATTTTAAAAACTATATTCTATGGAAATGTCCATATATATAATAGTATAGTAAACTCTGGTATCAGTAATCCAGCGTCATTGGTTATCAGCATTTTGGGAATCTTCTGTGCATGTGAAGCTTATATGCATATGAGATATAAGGAGATAAAATGCAAATTGATCTAATTCTTTACATCAAAATAGAAAAAGTTGAAAACAAGTTTTTGATTTTTTTTTTCTTTTTCTAGACTTCATGTATCTTGGATGATAAACAGAAATCTGTGATAGTGATATAGTGCATAATTAGTTTTTTTTGTGTGTGTGTGTGTGAAGACACAACATTCTTTGACAGAAGGAGGATTCAAATTCCTCTGTTCTTTAGAATGTGTCCTGTGGGGGTGGTTGAACAAACATGAGTCACTTGCATTTTTATCATTAAAGAAAATCTAAATTCCATAGTAATAGTTTACTTATATGCTGCTTAGAAATGTAGACCTAAAGAGATTTTAAGGTCATTGGTTAAATTCTCCATAGTTGCATGTTGGCAGGGTAGCAGGTGATTGGGTAGAAGGAGAAGGAAAATTTGTTCAATTACACTTCTTTTTCACCATCATTCTTTTGGCAGGTAGGTCAGGAAAAATTGCTGAGAGGATTAGATAGCAGTTCCTCTTTTCCCATTTCCTCTTACAATACTTGCAATGATCAATACATGGAGTGTTGGCCAGTTTTTAAAAAATTTTGGAAAATGAAATGTTGGAATTTTGGTAAATTAGTCCATCTCAGTTTCATCAGTATTGCTGCACCTAATTAGATATTTTCTAATTGATAATTGTCAGCCTCAGTTTTTTAAAAAAAATTGGTACTGGGACTTAAACTTAAGGATGCTCTACCACTGAGCTGTATTCCCAACTCTTTTTATTTTGTATTTTGAGACTGGGTCTATTCTCAGTTTCTGAGGCTGGCCTTGAACTTGCAATCAATCCTCCTGCCTCAGCCTCTTGAGTTGCTAGGATTACAGGTGTGAGCCACCATACCTGGCTCATGTCCTACTGATTCTTTTTTATTCATTAAATAGTAGCTACTTAAGCTGTGGTGTAACATAGTGGTAGAGTACATGTCTACCATGTGTGAAGCATTGGGTTCGATCCTCAACACCATATAAAAAATAAATAAGTAAAATAAGGGTATTGTGTCCATGTACAACAACAACAACTAAAATTCAAAAAAGTAGCAGCTACTTTAAACAATGAGTGTGTACTGTCAAAATTAAATGACATTCCCTCCTCTGTCCAGATAGCATGTGGTAGAGCCACAGAGCTGCTCCAAAGGTCTGTCTGTATGAAGTACTGCCTCCCAACTTTGCTATTGTATCTTGACTTTACTGTTATAAATTCACTATCCCCTTATAATTCCCTTTTTTTTTTTTTGAGAGAGAGAGAGAGAGAGAGAGAGAGAGAGAATTTTTTTTTTTTTAATATTTAGTTTTTGGTTCTCGGCAGACACAACATCTTTGTTTGTATGTGGTGTTGAGGATGGAACCCGGGCCGCACGCATGCCAGGCGAGCGCGCTACCACTCGAGCCACATCCCCAGCCCCTATAATTCCTTTTATATATCTGTTTTAAAGATAAATTTGATTAAAGTACATTAGTGTATTAAAGTGTTTTAAACTTCTGGTCAACCTTGCATTTTTCTCATTGGAATTTAAGACCATTTCTTCATCTGTATGTTAGAGTAATTTGGTTTTCAAACTTTTGGACTCAGAATAATTAATATATTGCATGTTTCAGAAACTTGCTGCTGAGTTTAGGTTTTCCTCAAGAATATAAAGGCATTCAGAACTATTTAATTCAAGAATAGTGTTTCTTATCATATTTTCATGATTTTTTTTTTCTAAAAAGTAATTTAATTAAATTTGATTTTTAATTAAAATGTTAAAACTTAAAAGATGGAATATAATTTTCCTTATCCATTATATGGTGTTTGATATATGTCTTGCTAAATATTATAGTATAAATCTTTAATACTTAGAAGAGCTGAGCAGATCACATAAATATTAGGTTTGTATTGACAGTGTACAGAGTGTATTCTGTGGGCTTAAAGAAGCAGCTGCTCTTATGTTTCAGATGATTGTCGTGACACAGTGACATGGATACAGTGGTGTCACACCTTTTGATTTTTCAGGAAATCTAGAATTAAAAATTAATACTTTAAAATGTCAAATTAAAACATTTACTTATATGTGGGTCACATAAAATCAGTTTTCAGGCTTATACATGAACTTTGTTAGAAAGGTAATCATTCAACATGTCTTTATTCTGATGTGTGTATCTAGAATTATTTCCTCCTTAATACCTGCCATCATATATTTAAGGTTAAAAGGTTATAGCTCAGTGGTAGAGCACTTGCCTAGCATGTGTGAGGCACTGGGTTTGGTCCTCAGCACCACATAAAAAAATGAAAGTAAATAAAATAAAGGTGTCCATCTATAACTGAAAGTATTTAAAAAAGTAATCAATTTTAAAAAACATACTTGTTTTTATTACAATATTATAAGTAATAGAGAATTTGAGCTGCTTTGAGCACAATAAAAAGAATTCATAGGTTCATTTATCTGAAAGTCCAAAGGTAGGGTAAGAAGAACTGTAACTCAATCATATTAAAGACTCAGTTTCTTTCTGTTTCTGTTTTGCTTTGTATGATATTAGCTTTAGTCTGTTGCTATTCCACTCAAGGTTGTAGTATGACTGCCAGTAGTTTTTGGGACCACATGTATTGTTCACATCCTTGGAGGAGAGAGCCTCTCTTGTCCTAATGTTCTAAAGTAATTGGACTGCTCTCCAATGATTATTACTACTGAAAAGTGCTGACTGGCCTAAAGTAGTGTGTTTTATATATATATATTTTCAATAACTTTTAGTAAATTTATGGGGTTTTATAGCCATCATCCCAGTCTTATTTTTCTTTTTACAACCTAATTTTGTAATATTTACATTCTGTGTTCCAGACACTTTACAATTTTATCCCTTTCCTTTAGGCCTATGATCCATTTTGAGTTCATTTTGTATGGTGTGAGTAAGAGAAGGGTCTAAATTAATCTTTTTGTATATGGTTATATGATTGTCCCAGGCCATTTGTTGAAAGCTTATTCTTTCCTCATTGAATTGCCTGGTACCTTTGTTAAAAATAATTGACTATAAATGTAAAGATTTATCTGGACTCTTTGTTTTTACCGACTTGAGGATCAATCCCAGGGCCTTGCATATGCTAATCAAATGCTTTACCACTGAACTTCATCCTTAACCTTGGACTCAATTCTTTTCCATTGATTTATGTGTCTGTATCCCTACTCTCCCTGCACCTCCATACTGGCCATAGAACCCTGCATATGCTAGGCAAGTGCTCTACCATTGAGCAGCACCCTCAGTTGTTTTTATACCAGTACAAACTGTTGATTACTGTAGTAAGTTTTGAAATAGGGAGTGTATATTCCCTTCCTTGATTCTTCTTTTTCCAGATTGTTCTTTTTAATTCTAGGTGCTTTGCATGTCCGCTTGAATTTGATAGCGAGTGTTGAATTTGTAGATCACTTTGGGGAATATTGACTCTTCCAGTCTATAAGCACAGGATGTTTCCCCTTTTTTGTAGATTTTTCCTTCATTCTTTCAGAAATTTTTAAGTAAACTTCTTTTTTGTTATTAAAATGCTTTTGTAGGTATATTTGTGCATTGAAATTTCCAAAAGAGGAAAAAATGGTTCACTGTGGACATTTGTATAGATCATGAATAGGTATTGTTAGATTATTCATTAATGTTGATAAATAAGAGAAATTTGGATGATTTGGTGAAATTTTAAAACTTTGTAGTTTTCTAGAACTGATAATTGTTAGAATTGATAATTTATGCCTCTTCAGTTTTATAGCCTTGTTCCATTAGAATTGCTTTTTTTTTTAAATTGAGAAATCATTTGGAAATTGAAAAAACGGAAACTAAGTAAGCTTTTTTTTGTTCTTATACTCTCTCTCTCTCTCTCTCTCTGTCTCACATACACACACACACACACACACACCACACACACACACACTTTTTTTTTTTTGTGTGTGTGGTACTGGGGATTGAACCCATGGCCTTATACATGCTATGTAAGTGCTCTACCAGTAGGCTACATCCCCAGTCCTTTTTTATTTTTATTTTTTCAGTTGTAAATGGATATAATATCTTTATTTTATTTATTTATTTTTATGTGGTGCTGAGGATTGAACCCAGTGTCCCATGCATGTGAGGCAAGTGCTCAACCCCTGAGCTACAATTCCAGCCTCTATCCCCAGTCCTTTTAAAAATATTTTGAGTTGATGTGGTGGCACACATTTGTAATCCCAGCCATTTGGGAGACTGAGGCAGGGGGATTGCAAGATTGAGGTAAGCATCAGCAACTGAGTGAGGCACTGAGCAACTTACTGAGGCACTGAGCAACTTACTGAGACCCTGTCTCAAAATGGAAAAAAAAAAAAAAGGAGGTGGGGCTGGGGATGTGGTGGGGATGTGGCTCAGCACTAAGCACCCTTGGGTTCAATCCCCAGTACAAGAAAAAAAAAGTGTGTGTGTAGAGAGAGAGAGACAGAGACAGACACATGAGGTCTTACTAAGTTGCCCTGGCTGTCCTGGAACTTGTGATATGTGATTATAGGTGTGTGCCATAGTACCTGGCTTCACATATATCTTCTTAAACATATTTTGGAGTAGATTTTGTATGTTTGAACTAAAAATGTCTACAGGACATTTTTGTTTTATGATACATAAATTATTCATAAGGTTTTTATTTATGTTTGTGCTTCCAGAACTCAGAACTTTTCACAATGCTTGGTACTCGGTGTGCTAAAAATCAGATGTGATAGAGTGTACCTGTAGTTCCAGTTACCCAGGTGGGAAGCTGAGGCAGGAGGATCCCTTGAGCCCAGGAGTTTAGGGTCAGCTTGGGCAACATAATAGAATCCTGTATCTTAAAAAATAAATAAATAGGGGCTGGCTCAGTGGTATCACACTCAGTGGTAGCATGTGTGAGGCACTGGGTTCGATTCTCAGCACCAGTCATATAAATAAATAAAATAAAGATCTATCAACAACTAAGAAAAAAATAATAAAAAAAATGAATAGGGCTGTGGCCCAGTGGTAAAGCGCTTGCTTGGCATTCGTGAGGCACTGGGTTCAATCCTCAGCACCACATAAAAATAAAATAAAGGTATTGTGCCCACTTACAATTAAAAAAAATGCATATTTAAAAAAAATAAATGAGGGGCTGGGGATGTGGCTCAAGCGGAAGCGCGCTCACCTGGCATGTGCGCGGCACTGGGTTCGATCCTCAGCACCACATACAAATAAAGATGTTGTGTCTGCCGAAAACTAAAAAATAAATATTAAAAAAAATGAATAGCCAGGCATGGTTGCATACAACTATAATCCCAGCAATTTGGGAGGCTGAGGTAGGAGAATTACAAGGTCAAGGCCAGCCTCAACAATTTAGCAAGGCCCTAAGAAATTTAGTGAGATATGGTTTCAATAAAAAGGGACTGGGGATGTGGCTCAGTGGTTAAGCGCACTTAGGTTCAATCCCCAGTACCCTCCTCCCCTCCCCCAAATATAAGTGTTTGTTAAGTGGAAATGTCTTACTCTTTTTCATTAAGTAAATTACAACTGCCAGGAATTCTAGTTCCTGTTATTCTTTTCTGCAAAAAGGTATGTTGTTAAAAGTCTTAAGGTCTATTTTTTAAATTATTTTCTGTTTCTATGAAGATATTTGTCAGGCAGCTTGCATTTTTCATTGTATCATTTTGAATTACCTCAGTATTTGTTTTACCCCTTAGAGCAATTTCATGAATTAATTTTCAAATAGTCTGCTATAACCTGATCTTAGTTTTTTCCTTTTGCTTTAGTATTCTTTAATTCACTCTCATGTAATGGGTGCATACTCAGAAACCTGAGTGTTGACTTCTAGTGACACTGGCTTAAAAAAATGTTGGGGAGGGTGTGGTTGTAACTCAGTGGTAGAGCGCTTGCCAACCACATGTGAGGCACTGGGTTCAATTCTCAGCACCACATAAAAATAAATAAAGATTTATGTCCATCTACAACTAGAAAAAAATTAAAAAAATGTTGCATCAAAAATAAAAGGTATAAAACAAGGATGAGAGGCATGGAGGGAGATTGGGTAACAAATAACAAAATATAATTAGATAGGAGGAATAAGTTTGAGAGTTGTGTAGCAAAGCAGGGTGACAATATATAGCTTAAAACGATTTACTGTGTATTTTATAAAGAACTAGAAACTAGGCATGATTGCACATACCTGTAATCCCAGTTAGTTGTGAGGCTGAGGCAAGAAGATCACAAGTTCCAGACTAGCTTGGGCAATTTAGCCAGGCCCTGTTTTAGAATAAAATAAAAATAAAATTAGCAGGGGATGTTGTTAATTGGTAGAGCACTTGCCTAGTATGTGCAAGATTTAATCTTCAGTCCTGTGAGGGGTTGGGGGAAGGCTAGAAAATAATTTGAAAGGACTGATAAAATGTTAAGGAGAAGGAAATTCTTATTATCCTGATTTGATCTTTATACTTGTTATACATGTAAATATGTACAATTATGTGTCAATTAAAAAAAAGTTATATGCAAAAAAGCTAAAAAATAATTAAAAAAGCTGTTGAGTATAAAAATTATTTCTAATTGACTTGACCAACTAAATAAAGCATTCTCAGTTTAGATTTTAAAAAATTGATTCCTCAAAGATTTAATTGGATTTATCCAGAAATAATTTATGTGATCAAAATGTGCTTTATGAAGTAGAGAATTTCTTGTCCCTGAATGTTTCAGAACATGGCATTATGGGGATTTTGGCTGGGCACAGTGGCACATGCCTGCAATCCCAGTCACTCTGGATGCTGAGATAGCACTATAAATTCCAGGCTAGCCTCAGCAACTTTGTGAGATCCTTAATGTAGTGAGACCTTGTCATAAAATAAAAATTAAGTAAAAAAGGACTGGGGATGTGGTTCAGTGGCAAAGCGTCCCTGGGTTCAATCCCCAGTACCAAAAAACAATATAAAACAAAACAAACAAATGAAGCAAGAGGGGATTTTGTGGTGCATATTATTACTTTGGATAGAAAGTTGAATTCCTAATTACTTCTAAGGTTATGTGACTTTATCATGTTCTTGCTCAAAGTTTTGTTGTCTCTATTAAACCTTAGTCTTTGCATTTATTTTTCAGACCTCTCTTTATCAGCCTTATCCCATCAATCTTTTAGTAATTTACCTCTATAAATATTGTAATTTTAGAGAGTGGTGAGGGACTGGATTTTCTGTATACTTACAGAATGATTAAAAACTCAATTAACTATGTTTTGTTAGAGATACATCTATTGCTTGAGAACTGAAAAAGATTTTTGCTTTGTCTAATGATTTCTTTAAACAAATTTTTTAGTTGTAGATGGACACAATAGCTTTATTTTGTTTATTTATTTTTATATGGTGCTGAGGATCAAACCTAGTGCCTCACATGTGCCAGGCAAGTGCTCTACCACTGAGCCACACCATCATCCAACAAAGATATCATTAGGCAGGCTGGGGTTGTAAGCAAACACAAATCCAAAGACTTGCAGAATAATTTTCCTTATGGTTGGTGACTTTCCTGTTAGTGGGTAGGTGAGGCTGTGTATCTATGGCTAGGTTTATAAAAGGATTATTTTATAAGTTGACTAAAGCAATTTGATAGAAGTATATAAGTATATTGATAATTGATGTGCTTTTGAATTGAAGTTAATTCATTATTTTGTGTTATAATAGATAATAGCAACAGTTAAGATTTATTGAGTGCTTACTACTTGCCAAGTTCTGTTTTACATGTGTATTAACCCAGTTTACTTCTTAAAATTCTCACATGCAGGGCTGGGGTTGTGGCTCAGTGGTAGCGTGCTTGCCTTATATGCATGGGGCACTGGGTTTAATTCTTAGCACCACATAATAAAATAAAATAAAGATATTGTGTCCTACCACTAAAAAAAATTTAAAAAAATTCTCACAATGAGTTATATATGGGTGTTTCTGCCATAATGTCTTGCATTCTATAAAATTGAACTAAAAATAATAGGGCTTATAAGGAAATATTAGGGTTGTGGTAGACCATGCAAAACCTATGAAACTTTGTGATCAGAATACTAATAGAACCAAGAATCATTCTAACAAGAATACTAATAAGATTAAATCTTTACTGGTATTTTAAAAGTGACTTAGAATCGGTCACTTTTGTATTATGAACCCTGGAGCTTATACTTCCTTCTTTGAGATATGGATTTGGCAGGACATTCATCTTTAACTTCTGAGAGAAAACATTTTTATCAGTACCAAAAGTCTCATCCAAGGTGTACCTTACTTCATTAATTTATTGTTTTAATACAGGAGGAAATGTCTTTGCAGTTTTTTTTCATTCTGTTGCTTCTTGTCAAATACTTAACATAATGGAAAAAGCATAGTGCTTCTTGAAGTCATTAAACTAGCCACTGTTTGCATGAAAGGAAAATAAGTCTGTAAGTTTTCCTTAAAATATTCATATATGGCTATGAATTCCTTTTAATTTTGTTGGAAGAAGTCTATATGAACTAGCGTCACTTCCACATTATTCTCATATAGTTCAACTCTTTAATAATATTTTTTTTTTGGAGATAATCGAGCTATAACCCTAGTCCCATTTCCAGCCTTTTTAATTTTTATTTTTTGAGACAAGGTCTGGCCAGGTTACTTAGAGCTGGCCTTGAATGTGTGATCTTTCTATGTTAGCCTCCCAAGTAGCTGGGATTATAGACATGCACTTTTTCTGATCAGTCCAGTCACTTAACCACTAAGCCATATATGGTATATAATTGCAAAGAACCTTAAATGTGAAAATAGTGGCTTAAGGCATCTTTCAATCATGTAATTGAATAGTCAGTCTGAAAGGTTAGCTAGATCTTTTAAGACTTGCCTAGCATAATCAGGATTCACCTTGTAAGGTTTTTTTAATTTGCTTTTGTTTTGCTTTAAATTACTTAAAATTTGTGTTAGTAAAAGGGAAATTTTAGTGAATATCATATTTAAATTGGATGAAATTAATGACATAGTCTATTATTAAATACTCTCATGGTTAAAATATAGTTGGCTTAGCTTTCAAGATTGAAATGACCTTGTGTGTTGATCCTAAAAGAAACTGAAGTTTTAATAATCTTTTGTGTGACTTTTACATACTGACCACATTGAGCACATTAATAAAAAAGGGGCCAGGTGTGGTGGTGCAGGCCTGTAATACTAGCAGTTTACTTGGGAGGCTGAAGCAGATGAATTCAAGGTTGGAAGCCAGCCTCAGCAATTTAGAAAGACCCTGTCTCAAAATAAAAAAGGCTGGGGATGTAGCTCAGTGGTAGACCCCTGGTTCATTCCCCAGTACCAAAAGGATGATGCTTTTACTAATGAATTGTAGAAGACAATGCCACGTGTCATCTTCAGTATTTGTCAAGCTTTATTAATGGGCTTCCATTATTCAAGTGACCTTAAAGCTCAGTGGTGGAGTGCTTGCTTAGCATGTGGAAGGTACTGGATTCATTGATCCTCAGTACCACATAAAAATAAATAAATAAAAGTATTGTGTCCATCTACAACTAAAAATATTTTTTTATAAAAGGCTGAGTTCAATTCCCAGAACTACCCTGCCCCAAAAAAGTTTGGGTTATAGATTTCTTGAATTAGAATCTCAACAATATTAGTTTTTCAGTGTCTTGTACAAGTTCCTTATCCCCTTTGTGTCCCAGATTTATTATTTATAAAGTGGATACTATAACATAGCTTATTTCAGAACACATCATGGGTTATCAAAACAATCGATACACATTCTATCCTAGCATACAGTACCTTTCTTCATCTGCTGCATAAGATAATCAGCAAGGAAGAATCCTATAAGAGTAAGGTTTATGCCTAAATCTACTCTGTGTCAGAATTGTCCTCTATTCTGGCATTCTGAGCAGAATCCTGTCTATGATAGAGGCAATAACTGTAGTCACGTTTGAAGGGTTCATTTCTCAATCCTTTCTGAACTGTCTTAACCCCAATGTTGATTGCTGTTTTCTTTCAAGCTGAGAAAATTTGTTAAGAGGTATCTCAGTGTTGCCATCCTTTCTTTCCTCAGAGATAACATTGTCCTTAACACCTTTCCTCCTATAGAGCAAGCCACCTCTGATGTCCTTTGAGAACTTTGCTCTTTTGTCCTACTGTTGGGGTCAACCTTCTGGTAGAGGGGAAGGAAATTTAGGACCAGGCTTGAGAGTTAAGCTTCTAAGTTTCTCTAACATTTCTGAGCAAATGGTGTGAGGCTGATAAATATTCTTGCTGGTTTTTTTTCAGAGGGCATCAGAGAAGACTCCAAGGTCACAGTTGTGTTAAACTTTTGCAATGGGTTTCCTAGAGGTCTGGGTACTTTATTTAGTTTCTTGGAGCTCTAAGCTCCTCCTTGATCTTTGGGTCCCAGTGGAAGGTGACTCTTCTTATTGCCATAAGGTAATCTTGAAAGAACTTTTTAGTCTAGAAAGAGCCAGAACAACCCAAAGTCCAACAAATGGTGGTGATCAAGGAAACCGTGTTAGGATGAATGTTTACTTCCTCTAGATAGTCAAATTAAACTGTCTTCTAAGTGTTCTGCCAGGGTTGTGGGCTGACATTCTCCTCCACTGGGGGTCAATGCAGAGTCTTCCTAAATAATCCCATTGGTAGTAGCAACAGGCTGTATGTTCAAAGAGTGGGGACTCAATCAACACAAGCTTATGACCCATATTTCTCGGGAGTTCTTCCTTCATGGGGAATAATTGCAATCCCCAATTCCCATTACAAATGAGGCTCAACAGATTACTGGGTATTTTTGGCACTGGGTGTTACTGCAGCCTGCTGGCATAGGTAGGTACATGCTGAACCCATCAGTGTAGAGTGCGTGCAACCTTGGACAGCTAAGGGCATCACAGATCTGCTGTTGTTTAGTTTTGGGTAGATGAATGCTGTTTGTCCCTCTAAGAAGTTGGGGGATGCTGACTGACTGGGAGGGACAAAACTGGTTAGCAAGCCAAGGTCACATTTATTATTAGAATTAACCAGACAGATAGCTCCACCAACCGATGGACAGGTGACACCAACTTTTTTTTTTTTAATTTTAACTTTCTTTTATTTTTTGTTGTGCTGGGGATCAAATTTAGGGCCTCATGCATGCTTAAGCAGTTGCTGTACCACTAAGCTATACCCCTAGCCCTAATTTTTTTTGGTACTAGGGGTTGAACCCAGGGATGCTTAACCACTGAGTCACATCCTCCGTCCTTTTTTGTATTTTATTTAGAGACAGGATCTCGCTAAGTTGCTTAGGGCCTTGTCAGGTTGCTGAGGCTGGCTTTGAACTTGCAATTCTCCTGCCTCAACCTCCTGAGCCACTAGGATTATAAGTATGCACCACCACACAGCCTAGCCATAATTTTAACTTTAAAAATAATTGTTAATTCTGCTATCACTAAGACATTGTGAAGACTTTTTCTTTTTTCTTTTTCTTTTTGGTACTGGGTATTGAACTAGGTTTTTTCTTTTTTCTTTTTGGTACTGGGTATTGAACTTAGGTTGCCGAGCCCCAGCCCAGCCCTTTTTTACATTTTATTTAGAGACATGTAAGTTAATTAGTTGATAGGAAAACAGAAGGCAGAGATGATACTTCTTAGCACAGAGTATCAAACAAACCTGTATTGCTTCATCTCACTGATATCACTTTCCCTTTGTAGAAACTACAGTTAACCTTGACTGTCTTTCTTCATCAGTTCAACAACCAGTCTGTCACTCAGAATAGCCAAAGCAATCCTTAGCAAGAAGAGTGAAACTGATGACATTAGTATTCCAGATCTTAAACTATACTACAGAGCACTATTAACAAAAACAACATGGTATTGGCAACAAAATAGGCTTGTAGACCAAAGGTACAGAATAGAGGACACAGAGACAAACCTAGATATTTACAGTTATCTCACATTAGACAAAAGTGCCAAAACGTACATTGGAGAAAAGATAGCCTCTTCAACAAATGGTGCTGGGAAAACTGGAAATCCACATGTAACAAAATGAAATGAAACCTTTACTCTCACCATGCACAAAACTCAACTCAAAGTGGATGAAGGACCTAGGAATTAAACCAGAGACCTTGCACCTAATGGAGGAAAAAGTAGGCCCAAATCTCCATCACGTGGGATTAGGCCCCAGCCTTCTTAATACGACTCCTGTAGTGCAATAATTAAAGCCAAGAATCAATAAATGAGAT
Organism: Marmota monax; assembly: GCF_021218885.2. Classification (NCBI taxonomy): domain Eukaryota; kingdom Metazoa; phylum Chordata; class Mammalia; order Rodentia; family Sciuridae; genus Marmota; species Marmota monax. The sequence continues at coordinate 39,835,514 of NW_026693571.1, forward strand.
GAATTCAAACTAAAAGCTTCTTCTCAGCAAAAGAAACAATCAGTGAAGTGAATAGAGAGCCTACAGAAAGGGAGCAAGTCTTTACCACAAGCACATCAGATAGAGCACTAATCTCTAGGATATATAAAGCACTCAAAAACACCAAAAAACCAAATAACCCAGTCAACAAATGGGCCAAGGAACTGAACAGACACTTCTCAGAAGAGTATATATAATCAACAAATATATGAAAAAAATGTTCAACGTCTCCAGCAATCAGAGAAATGCAAACCAAAACTACTGTAAGATTTCATTTCACTCCAATTGGAATGGCAGCTATCAAGAATACAAACAATAATAAGTGTTGGTGAGGATATGGGGAAAATGTAATTAAATAATCTAGCCTGGGGTTATGACTCAGTGGTAGAGCACTTGCCTAGTATGTGTGAGGAACTGGGTTATAAGCACCTCATATAAATAAATAAATAAATAAATGTCCGTTGACAACTATCAGCACCACATACAAACAAAATGTTGGTCCGCTGAAAACTAAAAAATAAATATTAAAAAAAAAAAAAACTCTTCATTCACAGTTGACATGATTATCTTTTAAAAAAACCCAAAAAACCCTCAAACTGATTTCTTTCTCTGCTAGTCAGTCATTCCATGGCTCCAAAGGTTTCCCAGCTGATATTTATACCTATTTGTCTAAAACATAAGTCTCATCATGCATGGGACTCTAATTCATCTGGGACCCTAACTCATCCTACACATTCTTTGTTTTCTCAAGTGGCATCTATCTATCTATCTGTCTGTCTGTCTGTCTATCTATCTATCTATCTATCTATCTTTATAGTGGGGATTGAACCCAGGAGCACTTTACTACTGAGCTACATTCCCTGCCCTTTTGATTTCTTATTTTTGAGACAGGGTCTTATTGATTAAGGGCCTCACTGAGTTGCTGAGGATGGCCTCAAACTTGCAATCCTTCAGCCTCAGCCTCCTGACTCACTGGGGTTATAGGCTTGAGCCCTTGTGCCAGGTGCCTATGAGGTGTTTTAACATAGAAGAACTCTGTGACATAGGATCACCCCTATTTTTTTCTTTTGGTGGGGGGCTGCTAGGGATTGAGCCCACGGCCTCACGCATACTAGGCATGCACTCTACAACTGAGTTACATCCCCAGCCACCCCTGTTTTACATAAAAGAAAACTGAGACTCAGAGGGTTAAATTTTTCTGCTCAAAATCATGTAGGAGCCAAACAGAAATTCACAACCAAAGGATAAAGGAAGAAAAACAGGGAGAAAGGGAAAAAAGATGGCAGGAATTAGAATGGTAAAGGAAAATAACCACTTGAATGAATGTAGTATATAAAAGCCAAAATTAGAGAACTACAATTTCTACAAAAGTCAACAAGAAAAACAATTTTTATAAAAGTATTCAATGACAAATATTCAAGGGAGAAAAGAAAAAAAACACAACTGTATTTAAAAAATCTATAATTACTCTATCTTTTTATGTATATACATATTTTTAGTTGTAGATGGACACAATACCTTTATTTTATTTATTTATTTTTATGTGGTGCTGAGGATCGAACCCAGTGTCTTGCATGTGCTAGGTGAGCACTGTACTGCTGAGCCACAACCCTTGCCCCTGTATCTTTAAAGATTGTGCATTTTACTGTAGTTGCAAGTCCTGTACCTCTGAAACATATTCTCTAATTAATCCTTTACTATCTACATTGCAAGGGTAGGTATCTTGGAGACTGTAATCTACAAGAAGTTTCATTTCAGTCATATCCCTGACCTGCACTAGCTTGTGCATACATGTGATCACACATGCTCATAAGCATGTATTCTTTCTCTCTCTTCTACACACACACAAGTCAAAACTTCCTTAATTTGCCAGTGTGGTGTTATATATCCAGTGCGGTGTTACATATCCAGTGCAGTGTTACATATCCCAGCAACTTGGGAGCCTGAGGCAAGAGGATTGCAAATTCGAGGCCAGCCTCAGCAATTCATTGACTCAAGACCCTGTCTCAAATGAAAAATAAAAAGGACTGTAGGTATAGCTTAGTGGTAGAGTGCTCCTGGCTGGGTTCAATCCCCAGTACTGGGGCATGGGGGTGGGGGAAGCTGAGGATATAGCAGAGGCAAAGTGCTTCCTAGCATGTGCAAGGAACTGGGTTCAATCCTTAGAACCACACACAGAAAAAGAGAAGGGGTAAGCAAGAAATATGAACATTTTGTCTCAAATGAAAAGAGGAATTATAAAATTTGATTCACTGAATTGAAAACCATTCAAGTCTAGGTTTATCAAAGTGGTGCACACCTGTAATCCCAACAGTTTAGGAGCCTGAGTACAGAAGGATTGCAGATTTAAGGCCACCTTCAGCAACTTAGACGCTATTACAAAAAAAAAAAAAAAGTAAAAAGGGCAGGTAGTGTAGTTCAGCGTAAAGCACCCCTAGGTTTAATCTGCAGTACAATAAAACAAATAGTGCACCTGATCGACACTAATGCTAATTACTTTGTCTCCCCCCAAAATTTCTAAACAGCTAATAAAAAACTAATTTCTTTGGATACTGTCAGTCATATTTTGTTATTAAAAAAATTTTCACCATGGAAAATTTCAGACATACACAGAAGCATGAGAGAATACCTATATACTCATCAACTAGCTTCTGTTGCTGTCCATTCTTTTATTTTTTCATATGTCAGTTTAATGACATTCTGGCATCTTTATATTTGTTTTCTTTGGTCTCTGTTATGTTCCTTGGAATCATAATACTTTAATTAATGTTAATAAACATTAGGTCTGTAAATTTTGGGAATAGTTTTTTAGGAAAACTCTTAGGAAAACTGCTGCCATAGTTAACATGAAACTTATGTGGCAGTATCCATGGCATGGTCACTGTAGTAGTACTGTGCTCTGTAGCAGGGTACAGTGTGTGCTGTCTGGTCTTAAGAGTGGTGACCTTTCCTCCTTTGTTTCCTCAAATGATTTTGAATTTAAAATTATCTGACGTCACTGTGGGTTTATACATAGGGCTTGACTTTCTTTCCTTGTGTATTTGAGATAGAATCTAATAAACTAATGTATAGTAATGGATGCTGATTTAGGTTGGATATTATAGGGACAGTTTTCAGTAAGGTGAGTGAACTTGATGGGTGCTTTCCTTCTGTTTTGTGGAGGCTTATATGCGTACTTCTGTAAGAACCTTTAGTAACCTTAAAGGCATTATTAGCACAATTTCCCTAATAGTTTATTGTAACTCTGGTTTTTTTTTGAGAGAGAGAGAGAGAGAGAGAGAGAGAATTTTTTAATATTTATTTCTTAGTTTTTGGCGGACACAACATCTTTGTATGTGGTGCTGAGGATTGAACCCGGGCCGCACGCATGCCAGGCGAGCGCGCTACCGCTTGAGCCACATCCCCAGTCCTGTAACTCTGGTTTTGACAAAGGCTTTGTTATATTTTCATTTTAGCTCCTGTCATTACTAGAATGGGGGACAAAATATTCTTACTTGCAAATTGTAATCTATTACAGCAACCAGAACTGCTAATCATGGGACTATTGCATAATTTAAGTTCTTATTTCTGTCTCGAAATGCCAATTACTTAGTTATGGATGAAGAAAAACCTTCCTGTGTAAATCTGAAGATGTGAAAAGTTGCTATGGAGGGAAATTTGAAGAATAATTTTGCCTGAGGCAAGTCAGATTTTGACTCTAATGAGCATGTTTTCAATTGGCTTCTGTGCTCTCTGGCCCCACAGGGTATATTGTTAGCTACTGGTACATCCTATTATTTTTTTCTGTCCATTAGAGTAAGCTGGAAATTTCCACAAAGATTTCCTTTTTCTCCTTCCACCTGTGGCAAGAACTTGTTCTCTTTCTCCCCTTGGGCTACTTCTTTTCCTTGGAATCTATATTCTATTCTTTTAGAATTGAAAGTTTCCTTGGCATCCTAGCTCAAGTAAAAAGGCCTGTAAATTCTCTTTTCTGTCACCATAAGGTGGGTGAATCTCTATTTTCTTTTCCTCATATGTGTGTGCCCTGAGTGGAATGAAAAATTAGCACAATGACTTGAGTGACTTTCACTGATTGGCTTGGAAATAGTTACTGTACCAGTCCATCTCCTCCCCATATTTTAACTGTCTTACTACTTTCACTAGATCTGTCTACATTTTATTTCAGATCACGTTTAGCATTCTCTGCTGGTTAAGAAGGAGACCTAAAGTTGATTAAGTTTATAGTATCTCAGTTCTGTATTCATATTAGAGTTGACTTAGTCATGAATCATGTTACAGATTATAAAAATAAAGGAAAATTTCCTATACTATGTGTGAAATGTAGCATATTACTAAAAATACTGCTTTTCAAATTTTTTTTTCTCTACTCAGTTTAATTTAGACCTAGGAAATTGATGTTAAAATGTTGACTATTATGTTAAAAGAGCTTCAGTTAAGGAGTGAGAACCACTAATTTTTTATCCAAGTGTTGTGCTGGTATAAAAATTAAGGATACAGAACCAACTCTTCTTTGCTTTTGGTCTATATTAGGCAATGATAATAAAATATAATCAACCAAAGGAGAGTAAAGTTGATCTGATTTTTGTGGAGTTTATGAGTATACAAAACAGTTTTTAAGTTTTAGAGTTTGAGTCAACTTTGCAAATCTAAATGAGGGGTGTTTTGTTTATCTAAGTGTGAAATGTTATTCAGTGTTTGTACCTTAGTCACGATATATGTGATTTTTCAATTTTGTTTAGAGTTTCATTTTATTTTCTAGTTGGTTGAAAAAATTTACAGATTTGTATTTCTCCTCATTGCACATGTAATTACTTCTGAAGTAAATCTGAAGTAGTAGAATATTTTCTTTTATGTCATTTATATTGAGTTTAACCTGGCTTCATTCCTTTTTTAAATAGTTTTTTTAAAAATATTTATTTCTTACTTTTCGGCGACACAACATCTTTTTTTGTACGTGGTGCTGAGGATCGAACCCAGGGCTGCGTGCATGCAAGGCGAGTGCACTACCGCTTGAGCCACATCCCCAGCCCAAGGCTTCATTCCTTTTAAAGTATAATTGTTTAGATTCTGATTGACTGAAAGCATGGTTAACAGACTGTGCTCATTTCCATATTGTAAATAATTTGGGTAAATTTGCCTGTAACTGTAAAAAATTTATTTTTATATATTAAAAAGTATATAATTATAACATTTATTCAGTATAGAGGAAAAAATTTGATATTGGTGTGGAAATTGGAGTAGTAATGAATTATTTGGGTTATTAACTGTCATTCTTGGGTTTCTCATTTTCCTCCCCTTTCAGAAGGATGTAAAATATAAGTCCATTAAAACAAGTTGAACTTTAGGTTTCAACATGTATTAATTAAATTTTTATCTTGGCTAGAATGCTAAATAAAAAACTTTAATGTACAATTTACATATACCAAACTAACATGATATAGATTCTTTGATTTTACTAGTTCCCTGGTGGAGCTTATTTCCTAGGATTTATTTTGGAAGTAAGCTTGAGTTTTGTCTGTTATTTTATTTATTTATTTAGGTTCAGGGATTGAACATAGGGGCACTTAGCCTCTGAACTACATCCTGAGCCCCATTTTGTATTTTATTTAGAGTCAGGGTCTCACTGAGTTGCTTAGTGCTTTGAAGTTGCTGAGTCTGGCTTTGAACTCCATCCTCCTGTCTCAGCCTCCTGAGCTGCTGGGATTACATGTGTGTGCCACTGCGTCTTGCCTGTTATTTTAAAACCAACTTTTTTTTAGTAGTACTGGGGATTGAATCCAGGGGTGCTGTACCATTGAGGTACATCCCTAGCCCCTTTTATTTTTTATTTTGTGAAGGTCTGAACAAATTGCTCAGACTGGCCTTGAACTTGCAGTCCTCCTGCGTCAGCCTCCTGAGTAACTGGGATTACAGGCAGGCACCACTGTGCCAGACACAAATAAGCTTTTTTAGATTTACTAAAAAAGCTTAAAATTTTCTGAAGAGTAAGATAGCTAGGTGCACAATTTTGAGTGCTGTAGAGTTTCATGCTGGTACAAGAATAATTTTGTTACTGAATGCGCTCTTAACACCAAAACACAAAACTTGAACTTTTTTGGTAAATTAAGGCACAATAAAGAAAATTTACATGTTGAAGAAAGGTTATTTAGCATGAGTGGAAACTTCCTAGAAACACTTCTGGTAGAGAGAAGGGTATTACTGTAGGACTTTTCATTTACAAGTGTATACAGTATCTTGAGAGTTCATATGATAACTAATCTCTTATTATTACTCATCAGCCATTTGTAGCTTTTTGAGAACCCAGCAACAAATTGAGAATAAGAGCCATCATTTGTGTGGTGGGCCTGGGGATAGAAAGCAGCTTAGTGGTTGTGAGGGCTTAGGAAAGAGAAAGAATGAAGAATAACTGCTAATGGATATGGGATTCATTTTTAGGGAGGTGAAAATGTTTTAAAATTAGATAATGGTCATGGTTGCACAATTCTGAATTACTAAAACCCATTGAATTGCACACTTTAAAAGGGAGAATTGTATGGCACATGGATTATATTTCATGAAAGCTCTTACAAAAAAGAAAGAATGAGGGTGTAGTTTAGAGGACTGAATTGAACTAACAACTTATTTTTATAGAGTACTCCTGCCATCAGAAATTGTACAGACTTAGGTCTATATTCTCTCACTTGAAGATAGAGATAGCTTATTCATCTTGGCATCCCTAGAAACTAGCATGTAAATATTTATATACTAAAAGAATGAATATGAATTTGCCTGTGGGCTAGGGGTGGGTATTGGCTTGGTGATTGTTTTGAGCAGCACTATTAATAATTGGGGGGGGGATAGTAGAGGATAGGAAAGGTAGCAGAATACAACAGTTACTAATATGGCATTATATGTGGATGTGTAACCGATGTGATTCTGCAATCTGTATTTGGGGTAAAAATGGGAGTTCATAACCCACTTGAATCTAATGTATGAAATATGATATGTCAAGAGCTTTGTAATGTTTTGAACAACTAATAAAAAAATAGTGAAAAAAATAATTACTCGGAGGTGGATTGTCTTTAAATGCAAGTGTATATTCTATCACAACAATCATCAAACATAAACAATTAATGCAAAAAGTTTTGGGTGTGCGGGAACATTCCAAATAGCATTCAGTGCATGCTAATTAAACACTATAAGCAAATTACACAATCCTAGGGCAACCACGAGCCCCAAAATACCTCTGATGCCATGTGACTTCAGGGAATGGCGGAGTCAGTCCAGGGACAGACAGCAAGGTGGCCAATCTCACCAGTGTCCAAAGAGCAAAACTCTTCAATGTGGCAGGACCAGAAATTTAAATACAGTTCCAAGTTGGTGATGTACATTGGTGATTGGTTAAACCTAGTGAAAGTCAATGTCCATTAGTCGTGTCCAGTGAGGTGATGTAATTGCAACTGGGCATGTTTTTTGCGCATGTCCATGGAGCTGTGCTCCCTATCACTGTAACCAGTCATTGCTAAGCATGCCTATGGCTAGTGCCCCTGACAGCTCTTTATCAGTTGCAAGCAGACATGACTAAGTAGTTCAATGGCTACTGTTCCTTATGTCCAGCAACTTGGTGAGTCCCAGCATGTTCTAGCCTGTCTATGGCAGATGCTCCTTACATTGATAGAGTGTGCTAAGCACATGTGCTGGATTCATCCCCAGTACCAAAAACAAAGAATTTGCCTAGCAATGGAATTAGGAGAACGAACTTTGCTGAGCTTCATTGTCTTGATTGTAAAATGCTGGTAATTTGCATTTCATAGGGTGAAAATGAGGATTATGTGACCAATGTCAGTGTGTAGTTTAATGTCTTATGCAAATTGTTGGCTAGTCTGTTATAGTTTGATCAGGCTGCTATAACAAATAACTATAGAGAGGGTGGTTTACGCAACAAACATTTATTGTTCAAAGTTCTGGAGGCTAGGAAGTCTAAGATCAAGGCGCCAGCAGATTCAGAGTCTGGTGAAGGTCTTTTTCCTATTTGTAGATGACTAGCCTTCTGTTGTGATTAGTAATCCCTCATGTGCTGAGAGAGATCTTGTGTCTCATCCTCTTTTAGAGGTATTAATTCCAGATGAAGCTTCATCTTCATGACTGATGTAATCCCACTTTCTTCCCCAAAGGCTCCATCTCCAGATAGCAATACTTGGGGGATTATGGCATATTCATTTTAGGGGTAGGGGAGGGCAGACATAAATATTTAGTTCATACCAGCTACCTCTTTATTAAAAGCCTTCAAGTTATGGTTGTTTAGGGTGTGCCTGGCCAAAGAATTGCTAGTGGTGGCTGAAGTTCAGCCCTCAGTCTTGGTAGGAGACATTCAAAGAATGCCTTTTTGTAATTAGTCCTCCTCATAGGGATGCACTTTGGCAATTTATCAACCCAGAGGAGGTAACTTTTTCTACTGGAATGTATTAAATATACTTGCCTTTCGTACTGAAACCTGGAAATTCTTGATTTGGCACAGATTTACTTATTTTGTTTAGCTCCATTTAGACTTTATGGTTTTGTATTTTGAAAAGTCTTTGAACTTGGATAAGTCCCATTTAGTTAATGCAAATAAAAAGTTTTCCATATGTTATGAACATAATTGTTTTTCATTTTCATGAAGTTGTCATAATAAACCTGTATTAGAGCTAAATATACTAAGATAATATTTATTTTAGGTGCATTGAGGAACTAAAACTTTACTTTTCTAACCTTTTATGGTAGAACTATCTTGTTTTATAATGTTTTTCTGTAGACTATGTCTTTGATAGAATCTGATAGTTAATGCAGGTTTTTTGGTTTTTATTTCTAGGTATATAGTTGGTACATCATTTTAAATGAAATTAATTTTTTTTCTTTTTTTTTAAGGGAACAAATTTATTACCTTAGTATTCTCATTAGTGAAATGTTTCAGACTTTATTACTAGAGGACAGAATTAGGTGCAACCCCCAAATAAAACTAATTTGAAAAAAAAAATTCCTTGAATTTTTCTAACTCTTCAAATCTTTACTATTGATATGTTTTCCCCCTTCTCATTTTATGTTACAAAGAGTGATTTTAAGATTTTCTTCCTTTTTCTGCCTTAGGTAGGAACTGTGAAGATCTGGATATTAAGCATCCTGTTTCAGTGAATAACTTGGAAATTCATTTCTTATATGTGATATTTTCCATTTATAAAAACCAATAATTATTACCATTTATTGAACAGGCACAATTTTACGCACTTTAATTTTCACAATTTCATGAATGGTTTTCTTAACTAAGCCCATTGTATGTCTCAAAACCATAGCTAAAGTGCAGAGCCAGAATTCAAACTGAACTGTGGTTCTGGATTGTGAGCATATTATTTTCTATAAACTTATTTAAACTGGCATTATGTATTATAACCCTTCTTTTCTGTGGGTTCCCACTCCCCTCCCAGAATTGTTTTTATTCTGTCGTGTGTATCAAATTAGTTTATCAAATTAGATAATGTGATTACCAGTGGTAGCATTGCTCACTGTCATTTATATTAAGTATGTACAACTTAATATGTGGAAAATTGATTGCTTTTTTGCTGTCTGATATCAGTGTACCAATTTGGTACAGAATTATATACACACATATATTATAAAATATAAACTAATATGCATTTGGTTCATTTGGTTTTCAAGAAAACCAGTGGAGGGCTGGGGATGTGGCTCAAGAGGTAGCGCGCTCGCCTGGCATGCGTGCGGCCCGGGTTCGATCCTCAGCACCACATACAAACAAAGATGTTGTGTCCGAAAAAAATTAAAATTCTCTCTTTCTCAATCTCTCTCTCTCTTAAAAAAAAAAAAAAAAGAAAACCAGTGGAATTGGAATAATGTATTATTTTAGTTCTTTATCATCTAACAGGTAGGTCCTATCAAATGTGGTGTATCTTTAAATGAAGTAGCTGTGTCTCCTTAATTATTAGTTATTTCTTCAGCCAAACATTGGAGGATGGGATTGCATTAGGCCAGGGCTTCACTCCTTGGCATTCTTTGTTGCTCCCCCTTGCCTTCCTCACCTATGCTGGCGTGGTTCCAAGCCTCCCTACTGGCTTGAACTCAGCGCAGCGTTCACAACCTGGCAGCCTAAACCCTGCTCCTCTGCTTCTCTGCTTTCTCTTAATGCCCAGCGGGTACCTAATCCTGTTTCATTAAGTGCCAATATATAAGTTAAAAACTATTTAGCCAAATTTGAAATAACTCATGTATTAATTAGCTTGGCTATTGACTGTTTCTTATGTTATTTTAATAATGAATGTAATGATGCTCTTGAGAGCTATTGTATTAGTCCTTTTGTCAAATGACTGTAGATTGGTAGGTTTTGAGTTTTTTTTTTTTTTTTTTGGTATTGGGGATTGAACCCAGAGGTGCTTAACTACTGAGCCACATCCCTGGCCCTTTTAATTTTTTATTTTGAGACATGGTCTTGCTAAGTTGCTTAGGGCTTTACTAAGTTTCAGAAGCTGGCTTCTAATTTACAGTCCTTGTGCCTCAGCCTCCAAGTTACTGGTATTACAGTCACATGCCACCACGCCTGGCTTGAGTTCTTTAGTCTGGTTTCTGTAGGACTTCTTTTACCCCTTGATATTGGGTTGTAAACTGTCATTCTCCCTCCCCCATTTAAAAAATTGTGTGTGTATTTATATATAACTTATTTATATACATATGTATATAAAAAACTTATCCTCTTACCCATTGTCGAGTGTATAGTTCAGTGACACTAAGTGTGTGAATTATGATTGTGCAGCCATTACCACCATCTGTCTCCAGAATGCTTTTCATTTTTTTTCCCCCGAGGGTGAAGCCTTACTCTGCTGTCCAGCCAGTCCTGAACCCTCTCTCTCCTCTGAGCCTCAAGAGTAAGAACTCTTTCCATCTTGTAAAATGAAAACTATGTATCTGTTAAACAACTCCAATTTCTCCCTTTCTCACAGTCCCTGACAACCACCATTCTACTTTCTGTCTCTGTGTATCTTTTTTTAATCAAAAAATTATTTTCATACTGCTAAAAATATAAAATTTGAAAAGAATATTCTTCCAATGTATATTTCAATTTTTAACATCTTTGAAAAGAAGAAATTTAGAGGAGATAATATAAGAATACTTGAACAGTTTATAGTAAATTATTTGTGACTGAGTTGGAGGTAACCTGTGCAACAATGTCATTTCAGTTTTGCTTCTTCATTTGACATAACAGATAGATACATTAAAAAAAAAAGGATGTTTACTGAATTCACATTTGGTATCTATAGTTGGAAAGGGAATTTTTAAATGGTATGGAAAAATGTAATTCTTTAGAAATTTAGTATACATTCTTCTCCACTTTCCAGTTCTGCACTTGTCATTTGTGTAAATGCACAGGTCACAATGTGGGTATTCAGGTTGTTTTCCCAGCTCAATGACTTGTCTTTGTTCTGTTACCTTCAGTCTTCTGCTTTACTTGGTTTTACAGATAAGCATTGCTTGCCCTATGTTCTGTGGCTTCTTTATTCACTTTCTGTCCTCTATAGTCGTTTGTTTCATCTTAGTGATCTTTCTTTAGTTCTTTCCAAAAGTAGAAATGTGGTGATAAAAATTAGGCAGATTACAAAAGAAACCTATATTTCTTTTTTTTTGTCTTTTTATTTTTTATTTTTATTTTTTTTAAATTTTTTATTGTTGGTTGTTCAAAACATTACATATTTCTTGACATATCATATTTCACACTTTGATTCAAGTGGGTTATGAACTCCCATTTTTACCCCGTATACAGATTGCAGAATCATATCAGTTACACATCCATTGATTTACATATTGCCATACTAGTGTCTGTTGTATTCTGCTGCCTTTCCTATCCTCTACTATCCCTATATTTCTTTATCCTGTGGATTTCTCTTTTTAGCAAGTACAAATGAAATAAAAATGTCTGGTAATCCTAGCATTTATTATATCTTAAAGGGTATTTCTTTGACAGATTATGTTCTTACTATATTTGAATCCCAGACTTACTGTAATCTTACATTTCTTACCCTTGATTTTTTTTGTGGTTTTGTTTTGAGTTTATCCTTTATCAGTATTTAATTTGGGTGTTGATCTATTAGCCAATTAATTAGCCAATCAAACCAATTAGTTTTCAGTTTCCTCTAAACCTGATTTTCAAGGAGTGCTTTATTTTTATAATATTTGTAGCTCATTTAAAACATATTACATATTTTAATAGCTATACATTAATTTCCTCAAAATACATGTAGCTACTTTTACAATTGTAATTAAGCACACATATTATAGAATGAGTCTTAGGAACGGTTACTACTGAAGGTCCTGTTGCTTGAAAACCAGATTGATAACACTAAATTTCTCTGCCTCCAAATAGCCTTAATCTAGGGTGCATGATGGGTTTTCTGTCTTTTTTTCTAAGAGCTTATTAGTTAGATGAAGAAAACTTTTTTTTTGGTGCCTGACCACATATTTTTTCATTGAGTCTATAAAATACTGTTAATTATAATATGTATAATTTTATATATAACCAAGAGATGAAAACATTATTAAACTATGAAATTGCTTTCTTTTTTCTTTTTTTCAGTTTTAGGGGTTGAACCCATGGCCTTACACATGCTAGGCAAACATCCTTTCACTGAGCTATATTGCCATCCCTTTTTATTGTATTTTGAAACAGGTTCTTGCTCAGGTTTGCTTGGAACTTGCAATCCTCCTGCTTCAGCTTCCCGAGTAGTTAGGAATACAGGAGGTGTGTAGGACTGTGTCCAGCCAGTAAATTAAGTTTGATACAATATTTCTAATGCATCATGGGTACTCCATTATTACTATTATTTTTGTCAGTTGGTTCAATAACATCGTTTATAGTAAAATTTCCCTCCCCTCTCATCATGATCCAGTCTACATTGGTTAGGTATATACTTGATCAGGTAAGGTATTCAATTGATTTGTTGTTATGTCTCTTTAATCTCTTTTTATCTGAAATATTTCCTTGGCCTCTTTTAAAAAATGTTTTTATTAGTACATTATAATTATATATAATAGTGGGGTTCATTTTGACATAATCATATATACATGGAATATAATCTGTTCCATGTTAGTACCTTTTCCCCCTTCCCCTTCCTCTGTTTCCCTCCCTCAACTCTACTGGTCTTACTTCTTCTATTTTATTTATTCAATTGGTGATTTATAGAGATAAGGAAAGGTGAAATTTTCTGTCCGTAGCCTATTTTTGTCTTTTATGATGCAGACAAATGGATGAATATATATATTTATATAATTTATATATATATATATAATTTATATATAAATTATATAAATATAATTTATTTGTGTTGTTAATACAACATTTCTGACAGGTTGCTTTTTCCTTTTGTTTTGTGTTTGGGGATTTTTTTTGGTTTGGGATTGTGTCTATCTGTTTATTTGTTTATTTTTGGTGGTGCTGGGGATTGAACTCAGGTCCTTGCACATGCTAAGCTAGCACTCTACCACTGAACTCTATCCCTAGCCCAGATATTTGTAAATATCCACATTCATAGAGACATTATTCACAATAGCCAAAATGTAGAAGTAAGTGTCTACAAAGAGAATAAGCAAAATGTAGTATTATACATAAAATAAAATATTATTTATCAGCTTTAAGAATATCATGGCATATAAAAACACATACACACAAAAATACAAAAAACAAACAAAAAAACGCCATACAACTATAAAATATAATGAAGAGAATTTGTAAGGATTGATATGGAAGAAAATTCTCACAAATGCTAAAAGATGGCCGAACCTAACAAGATGGTAAATGAAAAATACTGTATGATTCCACTTAACATGAGGTACTTAGAATAGTCAAAGTTATAGAGACATAAAGTAGAATATTGTTTTCCAGGGGCTAGGGGCAGGAATCATTAGGAGTTAATTTTTTAAAATATATTTTTTTAAGTTATAGATGGACACAATACATTTATTTTATTTATTTATTTTTATGTGGTGCTGAGGATTGAACCCAGTACCTCTCACATGTGAGGCAGGTGCTCTACCTCTGAGCCACAACCCCATCCCCAGGAGTTAATGTTTAAATGGGTATAGAGTTTCAGTTTTGCAAGATAAAAAAAAAAAAAGTTCTGGAGATGGATGGTGGTTATAGTTGTATGAAAGTATGGATGTACTGATTCCCACTGAACTGTACACTTAAAGATAGTAAAGTTGGGCCAGACACAGTGCTGCACACCAGTAATCCCATCAATTTATGAGGCTGAGGCAGGAGGATGACAAGTTCAAGGCCAGCCTCAGCAACTCAGAACCTCAGCAATCCCAAACCCCCAAAATCCCCATACACAAAACAAAAGGAAAAAACAACCTGTCAGATGTGTCTTTGAGACCCTGCTTTCCATCCCTTTGGATATATTCCCAGAGTTAGAATTGCAGAATCATATAGTAATTCTGTTTTTAATTTTTTAAGGAATCACTTCAATATTTTCTATAGTGGCTGCACCATTTTAAATTCCCACCAAGGGTTCTAGTTTCCTACATTCTCACCAACATTTTTTGTTTCTTGTTTAACAGGAGCAATTTTCATGGATGTGAGATGTTATGTCATTGTAGTTTTGTATTTCCCTAATGACTAGTGGTGCCCAGTATCTTGTCACATGCTTATTGAGTATTTGTGTATCTTATTTGGGAAAATGTATTGAAATTGAAAAATCATTTGCCCATTTTTGAACTTTTGCCATGGCTTGATTATGGTGTTTTTTTTTTTTTTTTTTGGTACCCAGGGGTACTTTACCACTGAGCTAAATCTCCAGTCCTTTTTATTTATTAAGACAGAGTCTTACAAAGTTGCTGAGAGTCTTGCTAAGTTGTGGAAGCAGGCTTTGAACTTGGGATCCTCTTGCCTTAGCCTCCCGAGTCTCTGGGATTCTAGGCCTGTGCCACATACCTGGCTTGATAGTGATTTATTTTTTTTGTGGTGCCGTGGTAGATTAAACTCAGGGCTTTGTGCATTCAAGGCGAATACTCTACCAACTGAGCTATATTCCTAGCCCTTGATAGTGATTTAAAGCTCAAAAATTTTAAAATTTTCATGAGACCAAGTTTGTCTGTTTTGTTGTTGTTGTTGTTGCCTATGACTTTGGTGTCATGTCCAAGAAGTCATTAACAAGTCCAATGTTACAAAACTTTTGCCCTATTTTTTTGTAAGAATTTTTTAGTTTTAGGTCTTGCATTTAGACAATAGATTCATTTTAGTTAATTTTAGTATATGCTAGATAAGGGTTCATCTTTATCCTTTTGTTTGTAGTTTTCCCAGCCCTATTTATTTAAAAGACTGTCTTTTCCCTATTGAGTGGTTTTGGTACCCGGCATTGCTGTTTTTTTTTTTTTTAATTTTTATTTATTTTTATTGTTTAATTTTCGGCAGACACAACATCTTTGTGTGTATGTGGTGCTGAGGATCGAACCCGGGGCGCACGCATACCATGCGAGCGCGCTACCGCTTGAGCCACGTCCCCAGCCCCGGCATTGCTGTTTTGAATTTTCCCATTTTCCCTTCTCATAGAAATCACTTCATATTAGTCTTTGGAGAACTTCCTTTACTTCTGTATGGTTTGTTGTTGTTTTTTGAGGTGTGTATATGCCATAATTTATTCAACTGGTCTTATATTCT
This sequence comes from Marmota monax, assembly GCF_021218885.2. NCBI lineage: Eukaryota > Metazoa > Chordata > Mammalia > Rodentia > Sciuridae > Marmota > Marmota monax. The sequence continues at coordinate 39,851,205 of NW_026693571.1, forward strand.
TGGTCAATTACATAGTCTCCAAATAATGCCAAAATAATCTTGTCATAAACAACCTTGTTCAAATGTATTTTTATTGTTGGATGTGTATCTTTTGGATATATTTCTACAACTGGATTATCTAGTAGCAGTGTAAAAGCATTTATAGGTCTGTTGGATATCACCATATTTACCTTCATGTGAGTTGTACCATTTTATGTTCCCACTAGTAATTATTAAAAGTACTTGTTTATTGACATGTGTTTATTGTCAAGCTTTTGATGTTTTGCCATTCTGATGACTGGGATGTGGTATTTCAATGTAATTCTAATTTCAATTTCTGTTATTATGAGTGCATTTTGAGTATCTTTTCACATATTTAAGGGCTTTTTCATCTTTTTGTAAATTACATGTTTGTCTTTTGCTCATTTTTCAATGGGGTTTTTGTGTTTATTCACCCTTCAATCGAATTTTTTTTTTCTTGCAGTGAGGTTATATTAATCTTCTACCAATGATTTATGTTGCAAATATGTTATACCAGTTGACATTTGTTTTTTAGCTTTGCTTATGATGTTTTGACATCAGAGGTTTTTATTTTAACGTTAAATTTAGTAATCTTTTCCTTTGTTTGCATCTTAATTTTTAATCAAAATTAGAAAGACCTTTCCTACATTCAGCTTATGTAAATTCACCCAAACTTTTATTCTTTGCATAGTTTCTTTTTTACATTTAGATTTCTGATCAGTTTGGAATTTTTTTCTTCTTCTTCCTTGTCTTTTTTTGGGGGGTGGTGGTGGTGGTGGTGGTGGTACTGGGGATTGAACTCAGGGGCCCTGGACCACTGAGCCACATTCCCAACTCTATTTTGTATTTTATTTAGAGACAGGATCTCACTGAGTGGCTTAGTGCCTGGCTTTTTGCTCAGGCTGGCTTTGAATTCGAGATTGTCCAGTCTCAACCTCTCAAGCAGCTGGGATTTCAGGCGTGTGCCATCGTACCCGGAATGGAATTTTTTCTTCTGTATGGTATGAGGAATTAATCCAGTTTTTTCTTTTTCAAATGACTGCTTACTTGTCCTAATAGTATTTGTTAGAAAGACCAACTTTGCCCCAATGATTTGGAATACCATTTTTTTCATATACTTGGAAGTTTTATGTAGTTGGTCTATTTTGAACTTTCTGTTTTATATTTCTGTCTATTCCTGGGCCATTCATGTGATCATCTTGCTTCAGTGTCTCGAGTAGTGGGGACTTAAAGGCATGCATCACTATGCCTGGCTTTATTATTTTCTTTATATAGTTTTCTTAATAAGTTTATTCTTAATTATTTTCCCCTTTCATGTAGCTATCATAAATGGTGTTTTTCCCTCCATTATATCTTGTTTATTATTTATCAAATTTTTTATTTTATACTTATTGAAAACACTCTTTTCACACTTAGACATAAATTTTTACTGTGTCTCTTCTGTGTGTACATATAAAGGAAATTATAAGCAAAATGGATTGTTCATGTTTTTTGTAAAACTGCTTGATATGTAAAGTTGAAATGTTAAGAATCACTTTTTTTTTTTTTTGATATGGGTGTCTCTGCTGGCCTCAGTCTCCTGAGCTCAAGCAATCCTTCTGCCTCAGCCTTTCCCAGTACCTGGAACTATAGACATGCATAATATACCCCACTTTGAATCACTGTTTGATCTTAGTGTCTGTGTCATTCTTGGCCATCAAAAACATTGGTACTATAGCATTTTATTTTTTTTTTATACCGGGAATTGAACTCAGGGACACTCAACCACTGAGCCACATCCCCAGCCCCATTTTGTATTTTTTTTTTTTTAAATTTAGATTCAGGGTCTCACTGAGTTTGTTAGCATCTCACTTTTGCTGAGACTGGCTTTGAACTTGTGATCCTTCTACCTCAGCCTCCCAAGTCGCTGGGATTACAGGCATCCACCATTGGGCCCAGCTTGGTGCTATAGCTTTTTAAAGAATGTTTCATACCAGGCACAATGGTTCATGCCTGTAATCCCAGAGACTCAGGAGGACCAGGCAGGAGGATTCAAATTTGAGGCTAGCTTTTGCAGTTTAGTGAGTTACTAAGTAACTTAGTGAGACCCTGTCTCAAAATAAAAAGGGCTGGGAATATAGTTCAGTGGTAAAGCATCCTTAGGTTCAGTCCCCAGTTTTTTTTTAAAGTCTTATTATCATTATCATCTCTGGATTTTCTTTTAAGGTATTGGTCATCCATTTTTCAAATTGTGATGCAGTTGCTTTCTTGATTTTATCAGAAGGTGTTAATAGAAGGTTCTCAAGACCAACAAATTAGATTCATATTCCTTTCTCAAATGATACTCAAGTTGTTTTTAGACAATAATGGTTACATTGTCTAGTCATACCACAAGAACAAATAAGCTTGTATAGGAGTCCTGCCTGGCTAACAGAGGTATTACCAAGTCTAATATGTAATATACACTCTGTATCAGAAATGCAAAAATATGAAAATTAGATGTTTCAAAAGTAAGAGACCATGGTATTTAATCTTTTGTTTCCTTGTCTAGTTTTGTTTTAGTTAAGAGCTCTGACTTTAAAATCATTGTTTATTTCACTAAACTTTGTTTTTTTAAGAAGTTAAATTTATGATTTATGGAGTAATTTCCAAAGTAGGGAGAGGAGGAAAACAAAAGAGTTTGTATCTAGATTTAAAAAATCTCAGCCTTTCAGTTTTAGCGTGCATATGTTTAAATGTCTGTGCTTCATGGGTAAATTAGTACATATTGTATTAGTGCACTGTATCACTGATAGGGAGGTTGGTCGGACTTTTGAGCATACTTAGCATTTGAAAAATACTTCTGAGGCAGATAGGATTTTTTTCAGTATGGCTGTGACAGTATATCCTGTTGTACATGTTCTTACAGTGTGAGTAGAGGTGAGATTTATGTCCTCTTGACTAGATACTGGGCAGGCATTTGTGACTTTCATCCTATTAAATGTGGCAGAAGTCACCTAAAGTGACTTTTTTTTTTTAATTGGTTGTTCAAAACATTACAAAGCTCTTGACATATCATATTTCATACATTAGATTCAAGTTGGTTATGAACTCCCAATTTTACCCCAAATACAGATTGCAGAATCACATCGGTTACACACCCACATTTTTATATAATGCCCTATTAGTAACTGTTGTATTCTGCTACCTTTCCTATCCTCTACTATCCCCCCTCCCCTCCCCTCCCATCTTCTCTCTCTACCCCATCTACTGTAATTCATTTCTCTCCTTGTTTATTTTCCCATTCCCCTCACAACCTCTTATATGTAATTTTGTATAACAATGAGGGTCTCCCTTCATTACCATGCAATTTCCCTTTTCTCTCCCTTTCCCTCCCACCTCATGTCTCTGTTTAATGTTAATCTTTTCTTCCTGCTCTTCCTCCCTGCTCTGTTCTTAGTTGCTCTCATTATATCAAAGAAGACATTTGGTATTTGTTTTTTAGGGATTGGCTAGCTTCACTAAGCATAATCTGCTCTAGTGCCATCCATTTCCCTGCAAATTCCATGATTTTGTCATTTTTTAGTGCTGCATAATACTCCATGGTGTATAAATGCCACATTTTTTTTTATCCATTCATCAGTTGAAGGGCATCTGGGTTGGTTCCACAGTCTAGCAATTGTGAATTGTGCTGCTATGAACATAGATGTGGCAGTATCCCTGTAGTACACTCTTTTAAGTTCTTCAGGGAATAGTCCGAGAAGGGCAATAGCTGGGTCAAATGGTGGTTCCATTCCCAGCTTTCCCAGGAATCTCCATACTGCTTTCCAAATTGGCCGCACCAGTTTGCAGTCCCACCAGCAATGTACAAGTGTACGCTTTTCCCCACATCCTCGCCAGCACTTGTTGTTGTTTGACTTCATAATGGCTGCCAATCTTACTGGAGTGAGATGGTATCTTAGGGTGGTTTTGATTTGCATTTCTCTGACTGCTAGAGATGGTGAGCATTTTTTCATGTACTTGTTGATTGATTGAATCTGAGAAGTGTCTGTTCAGGTCCTTGGCCCATTTGTTGATTGGGTTATTTGTTCTCTTATTGTCTAATTTTTTGAGTTCTTTGTATACTCTGGATGTTAGGGCTCTATCTGAAGTGTGAGGAGTAAAAATTTGTTCCCATGATGTAGGCTCCCTATTTACCTCTCTTATTGTTTCTCTTGCTGAGAAAAAACTTTTCAGTTTAGGTAAGTCCCATTTGTTGATTCTTGTTATTAACTCTTGTGCTATGGGTGTCCTATTAAGGAATTTGGAGCCTGACCCCACAATATGTAGATCGGAGCCAACTTTTTCTTCTATCAGACGCAGAGTCTCTGATTTGATATCTAGCTCCTTGATCCACTTTGAGTTAACTTTTGTGTATGGCGAGAGGAGGGGATTTAGTTTCATTTTGTTGCATATGAATTTCCAGTTTTCCCAACACCATTTGTTGAAGATGCTATCCTTCCTCCATTGCATGCTTTTGGCTCCTTTATCAAATATAAGATAGTTGTAGCTTTGTGGATTAGTCTCTGTGTCCTCTATTCTGTACCATTGGTCCACCCGCCTGTTTTGGTACCAGTACCATGCTGTTTTTGTTACTATTGCTCTGTAATATAGTTTGAAATCTGGTATCGCTATACCGCCTGATTCACACTTCCTGCTTAGAATTGCTTTTGCTATTCTGGGTCTTTTATTTTTCCATATGAATTTCATGATTGCTTTCTCTATTTCTACAAGAAATGCCATTGGGATTTTGATTGGCATTGCATTAAACCTATAGAGAACTTTTGGTAATATCGCCATTTTGATGATGTTAGTTCTGCCTATCCATGAACAGGGTATATTTTTCCATCTTCTAAGATCTTCTTCTACTTCTCTTTTTAGGGTTCTGTAGTTTTCTTTGTATAAATCTTTCACCTCTTTTGTTAGGTTGATTCCCAAGTATTTTATTTTTTTTTTTTGAGGATATTGTGAATGGAGTGTTTTTCCTCATTTCCGTTTCAGAAGTTTTGTCGCTGATATACAGAAATGCCTTTGATTTATGCGTGTTGATTTTATATCCTGCCACTTTGCTGAATTCATTTATTAGTTCTAGTAGTTTTTTTGTAGACCCTTTTGGGTGTTCTAGGTATAGAATCGTGTCGAACGCAAATAGTGATAATTTAAGTTCTTTTTTTCCTATTTTTATGCCTTTAATTTCTTTCGTCTGTCTAATTGCTCTGGCCAGTGTTTCGAGAACTGTATTGAATAGAAGTGGTGATAGAGGGCATCCCTGTCTTGTTCCAGATTTTAGAGGGAATGCCTTCAATTTTTCTCCATTCAGAATGATGCTAGCCTGAGGCTTAGCATAGATAGCTTTTACTATGTTGAGGTACGTTCCTGTTATCCCTAGTTTTTCTAATGTTTTGAACATAAAGGGATGCTGTACTTTGTCGAATGTTTTTTCCGCATCTATCGAGATGATCATATGGTTCTTATCTTTGAGTCTATTGATGTGGTGAATAACATTTATTGATTTCTGTATATTGAACCATCCTTGCATCCCAGGTATGAATCCTACTTGATCATGGTGCACAATTTTTTTTATGTGCCTTTGTATCCGATTCGCCAGAATTTTATTGAGGATTTTTGCATCTAGGTTCATCAGAGATATTGGTCTGTAGTTTTCTTTCTTTGAGGTGTCTTTGTCTGGTTTCGGAATCAGGGTGATGTTGGCCTCATAGAATGAATTTGGCAGAGCTCCCTCTTTTTCTGTTTCCTGAAATAACTTGAAAAGTATTGGTATTAATTCTTCTTTAAAGGTTTTGTAAAACTCCGCTGTATACCCATCCGGTCCTGGGCTTTTCTTGACTTTTGATGTAGTTGGAACACTTGTGCTTGGAGCCTTAAGCCGCATTGTAACTAGTTTGTTTGTGATTGATCCTTCACTACTTGTGAGGAAGAATGCAACTAGATCATGCAGGGAGACTACAGAGGGGCTTGGAAACTCTACCAAGTGCGGTGTCTGGCCACCATATTTAATAGCCTGCTCCAGACTGGAAGTTTCCAGATCTAGCCATTGTATGACTGCTAACTGCATGAAATACCTGAAACTGGAACTGCTTATCCCATTTCTTTCTGGATGTTGTTTCAGAAAGAAATGGGATAAGCATTTATGTGAGGATAATAAAATGGTCATTACTTTTCAATCACAGTTTTGGTGTTTGTTCAATATGGATAGAAATTGCAAAAAGACAAAGTGCAGCTCCCTGATGTTAGCAACTTTGAGTGCCAGTGGCTCTCGGCTCTTAATATTAGCAAAGCTTGGTGACTGGAGCTAGCAGCTTCCATCAGCTGTCTGCAGCCAGAGTAATAGCTCCCAGTAGTTCTCAGCAGCTTTCTTGTTGGGCCCAGCAGCTGTCCACAGCTGTAGCTAATAGTGCCCAGTAACTCTCCTGCTGCTCTCCCAGCAGCTCTTTGCAGTTGGAGCTAGTAGCTCTCAAAACCTCTTATGCACCTCTTCCAGCAGCTCTTGGTCATTCTTTTTTTTTTTTTAAGAGAGAGAGGGAATTTTTTAATATTTGTTTTTCAGTTTTCGGCAGACACAACATGTTTATTTTATTTTATGTGATGCTGAGGATCGAACCCAGCGCCCCGCGCATGCCAGGTGAGCGCGTTACCGCTTGAGCCACATCCCCAGTCCCTCTTGATCATTCTTAGGAGCTCTTCAGCAACTCTGTGGCTAGTAGTTGTTCTCAGGACTAGCTGTTCCTGGTGTTACAAGCTCTTAATTCAGTCAGCCCAGCCTGATCTACTTAAGATAGAAATCACAGACAGGCAAAATAAAACCATTTGAATGTGGCTTTATTGTGACTTATGTTGTAGCACAAAGCAGGCAGTACAGGGACAGAAGTCTTAGACTAGACCAATGGTGGTTAGATGAATGCTACTTATATAGACAAAGGGGAAGACTTTTTTTGGTAATTTTTTTTTAGTTATAGATGGACATAATACCTTTAATTTTATTTATTTATTTTTTTATGTGGTGCTGAGAATGGAACCCAGTGCCTCACACATGCTAGGTAAGCACTCTACCACTGAGTCACAACCCCAGCCCAAGGGGCAGCCTTTCTAAAAATTTTTTTTTTAGTTGTAGATGGACACAAATACCTTTATTTATTTATTTTTATGAAGTGCCAAGGATAGAACCCAGTGCCTCACAGGTGCTGGGCAAGTACAAACCGGCCCCAGGATAGCCTTCTAACAGCAAACTTTCTACATTGCCATGCCAGTCTGCACAGGCTTTTGGCCTGCCTGCCTTGGGTGTAATGGGGTGGAGGAGGTGCTCCTCTCTGAACAGAGTAGGGATATCTGAGGTAACCACAGGGTGGTCAAAGTCATCTGGAATAACCATGGCTGAAGGGGAGTCTTCTAGAGCAGCCCAGGCCTGGTTGATGTTTTCCCAGGCAGTCATGGGTGTCTGGTGCAGCCCTGGCTAAAGTGTCAGTTTCTGGGTAACTGTAATAGCATTGGTGGCAGCTGCAGAAGTGGTTGTGGCCTCCTGAATAGCTGCAGCTGTTATGATGACAACCTGGCCAAGCTGGCAGAATAGCATTGGTGGAATTAGTGGCTGTGCTTAAATTGGACTTTATTTGGCCTGGCAGCGACAAATGTTGCCGGGAGATGCTGATGCCCCTACCCTTTGCCACCTTCCCTGAACCTCCCCCAAACTGTGGCTTATATCTGGTATTGTGGGTATATGGTCTCAGCTCTGATCCCCTTTGGACCCCCACCCTGTCTTATAGGATTGGCTTGGCAGGGTGGCTGCACCCCAAGGTTGTGGTAGCTGTGGCCTAGCAGTCCAGGCATAGGGGAGTAACATTGTGTGGCTATAAGCTTTCCATAATGCATATGGCTGGCTAAATCTGCTTCACTTGATTCCTAGTAGCTTCTGTGGAAAGAAAATGAAGTAAGTACTCCTTAGGGAGGGTCAGGCCCCACTAGCCTGCCTCATTGGGTGACGTGTATAAGGCAATGAAAATAACTGGAACAAGACCCAAACTGGAAAGTGAGAATTTTTAGAATAGAGTTGTATTCAAAAAATACATTAAAAAGTAAGTGGTCGGGCTGTGGCTGTGGCTCAGTGGTACAGTGCTTGCATCGCACATGTGAGGCCCCGGGTTTAATCCTCAGCACCACATTTAAAAAATAAATAAATAAATAAAAATAAAGATATTGTGTCCATCTACAACTAAAAATAAAGAAAGAAAGAAAGAAAGAAAGCTATTGTGTTGGTCTACAACTTAAAAAATAAAAAGTAAATGGCCTGTCGTTTGTGTGTTGGTATATGCCTATAATCCTACTGCTTTGGGAGGCTGAGACAGAAGGATTATTAAGTTCAAGGCCAATTTCATCAACTTAGCAAGACCCGGTCCCAGAATGAAAAAAATAAAATGAGTGGGGATGTAGCTTTTTGGTAAAGTTCCTCTGGGTTTAATCACTAGTACCCAGTGGAAAAAAAAGTATGTTGCATATCAACTCAATCTTTTACATGTTTATTGAGATATATTCACATAACATTCTGCCATTTTAAAGCACATAATTCAGTGACTTTAAGTATAAGTTTGTATACTACCACCACTGTCTAATTGAAGAATATTTTCATCACCACCATTAGAAATTCTGTACCTATTAGTACTCATTCCCAATTCCTCCCTTCTTCCAGCTTATTGTATCCACTAAGATCTACTTTCAGTTTCTATTATTGATTTATATTCGATATTTAGTCGATCTTTCTTTCTTTCCTTTTTTGGTCTTGGAAATTAAACATGCTAGGGAAGCATTCTTCCTGAGCTACATTCCAGCCTGTTAACATTCATTGTTTAAATTTGATTGTCTAGTTTTCTTAGTACATTTGAAAAGAATACACTAGAAGGATCTTAAGAGTACTTGCCAGGTGTGGTGATATGTGCTTGTGGTCCCAGTTCCTTGGGAGGCTGAGGAGGAGGATCGTTTGGGGCCAACCTGGGCAATGTAGCAAGACCCTGTGTTTCAGTCAGTTTTTTCACTACTATGACTAAAAGACTCGACCAGAACAATTTTAGAGGAGTAAATGTTTGTTTGGTGCTCACTGTTTCAGAGGTCTCAGTTCATAGGTGGCCAACTTCATTGCTCTGGGTCTGAGGTGAGGTAGAACAATGTGACAGAAGATTGTGGTGGAGGAAGACGAGTCAGGAGGTGGCACCAGGAAGCCCAGAGAGCACCACTTATCAAGGACACAGTATGTACCCCAGAGGCATGCTCCCAGTGACCTGCCTCTTCCAGTTAGACCCTTTCTACCTTCCATTACCACTTAGTTAATCCATTCAAGTAGGTCAATGCACCGATTGAGTTAAGGCTCTCATAATCCAATCATTTTATCTCTAAACTTTCTTGCATTATCTCACACATGAAATTTCAGGGTGCACCTCATCTAAACTGTAAAACCCTGTATTAAGGAAAAAAAAGGAATGTTGTAAACTATATAGTTTAGTGATAGCAGAACAGACATTGAGAATGTAACAGTATGGAGGATCCACAGTAAATTAAGACAGACAGCTATATTGCTTCAATATACAAAGAATAATGATGAGACCAGTGAATCAAGCTGTGCCACCAAGAGAAAGATGTTTATTTTTGTAAGAGGCCAAAGAATTCTGCATTTCCTGTTTGAAAATATATATAAGCAAAATATTGACAATAAAAAGGGCAAAAAAAAAATAGAGCATTTTAGAGCATTTCCAGCTCTAAAATGGTTGAAGGGTAAAAGCTTATGTGGCATATTGAAAAAACCTACTTGATAATAGAAACCTTACTTATGTGTTTCCTTTTAGCTTGTTGTGATGTGTTTATTTGTATTTGGGAGAGTGGGTTTAAAGCTTATATTATTTAAATCATTGATTTTTAGCAATATTTTATGGTAGATGAAGAGTGATTATGAACATCTTTTGAATATTAAAATACTAATTATACTGTTGGTAGAGTTTAAAACTTGAACTTAAAGATGAATTAGCCATTTTTAAAAATTAGAGTATGAAAGATGCTCAAAGTTTATCTTTTCTAAATAACTATAGGTGGTAATTTTATACAGTAAACAGTCTGACCCTTTATGTATTTAAAGGTAGCATTTTAGTAATTAATGAATTTGAGCTTTTTTTTTGAATTAAATTTAAATGAAAAGGGGATGTTTGAAAATATTTACATGATTCTTTGATTTTGTTGCTGAAAAGAACAACATGTCACTTGTAAAAGTGTTTAAATTTCACAATAAGATAACAAATAACCCAGTCAACAAATGGGCCAAGGACCTGAACAGACACTTCTCAGATTCAATCAATCAACAAGTACATGAAAAAATGCTCACCATCTCTAGCAGTCAGAGAAATGCAAATCAAAACCACCCTAAGATACCATCTCACTCCAGTAAGATTGGCAGCCATTATGAAGTCAAACAACAACAAGTGCTGGCGAGGATGTGGGGAAAAGGGTACACTTGTACATTGCTGGTGGGACTGCAAACTGGTGCGGCCAATTTGGAAAGTAGTATGGAGATTCCTGGGAAAGCTGGGAATGGAACCACCATTTGACCCAGCTATTCCCCTTCTCGGTCTATTCCCTAAAGATCTAAAAAGAGCATACTACAGGGACACTGCTACATCCATGTTCATAGCAGCACAATTCATATCAATAGCAAGACTGTGGAACCAACCTAGATGCCCTTCAATAGACGAATGGATAAAAAAAATGTGGCATTTATACACAATAGAGTATTACTCTGCATTAAAAAATGACAAAATGATAGAATTTGCAGGGAAATGGATGGCATTAGAGCAGATTATGCTAAGTGAAGCTAGCCAATCCCTAAAAAACAAATGCCAAATGTCTTCTTTGATTTAAGGAGGGTAACTAAGAACAGAATAGGGAGGAAGAGCATGAGAAGAAGATTAACATTAAACAGGGATGAGAGGTGGGAGGGAAAGGGAGAGAGAAGGGAAATTGCATGGAAATGGAAGGAGACCCTCAGGGTTATACAAAATTACATACAAGAGGAAGTGAGGGGTAAGGGAAAAAAAAATTTTAAGACAAAACTGTGAGTTTCAAGGTGTTTTTTGTATATATCATATGTAGGAGTGGAGTACCTAGTTGTATATATCATATGTATGTATATATCATAAGTATAAGATTAGTAGGGAAACAAGTAAATGCAAATTTTATTATACAATTTTCTGATAAAAAAATGAAAATGAAAAAAAAAAAGACACAATGAGTTTTATTCTCCATTTTAAATGAAAAAAAGACAAATTTTTTCATTGATCTTTGGAATACCCTTAAAAAACTGAAATTAGGTCCAATGAACCCTGATAGTACAGTATGCTGAAAATTAAGGATCATTTATTATCAGAGTTTCAGTGTTCTTTTGAAGTTGCTGCATAAATAAGTTAGTCATTCTCTATCACTGTGCACTGTGTCCAAATTTTCATTGTTATAAATAATGCTGCAATAAATAACCTTATATGTGTAAAAAAAAAGTGTTTACATTTCAAAAACACTAGAAAACACGGGGACAAAATTTCTAATTTACTAAAAAAAGTTATAGTTACATTTGAAAGCAAAATAATACCTTCTGGTGAGTTTGTAAGAAAAGTTGGAAAATTGTAACAATTTCAGCAAAGCCAAATTCCTACTGACTTACATATACTTACGAAGTATTTCTTTTTCTAATGTGTGAATTTAAGACTAGGCTTTTTGATTTGTTTAAATTAAATAAGAAGAATCGCATATTGCTCTCACTTAAAATACAATAATTTAAAAAAAAATGCAAAACATTTATTTTTGTATCAATGTTAAAAAATTTTAATTTGTTAATTTATCTCTTTACTTAATTTCTTTCTTTTTTACTTATTTATTTTATTGGGGATTTAACCCATGGTGCTTTACCACTGAGTTGTATATCCCTAGTCCTTTTTTAAAAATTCATATTTTAACTTTTTTTAATATTTATTTTTTAGTTGTAGTTGGACACACACCTTTATTTTTGTTTATTTATTTTTATGTGGTGCTGAGGATGAAACCCAGGGCCCTGCATGCGCTAGGCAAGCACTCTACTGCTGAGCCACAACCCCAGCCTCATGGTTTTTATTTTGAGACAGGGTCTTTCAAAGTGTGTAGGGCTGGCCTTGAACTTGTAATCCTCTTGTGATCCTCCTGCCTCAGCCTCCCAAGTAGTTGGGGTTACAGGCAAAGACCACCATGCCTGACATTTAATTTCTTTAAAAAATGACATACATATTAATATTCAGTAGACTATATAATTTATACATTACTATGTTTATAATATGACATACTCATAGGAGTATGTAATCAAAGGGATAGATTTTGTGAGTTATGTTGGTAGACCCTGAGTCTTGTTACATTCCTTGGAGAAAGTTGACTTTTTGTTTTAGCAGTTAGTCTGGCTAGGGTCAAGTTCTGTCTTACTTTCCATGTATGGTGGCTTCTGTATCACTTCTTGGGTCTGTGCTATTCATGTACCACTTGGGGTTGGTTTGAGACTTGAATAGCTCAATTCTGAAAGCTTTTACTTTGCTGATTTGGGTCTGTCTTGTGCATAGTTTTGGAGTGAAACTTAATGGGGTCATAGCATTATGGAGCTGGGGCCTTCTGAGAAACTGAGGCAGCATGAAGACCTCCTCTTCGAACCTTGATTCTTGTGACCAAGTCAGAAAGATTTCAGACATGTCGCTCAGAGTAACAGGAATGAGTTTATTGAAGAGACAGAAAAGGGAAAGGGAACACTTAAGGGAGAAAGTGGGTCTGCTCAGAAAGAAGAGGGACAACGTGTCTCTCCTGCACTCCAGTTTTATTGGGGATCCCAGAGAAGTTTCCAGAGAGTCCTGTCCAGGTCCACCTCTTGACTTTTTTTTTTTTTTTAAATATTTATTCACAATACCTTTATTTCACTCATTTATTTTTTACGTGGTGCTGAGGATCGAACTCAGGGTCCCGCACATGCGAGACGAGCGCTCTACCGCTGCGCCACAACCCCAGCCCTTCTGTCAGCAGGGTGACATCACACTTGCAAGTCTCCACAGTTATGGCGACTCTAGGTCACCTTGGCCCATGCTGACTGTTTCTAATTGGATTCTTAATCATATATTCTTACGGATTTATGGTTAGGAGGATTGTCCTTATCTCCCAGAGTTTCAGGATCTGGTCACAAAAATCTCCTCCTTCATGGTAACATATGTTCCTCTTTTTTTTTTTTTTGGGTACCAGGGATGAAACTCAGAGCCACATCCCCAGTCCTATTTTATATTTTATTTAGAGACAGGGTCTTAGCACCTCACCGTTGTTGAGGCTGGCTTTGAACTTGTGATTTTCTTGTTTCAGCCTCCTGAGCCATTGGGATTACAGGCATGTGCCACTGCGCCTGGCTTTGGGTTCCTCTTATTAACGTTACTTTGTGCCTGCATTTCTTCTGCAGTGAATAGGTGGTTTGCTGAGGAATGTGACATATCCTGTCCACCAACTGTAGGCAGAGCTACAAGTAAACTGCTTCTTAAGAAAGCACGTGAGGGTCAGTACCATAGGCCCATTTTATAGAATTATTCTCTTAACCTCATGTTCCTACCTTTCACATCTGTATGTTCCCTAACAATAGGGGGCTCACTCCTCTTCAGGTCTGTCCTACCCTCTCTACCCTTTTCCAGATTTGTTTGGCTTGAAAGACAGGGTCTGTGTTGGCATTTCAGTCATACTCTTAATTGCTCTGCTGTGCAGTTCTTTTAAAGAAGTTTGTTTTAAAACATTGCTGTGTTGAATATAGTGCAGACTTTACTGTAGGACTTTAGTTGTACAGCTAAAACTTGATCCTTTAGGATTTTGCTCAAAGGCTTGGATAATGAAGATCTTTCTACTTTGACAGAATTCAGACTTCTTCCAGCCCTGTGTGATCTGTAGGAATTTTTCAGTTTATACAAATAGTAATTGTCCTTTTGGTGGTGTTCTGATTCTTGCCTTATTAGTTAGTATTCATCCAAATATTCAAGGAGTGAGAGGCCACAACGATAGACAAAAAACCCATGCTAGACCGTGCATATTGCCTCTGATCTTTATTGGTGAGAGTGTCTTACAGAAGTTGGATTCCTTTTTCACAAAGCTTAACACACAAACACCTGGCCCAGTAATGCAAGAAGCTAAAAGAAAATGTAGGGGGAAATAGGGTGGTGGTAGGTCTAGCCAGCATGTCGTATCAGGGAAGTAAACCATCAGATTCATGAAAATGTATGTGAGTACAAAGTGGCTGCTGCTTCAGTTCCTCCCTCCACATTACTTACAGTAATTACTTTTATGGCCTACTCCAACCAGATATGTACAGGAAAGGGAGTTCTGGGGAATGTAGTTCAGTCTAGCTAACTTGACACATTATAGTGTCACTACTGTTACATATCTAAGTTGTTTATTGCTTTTTGTTACAAATAATATTGCAGTTTAGCTTCTGTGTATAAAGTGCTTTTCATATGTTGGTATGTTGAGATAGATTTCTAGAAGTCCAGTTGTTGGATCCCATGATGTATTTTTTTCTGAAATCTTTTGAAGCTTTTATAGCTGTATTTCTTCCCAGATGCTTTATTAATACTTATCCCATAGTGATATGCCAGTTTTGCTGTATAATTACATACATATATGCATTTATATATTTATTCAAATATCTTTTTTTGATATACACTACATCCAGATAGTTACAAAGAACACAAAATTGATTAAGGTAAGGTCTGTCTTAAAATTTTTCAAATGTGGGTACCTAAGAGTAGTAAAATATATGTTGTTGATCCTGGGGGTTTTCTTCTGTTTTTAAATACTCTGCATATATCTCATTGTTAATTTTGCCCACTGAACATGAATATTATCCCTGATCAATGAGTGCATTTTATGTTTGATATTTTTTGCATAATAGCTGCTTGATTAATGCTTGTTGATAATCAGATTAATCTGTAGTGATCCATTCTTGAATCTGCTCTTCTAAGCTTTTCTTTTTTGGGTATCAGGGATTGAACTTGGGTGCACTTGACCACTGATCCACATCCCCAGCCCTATTTTATATTTTTATTTAGAGACAGGGTATCACTGAGTTATTTATCGCCTTGATTTTGCTGAGGCTGACTTTGAATTCTCAATCCTCCTGACTCAGCCTCCTAAGCTGACAGTATTATAGGCGCTTGCCCCCACACCTGGCTCTTCTAAACTTTTCTTTACTGCTGATGTTTAAAAGAAATTCTGCGTAATTTTAAATTAGAGCTACTGAAGATTGGGCTGTCAAATTTCTCTATTTGTAGGATAATGCAGTTAGTGGTCTTATTTTGGATAATGAAATGTTAAATTCATATTTGCAGGACTGTATGAGATAATATGCAAGGATAAACTTCATTAATTTGAAGTTAATATTTTGACTTTTAATTTTATGTTAATTTAAAACTGGTAAAAAATGTACCGCTGTAGAGCTTTTATTTTTATGGATTTATCAGCTTATAGTATGTAAATATCTTTTTTTTTTTTTTTTTTTTTAGTGGTGCTGGGGATTGAACCTAGCACTCTACCAACTGAGCTGTGTCCCCAGCCCTAAACACATATTTTTTTCATACTGGAAATGGGGCCCAGGGATGCTTAGTCACTGAGCCCCAGCCCCAGCCCTTTATATTTTTTATTTTGAGACAGGGTCTGCTAAGTTGCTTAGGGCTTTTTTTTTTTTTTTTTTTTTTTAAATTTTTTATTGTTGGCTGTTCAAAACATTACATAGTTCTTGATATATCATATTTCACACTTTGATTCAAGTGGGTTATGAGCTCCCATTTTTACCCCATATACAGATTGCAGAATTACATCAGTTACACATCCATTGATTTACATATTGCCATACTAGTGTCTGTTGTGTTCTGCTGCCTTTCCTATCCTCTACTATCCCCCCTCCCCTCCCCTCCCCTCCCCTTTTCTCTCTCTGCCCCCTCTACTGGCATTCATTTGTCCCCCTTGTATTATTTTTCCCTTTCCCCTCACTTCCTCTTGTATGTACTTTTGTATAACTCTGAGGGTCTCCTTCCATTTCCATGCAATTTCCCTTCTCTCTCCCTTTCCCTCCCACCTCTCATCCCTGTTTAATGTTAATCTTCTTCTCATGCTCTTCGACCCTACTCTGTTCTTAGTTACTCTCCTTATATCAAAGAAGACATTTGGCATTTGTTTTTTAGGGATTGGCTAACTTCACTTAGCATAATCTGCTCTAATGCCATCCATTTCCCTGTAAATTCTATGATTTTGTCATTTTTTAATGCAGAGTAATACTCCATTGTGTATAAATGCCACATTTTTTTTTATCCATTCATCTATTGAAGGGCATCTAGGTTGGTTCCACAGTCTTGCTATTGTGAATTGTGCTGCTATGAACATGGATGTAGCAGTGTCCCTGTAGTATGCTCTTTTTAGGTCTTTAGGGAATAGACCGAGAAGGGGAATAGCTGGGTCAAATGGTGGCTGCATTCCCAGCTTTCCAAGAAATCTCCATACTGCTTTCCAAATTGGCTGCACCAATTTGCAGTCCCACCAGCAATGTACAAGTGTACCCTTTTCCCCACATCCTCGCCAGCACTTGTTGTTGTTTGACTTCACAATGGCTGCCAATCTAACTGGAGTGAGATGGTATCTTAGGGTGGTTTTGATTTGCATTTCTCTGACTGCTAGAGATGGTGAGCATTTTTTCATGTACTTGTTGATTGACTGTATGTCCTCCTCTGAGAAGTGTCTGTTCAGGTCCTTGGCCCATTTGTTGATTGGGTTGTTTGTTCTCTTATTGTCTAATTTTTTGAGTTCTTTGTATACTCTGGATATTAGGGCTCTATCTGAAGTGTGAGGAGTAAAGATTTGTTCCCAGGATGTAGGCTCTCTATTTACCTCTCTTATTGTTTCTTTTGCTGAGAAAAAACTTTTTAGTTTGAGTAAGTCCCATTTGTTGATTCTAGTTATTAACTTTTGTGCTATGGGTGTCCTATTGAGGAATTTGGAGCCTGACCCCACAGTATGCAGATCGTAGCCAACTTTTTCTTCTATCAGACGGCGTGTCTCTGATTTGATATCAAGCTCCTTGATCCATTTTGAATTAACTTTTGTGCATGGCGAGAGAAAGGGATTCAGTTTCATTTTGTTGCATATGGATTTCCAGTTTTCCCAGCACCATTTGTTGAAGATGCTATCCTTCCTCCATTGCATGCTTTTAGCCCCTTTATCAAATATAAGATAGTTGTAGTTTTGTGGATTGGTCTCTGTGTCCTCTATTCTGTACCATTGGTCCACCGGCCTGTTTTGGTACCAGTACCATGCTGTTTTTGTTACTATTGCTCTGTAGTATAGTTTGAAGTCTGGTATCGCTATACCGCCTGATTCACACTTCCTGCTTAGCATTGTTTTTGCTATTCTGGGTCGTTTATTTTTCCATATGAATTTCATGATTGCTTTCTCTATTTCTACAAGAAATGCCGTTGGGATTTTGATTGGCATTGCATTAAACCTATAGAGAACTTTTGGTAATATCGCCATTTTGATGATGTTAGTTCTGCCTATCCATGAACAGGGTATATTTTTCCATCTTCTAAGATCTTCTTCTATTTCTCTCTTTAGGGTTCTGTAGTTTTCATTGTATAAGTGTTTCACCTCTTTTGTTAGGTTGATTCCCAAGTATTTTATTTTTTTTGAAGATATTGTGAATGGAGTGGTTGTCCTCATTTCCATTTCAGAGGATTTGTCGCTGATATACAGGAATGCCTTTGATTTATGCGTGTTGATTTTATATCCTGCCACTTTGCTGAATTCATTTATTAGCTCTAATAGTTTCTTTGTAGACCCTTTTGGGTCTGCTAGGTATAGAATCATGTCATCCGCAAATAGTGATAATTTAAGTTCTTCTTTTCCTATTTTGATGCCTTTAATTTCTTTCGTCTGTCTAATTGCTTTGGCCAGTGTTTCGAGAACTATGTTGAACAGAAGTGGTGATAGAGGGCATCCTTGTCTTGTTCCAGATTTTAGAGGGAATGCCTTCAATTTTTCTTTATTCAGAATGATGCTAGCCTGAGGCTTAGCATAGATTGCTTTTACAATATTGAGGTACGTTCCTGTTATCCCTAGTTTTTCTAGAGTTTTGAACATAAAGGGATGCTGTACTTTGTCGAATGCTTTTTCCGCATCTATCGAGATGATCATATGGTTCTTATTTTTAAGTCTACTGATGTGGTGAATAACATTTTTTGATTTCTGTATATTGAACCAGCCTTGCATCCCAGGGATGAATCCTACTTGATCATGGTGCACAATTTTTTTGATATGTTTTTGTATCCGATTCGCCAGAATTTTATTGAGGATTTTTGCATCTAGGTTCATTAGAGATATTGGTCTATAGTTTTCTTTCTTTGAAGTGTCTTTGTCTGGTTTAGGTATCAGGGTGATGTTGGCCTCGTAGAATGAATTTGGAAGTTCTCCCTCTTTTTCTATTTCCTGAAGTAGCTTGAAAAGTATTGGTATTAGTTCCTCTTTAAAGGTTTTGTAAAACTCTGCTGTGTACCCATCCGGTCCTGGGCTTTTCTTAGTTGGTAGTCTTTTGATGGTTTCTGCTATTTCCTCAATTGATATTGGTCTGTTTAGGTTGTCTATATCCTCCTGACTCAATCTGGGCAGATCATATGACTTAAGAAATTTATCGATGCCTTCACTATCTTCTAATTTATTGGAGTATAAGGATTCAAAATAATTTTTGATTATCTTCTGTATATCAGAGGTGTCTGTTGTGATATTGCCTTTTTCATCCCGTATGCTAGTAATTTGAGTTCTCTCTCTTCTTCTCTTCGCTAGCATGGCTAAGGGTCTGTCGATTTTGTTTATTTTTTCAAAGAACCAACTTTTAGTTTTGTCAATTTTTTCAATTGTTTCTTTTGTTTCGATTTCATTAATTTCAGCTCTGATTTTAATGATTTCTTGCCTTCTACTTCTTTTGCTGTTGTTTTGCTCTTCTTTTTCTAGGATTTTGAGATGAAGTATGAGATCATTTATTTGTTGGTTTTTTCTTTTTTTAAGGAATGAACTCCAAGCAATGAATTTTCCTCTTAGAACTGCTTTCAATGTGTCCCATAGATTCCGATATGTTGTGTCAGTGTTTTCATTAATCTCTAAGAATTTTTTAATTTCCTCCTTGATGTCTTCTATAACCCACTGATCATTCAGTAACCTATTGTTCATTCTCCAAGTGATGTATTCTTTTTCCTTCCTTCTTTTATGGTTGATTTTCAGTTCCATTCCATTATGATCAGATAGGATGCATGGTATTATCTCTACTCCTTTGCATTGTCTAAGAGTTTCCCTGTGACATAATATATGATCTATTTTTGAGAATGATCCATGTGCTGCTGAGAAAAAAGTGTAACTGCTTGATGTTGGGTGGTATATTCTATATATGTCAATTAAGTCTAGGTTATTAACTGTGTTATTGAGTTCTATAGTTTCCTTATTCAACTTTCGTTTGGAAGATCTGTCCAGTGGCGAGAGAGGTGTGTTGAAGTCTCCCATGATTATTGTATGGTGGTCTGTTAGACTCTTGAACTTGAGAAGAGTTTGTTTGATGAACATAGCTGCACCATTGTTTGGGGCATATATATTTATGATTGTTATGTCTTGTTGGTGTATGGTTCCCTTAAGCAGTATGTAGTGTCCCTCTTTATCCCTTTTGATTAACTTTGGCTTGAAATCTATTTTATTGGATATGAGTATGGACACTCCTGCTTGTTTCCGAAGTCCATATGAGTGATATGATTTTTCCCAACCTTTCACCTTCAGCCTATGTATGTCTTTTCCTATCAAATGCGTCTCCTGTAGGCAGCATATTGTTGGGTCTTGTTTTGTGATCCATTCTACTAGCCTGTATCTCTTGATTGGTGAGTTTAAGCCATTAACATTTAGGGTTATTATTGAGATATGGGTTGTTCTTCCAGCCATATTTGTTTATTTATGTTACTAAACATGGTTTGTTTTCCTCTTTGATTATTTTTCCCCCCTTTACTGTCCTACCTCCCACTGTTGGTTTTCATTGTTATTTTCCATTTCCTCTTCCTGGAATGTTTTGCCAAGGATGTTTTGAAGAGATGGTTTTCTAGCTGCAAATTCTTTTAACTTTTGTTTATCGTGGAAGGTTTTAATTTCATCTTCCATCCTGAAGCTTAATTTCGCTGGAAACACAATTCTTGGTTGGAACCCATTTTCTTTCAGTGTTTGAAATATGTTATTCCAGGATCTTCTAGCTTTCAGAGTCTGTGTTGAAAGATCAGCTGTTATCCTGATTGGCTTACCCCTAAATGTGATCTGCTTCCTTTCTCTTGTAGCTTTTAAAATTCTCTCCTTTTTCTGTATGTTGGGCATCTTCATTATAATGTGTCTAGGTGTGGGTCTCTTATGATTTTGCACATTCGGCGTCCTGTAGGCTTCTAGGATTTGGGATTCTGTCTCATTCTTCAAGTCTGGGAAGTTTTCTCGTATTATTTCATTGAATAGATTGCTCATTCCTTTGGTTTGAAACTCTGTCCCTTCCTGTATCCCAATGACTCTTAAATTTGGTCTCTTGATGTTATCCCATATTTCTTGGATGTTCTGCTCATGGTTTGTTAACAGTCTTGCTGAGCTGTCTATGTTCTTTTCAAGTTGAAATACTTTATCTTCATTGTCTGATGTTCTATCTTCTAAGTGTTCTACTCTGCTGGTAGTATTCTCCATTGAGTTTTTAAGTTGGTTTATTGCTTCCTGCATTTCTAGGATTTCTGTTTGTTTGTTTTTTATAACCTCTATCTCCCTGTACAGTTGATCTTTTGCTTCTTGGATTTGTTTATGTAATTCATTGTCGAAGTGATCTTTCATTGTCTGATTTTGCTGTCTGATGTCTTCCTTGAGACTCCAGATCATCTGAAGCATGCATATCCTGAATTCTTTATCTGACATTCCATCTGCTGCAGTTATTACCTCTTCTAACGTTGAGTTGACCTGCATTGCTTGTGGTCCTTTCTTACCTTGTCTCTTCATACTGTTCGCGTTCCTTTCTACTTGGTGAAACTGTTGTGCTATTGAATTTTCCCCCTATATGTTTATATTGGTCTTGTATAGTTGCAAAGTCTCCCTCGCAGGCGCGGGCGGCGGCTCTGCCCCTCCTCCAATTGGGGCAATGTGCCTACCACGCCAGCTGGCCGCTGGGCCTGCTCTGCCGGTCGGTAGCAGGTCCGCCTACCTTGCAGGCGCGGGCGGCGGCTCTGTCCCTCTGCGGGCCGCTAGGCTTGTTCTGTCGGTGGTCGCAGTTCTGCCTACTTTGCAGGCGCAGGCAGCGGCACTGCCCCTCTGCAGGCCTCTGGGGCTGTTCTGCCAGTGGGTCGCAGGTCCGCCTACCTTGCAGGCGCGGGGGGCGTGGCGGCTCTACCCTTCCTCAGGCAGCTGGGCCTGTTCTGTCTGTCGGTTGCAGGTCTGGCCTGTTCTGTTGGTGGTCACAGTTCCGTCTACCTTGCAGGCGCGGGGGGAGGGGGCGGCTCTGCCTCTCAGCAGGCCGCTGCTCCTCTTCTGCCGGTGGGTCGCAGGTCCGCCTACCTTGCAGGAGTGATTGGAAGCTCTGCCCCTCCGCGGGCCACTGGGCCTTTTCTGTCGGTGGTCACAGTTCTGCCTACCTGGCAGGCGCGGGGGGTGGGGGGCGGCTCTACCCCTCAGCAGGCCACTGGGCCTGTTCTGTGGTGGTCCCAGTTCCGTCTAACTTGCCGGCACAGGGGGAGGGGTCGAGACTGCCTCTCAGCAGGCCGCTGCTCCTCTTCTGCCGGTGGGTCTCAGGCCCGCCTACCTTGCAGGAGTGATTGGAAGCTCTGACCAGCCGCGGGCCACTGGGCCTTTTCTGTCGGTGGTCACGGTTCCGCCTACCTGGCACGCGCGGGGGGTGGGGGGCGGCTCTGCCCCTCAGCAGGCCGCTGGGCCTGCTCTGTGGGTGGTCACAGTTTCCTCTACCTTGCCGGTGCAGGGGGAGGGGGCGGCTCTGCCTCTCAGCAGGCCGCTGCTCCTCTTCTGTCGGTGGGTCGCAGGCCCGCCTACCTTGCATGTGTGATTGGAAGCTCTGACCAGCCGCGGGCCACTGGGCCTTTTCTGTCGGTGCTCACGGTTCCGCCTACCTGGCAGGCGTCGGGGGTGGGGGGCGGCTCTGCCCCTCAGCAGGCCCCTGGGGCTGCTCTGTGGGTGGTCACAGTTCCCTCTACCTTGCCGGCGCAGGGGGAGGGGGCGGCTCTGCCCCTCAGCAGGCCGCTGCTCCTCTTCTGCCTGTGGGTCGCAGGCCCGCCTACCTTGCAGGAGTGATTGGAAGCTCTGTCCCTCTGCGGGCCACTGGGCCTTTTCTGTCGGTGGTCACAGTTCCGCCTACCTGGCAGGCGCGGGGGGTGGGGGGCGGCTCTGCTGCTTAGGGCTTTATGAAGTTGCAAGGCTGGCCTTGAACTTGCAATCCTCTTGCCTCGGCCTTCGAAGTCGATGGGATTACAGGCATACTCCACTGTGCCTGGCTAAACATCTTAATTGACATCATGTATAAACATATTAATTCAATGAGAGTTTCCCCTCCCCCCCATTTCATTTGTAAATACTTCAGTGTGTATCTTTAAGATAAAGATTTTCTTTTTAAAATTAAACCACAGTACCATTATTACTCTTCTTTTTTATTTTGGTTATAGATGGATGGAATACCTTTATTTTACTTCTTTATTTTTGTGTGGTGCTGATGGAGCAACACCTTTGCCTCACATGTGCAAGGCAAGCACTCCACACTGAGCTACAACCCCAGCCCCACCATTATTACTCTTAAAAACAATTCATAATACTTCCTAAATATTAAATATTGAACATCAAAATTCTCTTTTGTTCTATTAGTTTTTTATTTTGTTTTAAATATAATTGGCTTATTCAAATTATGAATTAAATAAAATATGTGTATGTTGTTTGGTGCTAGTGTCTCTTAAATTCTTTTTTTTGGTACTGGAGATTGAACTCAGGGGTGTTTTATCATTGAGGTACATCCTCAGCCCTTTTTACTTTTTTGAGACAGAGTCTTGCTACATTGCTGTGGCTGGCCTTAAACTTGAGATACCCTTGCCTTCGGCTTCCGAGTTGCTGAGATTAAAGGTGTATGCCACTGTGCCTGCCTTATTTAGTGTTTTCCAGTCTATAGATTGTTATAACAAGCCCCCCCCCCCTTTTTTTTGCCATTTTTGTGTTGAGAAAATTGGGCCTTTTTTTTTTTTCCTTGTGGAATTTTCCACATTTTGGGTTATTTTCTGTAAACTGGTTGAAACTTAATTAGATTCAGGGTCTTTCTTTTTTTTTTTTTTTTGTGTGTGTATGTGTTGCTGGGGATTAAATCTAAGGCCTTGTTCTTGCTAGGCAATCACTCTACCACTGCCCCATTTTATACATTGTGCTTTTTTTGAAATAAAAGTATTAGAACAAGAATATTAGTCTTGATAACAAGACCAGTTGATAGTTTTTTTTTACAATGACAATTTTTGTCCTTTAAGTTTGACATCCCTTCTAACACTATAAAAAAATACTTTAACTATTAACTTACAGCATCCATGTAATATGAACTAAGGGAGAATGTGACACTGAAGTGCTTCAGTGAGTGTGTACTGCTATCGGATGAAATTTCAGGTAGGAAATAACTGCGTTGTTTGGTATCAGGTAGTCTATTTAGTAAATTCCACTTGATTACTTTCAGAAAATGAAACTTTATTTTAAGTGGGGAACTGGAGAAGGTAGTAAAGATGCTTTTAGTCTTATATGCTTGTTTTTCTTAGAATGGGAAATATATTTACTTTTAAATGTACAACATTAAAGGGATGTGAGTTTTCTTTTTCTTTTTTAAAGGATTTCTTCTGACTTTTTTTTTTTAATGGACAATCCATTAGCAAGGACAAGAAGGGGTTGGTTTAGTATGATTTTCATAGATGACAAACCTATCTAAAAGTAGGGTTTATCTTTTTAAATACTGTTGTATCATTTTATTTTGAGAGTTTGCTTCCATTTAATTCTTCTAAAGTGTTTATATTTAGTCATTGAGAATCATTTGTCTGTCTTGTCCTAATATTTATGTAAGTTTATTTGAATGTTAAATATTATCTGTTTAAATCATTTAATTTTTTAGACTATATACACAAAATTTTAAAAGAAAAATTTCTAAGCAAGCCTTTACTGAGTAACCTTTTTTCTAATAATATATTATGCTTACATTTTT
The DNA here is from genome assembly GCF_021218885.2 of Marmota monax. Lineage (NCBI taxonomy): Eukaryota > Metazoa > Chordata > Mammalia > Rodentia > Sciuridae > Marmota > Marmota monax. The sequence continues at coordinate 39,875,542 of NW_026693571.1, forward strand.
TAATACCTTTATTTTATTTACTTATTTATTTTTAAGTGGTGCTGAGGATTGAACCCAGGGCCTTGTGCGTGCTAGGCAAGCGCTCTACTGCTGAGCCCCAGCCCCAGCCCCACTGAGTAACCTTTTAAAAGCTTTTGCAAAGGCTGGTTTTTACACATAGTACTTCACATGCCCATGAAATGGTGCTCATTAGTTTTGTATATTGATTTTTTTGCAATATGCTTATAGGAGAATCTATAAATATATTATGTTGTATATTTCTAATTGTAATATTAGTAGTTATGGTAAATTATACGACAGTGACATAAATCCATCTGTAACTTGATGTAATTACATTTATGTATTTCTTCTATAATCTGTTTGTTGGCTGATATGACACGTTGATTTTCTCTAAGTTATCAAATGAATGATACACTAAATGCATTTCAGTTTTGATGTTCTTTAGTATAAGCTTTAGATTGCATTTCTATTTTTTATAGTATGTAAGTTTTTTCTCCTGCTTGAGCTAAGCCTGTAATCCCTTTAAAACAATACATGAAATTTAGTCTTTTAATTTTTCACTTGCTAGAGATATTTGCTGTGTAAATTTCAATATATCTGGTGATTAAAAAGAAAATGCTATTTTGTGTTATAGATATTCTATACTGAGAACATTCTGTTAGATCTTTAACTTTTGTTTTTGGAATACATATTTTAGTAAGACATGAAGAATATAGTGTATCTCTGGATTGTCATCCTTGTGCCATATATTTCTTTTGCAGTTAATGAATTTTTATCAAATTTATGTTGTATTGGGCTGGGGATGTGGCTCAAGTGGTAGCACGCTCGCCTGGCATGTGTGGGCCGCTGGGTTTGATCCTCAGCACCACCTAAAAAAATAAAATAGAGATGTTGTGTCCGCCGAAAACTGTAAAATAAATATTAAAAAAAATTCTCTTTCTCTCTTTAAAAAAAAATTTGTATTGTCTTGAGTTGGGGAAAGTGAACATGGCCTGGATGGGGGAGAAAGAATAATTATTAAAATAATACAGTGAGAAGTCTCAGACCTCTTTGAAGAGTTCTAGTTTGGCCCTATGACTGAAACATTCAGTATCTCTGACAGTGTGTGATATTCTGCTTGCCTAAGTTGTGTCACCTGTGTGAAATAGGGCACCATGGTTGACATCCCTATCAGAATTGTTTGAAGTCAGCAGAGGGTTTCTCAAAGGAACCAGAGGAAGGGGGAATGTGAAAGCTGCTTGTTAGACAAAAGTGGTAGCAACTCAAACTACTCCGTTGCCTTAAAGTTTTCTACAAAGTTAAAATGAGCACACTTTAAAAATGTGCTATGTACTGTGTAGCTTTAGAACAATTTTGTTTTGAGTTTTTTTTTCCTTTTCATTTTGATAGGCAGTATCTTGCATGGAATCAGTAGATTTCAGTTTGACTCCTGGCTTTTTCATATTTTAGGTTTGTGAACTTGGTTAAGCTATATAAACTTTCTGATCTAGCTCCTATTAACTGTAAAATGAGAATAATAGTATTGACCAATAGGGTTGTTGTTAGAATCTTTGAGAATAATGCCTGACACCTAGCAGGTGCTTTATAGTTACAGTTTTCCTTTCTAGTAGGTCTGATAGAGACAAGACTCATATAAAAATAACTAATAATCAAAAACTGTACATGAGAGCTGAGCATGTTTTATAATAAATAGGGCAATTCAGAGGGAGGAACATTACTTTCTTTTTAGTTCTATCTGGTAATGTCTTTTTGTGGAGGTAAGATTTGTGCTAAACTTGGAATTTCAGGAAGGGAGAGCAAAGGCGAGGGGGCAGAATATTAAAACTCCTTCTGGTAGTAAGTAGTGTAGACTGCCTTAACCAGTCTGATGTATAGGGGAAAAATGGCAAGTGAGGTATTTTGAATTTTTGTAGGTTAGACCAAATGATTGAAAATTTATTCTGTAAGTGATGAGGAGCCATGATGATTTTTCTGAAGGGTTTATTACATAGCTAAAATGCTCTTGGGAAGCCTGAGGTGATGGTGATGTGATATCATTGGAATTCTGAACTGAATTGGAGTTATTTTTCAGTGCAATTTTTTTTCATATCCTTAATGTGTTAAAGTAACACTGTTATTAAAAATCAACATAACTATAGTTTCACAATGTCTTGACTAAAAAGAATTAGGTGAAGTTTCTGTGTTGTTTAGATTTCCATGAACCTATGTCTGGATCTCAGTCTGGGGTTCGTCACGGCAAGATACCTAAGAAGACATTTAAATATTAATTCTAGGGATAGAGGTGTAATTCAATGTTAGATTGCTTGCCTAGCATGCACAAAGCCCTGGGTTCAGTCCTCATTATTTTAGTCACCTTCTTGTCTCTGACCAAAATTCCTGACAAGAACAATTTAGAGGAAAGAAAGTTTTTTCTTTTTGGCTCACAGTTTTAGATTTAGTCTATGGTCAGGTGACTCCATTGCTCTGGGCTTAAGGTCAGGCAGAACATCATGGTGGAAAGCTGCTCATCTCATGGTAGCCAGGAAACAGAGAGAGGGAGAAGCAGGGAAGGGGTGGCAGGGAAAATGAACTCTTCCAAGGCATACCTCCAGTGACCCACTAGAACTTGGGTATTTTCCTTTTAATACATTTATTTTGTAAATTGCTAATTTCACTAAGTTCTCCTTCCCTACCATTTTCTGCCACAGTTCCCAATGTGTACTTCTTTATTTTGGGGATAAACAATTCTTCCCAATACCTTTCTTCCCAATATCTTAGATGAAAAACAAAATGAAAATGGATTATGTGCCAAAGACCATCTTTACTGAGATTAACATGTAATATTAATTTTTGATATCAGATCCAGAATTTGTGATTTGTGGGACTGTATTGTTCCAGAATTTTCTGGGCTACCAAATATATGACTTTTTTCTTTGTTTTAAGGTATTTGTTTAATATTTTGTTAAACAGTTAACATAGTTGAAAAATAAAAATGTATATAATATAATGTATATAATATCTGCAAGTTTCCATATTTCTAGCATATTTTGTCCCCAACACCCTCCTCCCTACAATTGTAACTGCAGAAGAAAACCTAAAAAATAAATATCATTAGCATCTTGTGTATCCTTCCAAAAAATTTTAAGACTTTTATAAACAAATATAAATATTTGTATACTTTACCTCTTCATTGCACAAAAAGTGGCCTTCTCTATCCCACCCCTTGTTCTGCATCTTGCTTTTTCTTCACAGTAATTTTCCTTTGAGGTCTTTCTAAAGCAATATATAGAGAACTTCCTTGCTTTTTCCTAACAAAATAGCTGTATAATATTTCATTGCATGGATGAGCCATAGTTAACTTGTTCCCTGATTATTGGGTTATTTCTATTTTTTTATAATTACCAATAATTTCTCTTCTTTATAATTACACATGTATTATGTCACACATATGTAATCATACATATAGTATAAATCCCTGGAGATAGAATTGCTAAGTCAAAGACTTATGTTCATTTGTAATTTTTGGTATATATTGCCAAATTGCCCTCCTGGGGATTATACCAATTTATTGTCCCACCAGAACTCATGAAAATCTTTCTTCTCTCTGAGCACTTCCTTTAGGTTCTCCTATTAGTCACTTTGTGTATTTTTTTTTGCCAACTCAAAAATGATTAGATATTGGGCTGGGGATGTGGCGCAAGTCGTAGGTAGCGTGCTTGCCTAGCATGCGTGAGGCACTGGGTTCAATTCTCAGCACCACGTAAAAATAAAAATAAAGATATTGTGTCTACATACAACTAAAAATAAATATAAAAAATGATTAGATATAAATATAAATATTTCTCTGAGGTTGAATGTAATTTCTTTGCCCTTTTATGTATTAGGTTACTTATTTTTTTATTATTACTTTTTAGAAACTATTTTAAAGAGATTGAACTCTTTTCTCTGATCTGAGCAGAAGGCTGACTATCCCTTATCTGACATGCTTGGTACCAGAATTGTTTCAGATTTCAGAGTTTTTAGATTTTGGAATATTTGCCTAGACTTTTTACTGGTTGAGTAGCTCTAATCCAAAAATCCGGAACCTCAAATGCTCTGAAATCTCAAACTTGTAAGTTTTGGAGCATTTTGGATTTCAGATTTTCATATTAGAGTGCTCAGCCTGTACAAATATTTTTTTTCAGTTTTTACTTTGTAATTTGACTTTTGTAGTGATGTTTTTTAATGAAGTGTTTTTACTTTTTATAGTTTGATTTATTTTTATGCTATCCTTTCATGGTTTGTGAGTTTTGACTATACTTAGAAAGGCTTTTATTATTTAGATGTTCAGAGTTTTTTTTTTTTCTCTAATATTTTGATGGTTATGTATGTATTCTTATAAATTCTTTTTTGGTGGTGTGGGTCCTCTCACTTGCTAGGCACATGCTCTACCTCTGCCTCTGAGCTACATCTCCAGCATATATTTTATTGTAAATTTTTGATGCATTTATCTTTGTTTGAATCATGTATGAACTTATTTTCCCCTACATATGTTTACTTTGTAATTTCAACTCAGTGCCATTTATTGCATTTTAAAAATCTTTTCCTCAGTAACTTGAGATGACACCTAAATGAAAAGCAGAAAAGCCATAAGACAGAGTAATTAACAGTGTGGACGGTGGAGCCAGGCTTCCCAGGTTGAAGTTGTAGCAGCACCACTTCCTGGTTCAGAGATCTTGAACAAAATAATTAATCTGTCTATGCCTGAGTTTCCTCAAATAAAAATGGATTAATAATTGTGCCTATTTCATGGAGTAGTTGAACATTAAACGAGTTGATGTATGTAAACTCTTAGTGAATACATATTTAGAAAATTGGTGTTATTATGGTATAATGATTTCTGGTTGTTTTTGGGTGAGTTTGTGGACTTTCTAGTCTAATTCAGGCCTGACATTTATGCCCAATTACACTTAAAAATACATCACTGAGGTTTTATATCATGTTTTAATCTCTGAAAGAGCTATTTTCCCATTGTTACTTTTTCATAACTTCCTGGCTGTTCTTTTATTTATTTATTTATTTTAAGTTTCAGAGAGAGGAAGAGAACTACTTATTGCCTGCAGGCTTTTTTATCCACATTGACATAAGCAATTTTTTCCCCTTGTCTTACTTTTGGAGATATGTAAGATAACTTTTCTTTAGCTTGTCTTTCTTTGGTATCTGTTCTGTAAGGGTTTTCTTGACTTTTTCCTGAACTCTGTTCATGAATTGCTTTTCTTGTAACAGTTAAGCCATTACTGGGTTGCTTAAAATAGGAGAAATCAACAAGTCACTTGGTTCCTTTTGGAGACTCTGAGAGAATCCATTATGTTCATTTCTCTAGTTTCTGGCAGTTGATGGTGTTCCTTGTCTGTAGGTAGTTGCTTTGCAGCAGGCTTTGTCTTTCTCTTCAACTGTGTTTCTTCTCTTTTAAGGAGCTTCTGGGCCATAATTGTTTGCTTAATTACTTCCCTTCCCCTCCCCATTCCTTCTTTTCCTTCCCTTCCCTTCTTTTCTTCCTTCCCCTTTCCCTTTCCAATTCCCTCCCCCTTCCTTCCTTCTTGGAAAGGTCTTGCTAAGATGCCAGGCCAGCTTCTTGGGATTCTCCTGCCTCAAGCCTCCTGAGTCCCTGAGATTATTGTTTGCTTCATTTTCCAAGAGAATTATGGTGTCAGTTTATCTAATCTTTTCTATGTAAATAAAAAAAGATATTTTAAAAAGTATGTAGTAGTCTTTATTTTTGATATTTATTTCTTGCGTTTTTGAAGTTATTGATTTTCTAATTTATTTTTCTAATCTTTACTTTGTCTTCCTCTAGGAAATCTCTTGTTACATGCTCTCTTGATGTGTGTAAACTATCTTTTGTCTTAGCCTTCAGTGTTCTAGGATGTCATGGATGCTTGACAGTGTATCTGTGTGGCTCTCAGGCCTGAGGTAAATAAATGGCTCTTTGGGTATTGTTGATGAAAACTAGGACTGCAAATATAAGTTCTTTTTTAAAAGACATTTCTCATGTTTAGCTATTTTAGATAGACACTAGTGATTCAAGAATGTATTCTGTGAATGTTGCTGTTTTGAGTGACTCAAATTGGAGGCTGTGTGTGTGTGTGTGTGTGTGTGTGTAGCAAAAGTTTCTTAGGTGCCTCACCCCTATGATCCCAGTGACTGGGGAAGCTGAGGCAGGAGGATTGCAAGTTCAAGTCCAGACTCAGCAATTTAGCAAGACCTTGTCTCAAAATAAAAAATAATAAAAGGGCTGGAAATATAGTTCAGTAGTAGAGCTCCCCTGGTTTCAACCCCTAGTACCCTCCCACCAAAAAATAAAAAAAGTTTCTTAGGAAGTTCTGTAAGAAATAAGCATTATATGTATTCAATATATGCTGAAAGTTACTAGTTTGCAGAAGCTGAAACTACCAATTTTATGATGTAGTTGTGCCTGCATATAGATATTTTGTTTTATTTTTAATTTTTTTTTGATACTGAGTGTTGTACTCAGGGATGCTTATCACTGAGCTGTGGCCCCATTCCTTGTTTAAATTTTGAGACAGGGTCTTACAAGTTGTTGAGGACCTTTCTAAGTTGCTGGACTGGACTCAAACTTGAGATCCTCAGTCTTCTGAATTGCTGAAATTACAGGCATATGCTACTGTACCTGAGTTAAAGGTAGATATTTTAAAATCAGAAATTAATTATTTGAAGGAACCTTTATGTAAAAAAGAATTGTGAAGTAAGACATAGCCAATGAACACAAATCAAAACAAATATGTAACTAGAGCACAAATAACCTTGAAATCATTTCCCAAGCTAAGAAAGAATTTGCCAGCTATCCTAGAGTCCCTATAATCACAAACTGTTTTTCTCCCCCAAATGTAATCTCTACTATGACTTTTATAATAATTTCTCCCATTTCTTCATTGTTCTATTAACTAAGAACACATTTCTGGTCTATAATTTAATTTTACTTATTTTTAAAATATACGTTTACTTCTCAGATCAATTTATCTGTTGAGAAACCCAGACCTTTTGACATTTTGAGTTTTTCAGAGTCTCAGTTTTGCTGATTTAGTATTCTTGATGTAGTTTAACATGTCCCTCTGTCTGTGTTTTCTGCATATTAGCAGGAGAATCAAGAACTAGGATGAAACTTGGCTTCCATGCCTGTGACTAGACTCTAGGTGGTGCTGTGTTCTTTCATCGGGAGGCAGTTATGACTTGCTGTCTCTCTGTGATGTGACCAGTTGTTGATGCTCACTATCTAATCTGTTAATTCTCTGGGGTCTGAAAAATGATGATATCCTAATTATTTTTGTGTATTAAGTACAATATTCCTATGAAAAGATTTTTCTCTCCTCCATTTGGTTACCCAGTGGTACTTTTACAGAAGAGAAAGGATAAATGCTTGATTCTTTCCCTTTATTTACTGGTTTTCAAAGTAATAGATATTTTCCTTCTTATCCTCCTCCAGTGGAGACCACTGTTAGTTGTTTTTGTCATTTTGAAATATTACAAACTAATGGATTTAAATGTATTTGATTGTAGTTACTCTTTTTTGAACCTCAGTTTGTCTTATCTTTGGCTAGTAGAGTCTTCTTTGGGATATCTCCTGAGTTCTTTTGTCACAGCCCTAGTAGATTTAATTGCATTTTTTTAATTTTGTATGGTAAGATGTTTGAGGCGCACCTCTTTATACCTAGCTCCAGACCTTGAATAAACGATTTCTCCTAGAAGTCCTTGGATTTTTTTTTAAGTCAGAAATGGTGTTTCCAGACCCTGCATACTAGACATGCTCCTTGCTACCCTGTGGTTAATTGTATACATGCCTTTTCAGTGGGTAGAACTACTATTCAATCTCATCACATATTTATGTATTAGGGTGTGTGTGTGTGTGTGTGTGTGTGTGTATATATATAAAATATATGTATTATATATATTTGGTAAAGTATCTTTTGAATTTATAGTGATACTTTCCATTAAGTATGATGTTAGCTGTGAGATTTTTTGTAGATGCCTTTTGTTTAAAAAAATGTTTTTTTTAGTTGTGGATGGACACAATACTTTTATTTTGTTTATTTTTATGTGGTACCAGGATCGAACCCAATGCCTCACACAATATTATATTGACATGGGAGAAATAATTCATTAATAATGTTGACTTGCTTTTAACCAGTTTGAATTTTGAAGTTTATATATGTATTTTAAAAGTGGTATATAGTTATTGAAAAAGAATATAAAGTAAAATTAAAGATTAATTTTCCTCATTCTCCTCTCCCTAACCCACTTCTTTTTTGTTTCTTTAACCAGCACACTACATTTATTTATTTATTTATTTATTGGTACTGGGGATTGAACCCAGGAATGCTCTGCTACTAAGCTACATCCCCAGTCCTTTTTAAATTTTTTTTAATAATAAATGCTTTTTTTAAAATTTTCCCACTTTCTACATTTTAAATCTTTTTAATTGTAGATGGACACAATGCCTTTATTTTATTTATTTATTTTTATGTGGTGCTGAGGATCAAATCCAATACCACACCCATGCTAGGCAAGTGCTCTACCACTGAGTTACAACCCCAGCCCCCCACATTTTTTTATTGGTACATTGTAGTTGTACATAATGATGTGATTTGTTGTTACATATTCGTTCATGCACACAGTATTACAAAATAATTTGGCCAGTGTCCCTCTCCAGCTCTTCCCTCCTTCCTTCCAACCTCCTATCCCTTAGTCCCCTTTCTTTACTTATCACTCTTTGATTTTCATGAGATCCCTGTGGATCTTCTGCAATCTTTCTTTTTTTCTCTCTAGCTTCCACATGTGAGAGAAAGCATGAATGAAAATGAAATACTTCATTTTAAAAAAAAAACTGATGCATGATATACAATTGTCAAGATGTGTGGTAATTAAGCTACTTTGTTTTTAAAAATTAATCTGTGCTGTTTTGGTTGCAAGAGATAGAAACTTACATCAAACTGGCTTAAGTATAAAGAGCTGTCTATGACCTGGGATAGATCATCATTTGCCACTGTAAAAACCAGGGGTGTTTTGGAACCAGAGTTTGGAACCAAGGAATTGATGTTGTGATAATATTCTTCCTCCATTTTTGGTACATATAGGCTTTCTCTGTGTGGCAGGGAAGATGTTTGTTGGAAACCTTCAATTTACAGCTTTCCATCCTTTGACCCAAAGACCAAGTGCTCTACTTTTCTACCTATCAATTAAAAACAATTCTTGGTGAAGATTTTTTTATATTTATTTTTTAAGTGTAGTTGGGCACAAAATTTTATTTTATCTGTCTGTTTTTATGTGGTGCTGGGAATCGAATCAAGGATCTCAAACGTGCTAGGCAAGCGCTCTACTGCTGAGCTACAACCTCAGCCCCTCTTGGTGAAGATTTTTGATGACTTGTTTTAGCCTATGTTCTCATTTTTCTAAAAATTTGTTTTTAGTTGTAGGTGAACACAAAGTCTTTATTTATTTTATGTGGTGCTGAGGATTGAGCCCAGTGCCTCAGACTTGCCAGGCAAGTGCTCTACCCCTGAGCTACAACCCCAGCCCTCTACATTCTCATTTTTTGTTTAATCACAGTGACCAGGAGAATGGGGTACTATATGTGCTAGGCTTGGCTCAGATAACCTCTTAATGGCCTGGGTGTGAGGTACTGTGACATTATTGCCATGAATGGATTGGGATAAAAGGAAGAGTAAGTACAATACAGACAAAAAGCAAAAAAAACAAAACAAAACAAAAAAAACACAAAAAAACCCCCCCAAAAACCCAGATGTCTATCACAGTGGGCATTTACGTTATTTCCAGTTTATTTGTAACTGTGTTGTTCACATTCTCTTTCAGTTCTGATAAATTTTCCTAAATAAGAATTTTTGATATGAAATTATTAAAAAATCTAAAAGTCCATATTTTATGGAGAAAACACAATATAGATTTTTCTTTCATTCATTCTAAATTCTTCTGTTCCTTGAAATAGGACTTCAAATTATGAACTATGAAATTGAACAGTGTCTTTTACTTTAAAATTATTTTTAAACAAAGGGCCTTAAAATAGCTTGAAAGTATGGACAGAATGATAATTTACCAGAAATAGGAATGCTGAAGTAATAAGGATTATTAAATTATATCATACTACAAAATCTTATAATCAAACTCAGATACTGAAGTAATTGATTTGAATAAGGAATGCATGACATTTTACTATTTCTTTCATATCCCATGGTGTGTGAGTCCACCTAATGTTAAGTTCAGTGGACTTCTGACTGGCTGTCACCAGCGACAGATTTCTGATTTTTAAAATATGTCACTGCTATAAATCACTAGTTTGCTAGATTGAACTAGCAATCCATTAAAGAACATGGCAGTATTTACTGTAGATAAATGCAAATTTAAAAAGGTTCTGTGTATGAAGGTTTAAATGATTTATTATCCTTCAGTGCACACATGAATCTAAAGTTATGTAATGGATTTAGAAAATTTCATTTCCTGTTTGAAGGTTCAAATTTGCATATTTATTCTATAATGTAAGTATTGGATTTGAGTCAATAGAATATATAGTTAAGCTCTGTGATATCAATATATGCTCAATTTTTTTGGTCTATAACATGGCAAACCTTTTGTAGGGAAAGTGATTAAGTATGCCAACCTTTTTTTTTTTTTCCCTTTTCCCCTGAGGTAGAGAAGGATAGAGAATTAAATAATCTAGGACTATAATTTCTAGGTGGCTTCAGGATTTGTGTTCATGAGAGTTTTCTTACTTTTTAATTTGGCTCACATCTTCTACAAATTGGAGATTCATCTAGGTAAATATGGTTTTCTTTTAAAATAATCAGTGGAACAATTAAACCTATGACAAATCCACACTTCATCCAGGGTTACTTTTCTTTTGAAACCTGGGATGTTTCTTTGTTTTCTGGGCTAACTTTGAATTCCTGGGCTTGAGCATCCTCCTGCCTCAGCCTCCTGTCACAGCCTCCCAGGAAGCTGGGATTACAGGCATGCACCATCATATACCCAGCCTATTTATTTTTATTTTATTTATTTATTTTTGAGAGCGAGAGAGAGAGAGAGAATTTTTTAATATTAATTTTTTAGTTTTCGGTGGACACAACATCTTTGTTTGTATGTGGTGCTGAGGATTGAACCTGGGCCGCACGCATGCCAGGAGAGCACGCTACCGCTTGAGCCACATCCCCAGCCCCAGCCTATTTATTTTTAAAAATTACATCTTTTCTTTCAAGATAATTGTGGATTCATGTGCAGTTGAAGAAATTATACAGAGAAATTCCTTATATTCTTTATCCAGTTTTCCAAAGTGGGAAAATCTTGCAAAACTAATGTAATACTAACATTGATATAATTAAGATATAGAATATTTCCATCACAGTCACACCCACTTTCCTCCTACTGGACTTCTGACTGGTTGTCACCAGCGACAGATTTCTGATTTTTATGTAAATATTATGTAATTTTGTCAGTTCTAGAATTCCATATAAATAGAACCATATAATATGACTTCTTTTTTCAGTTAGTACAGTTTTCTGAAGATTCGTCTGAATTGTGTCAGTAGTTTTTTCTTTTTTATTATTGGGTAGTATGCCTGGTATTAATTTAGCATAGAACAAACATTTTGTAGTGGTATGTCACTCAGATTGTTTGCATTTTTGGCTATTACAAATCAAGCTGCTATATATAAACATTTGTGTTTAGATTTTTAAAGAAATTGCTGAACTGTTTCCCACAGTGGCTATGTCATCTTAGATTCCCACTAGCAACATATGGGTGGTCCAGTTTCTTTGCATTTTCTCTAGCAGTAGATTCTGTCACAGTTCTTTATTTTATTCATTCTAATTGATATGTAGTGATGCATCAATTTAATTTGAATTTAATGGCTAATGATGTTGAACTTTTTCCCTGTGTTTGTCATTTCTATGTCCTGTTTATTGAAATATTTGTTCTTGTTTTCAGAATTTTCTAACTGGACTATTTGCTCTTATGTTGAATTCGAGAGTTCTTTATATATATATATTATATGTATATTTCTTTGCTAGATATGGAGTTTGCAAATATTTTTTCCTAGTCTGTAGCTTTTCAATTCATCCTCCTAACATGGTCTTTTAGTGACCAGATATTTTTATTTTTGATAAAGCCCAATTTATCAATTTTTTCTTTTATGATGATTGCTTTTGGTGTCATTCTAAGAACTTTTTGCTACCCTGAATTCTGAACATTTTCTTGCATTTGTTTTAAGTTTATATTTTACATTTAAGTCCATGATCCATAATGAGTGAGTTTTGTATATAGTATAGTATATAGTATATAGCAAAGATTTATTTGTTTGCCTGTGGAAATCTCATTAATTGCTTCAGTACCATGTCTTTGAAAGTCTGTTCTTCATCCATTAAATTGCTTCTTATATCTTTTTCAAAACTCATTCAGTTGGGCACATTTGTGTGATTTTATTTTTGGGTACTTTATTCTGTTTCATCAATTTATGTGTCTTGCCCCCCTGTTGTTCCTCACAGTATAGATTACTGTAGTAATTATGTAATAAGTCTCCTAATGGATAGAAAGATTCCTCACACTTTATCTTTCTTTTTCAACATTGTGTTTGCTGTTCTTTGTTTTTTGCATACAGATCTTAAAACACATTTTCTGTACTTTTAAGAATCTTTGTGGGATTTTGATAGAAACTCTGTTTATATATCAATTTGGGAAGAATTGACATCTATACTGTGTACATAGTATGTCTATCCATTTATTTAGATCTTCTTTGATTTCTTTTATCATATTTTTAACAGTCTATACCTGTACATGTTTCAGATAGTATATATTATTTAGCAATTATAAATTTTATTATATTTTTAATTTCATTGTCCACTGGTTCATTGCTAATGTACAGAAATATAATTGGTCTTTGTATGTTTATCATATAAACTGTGACCTTGCTAGGAGATCAGTTTTTACCTTTCTTAAGAATTTTCTGTCTTGGGCTGGGATATAGCTCAGTTGGTAGAGTGCTTTCCTTACATGCATAAGGCCCTGGGTTCTAATTCCCATCACCACCAAAACAAAAAAAAAAAAAAAAAAGAAAGAATTTTTGTCTTTATGCTCATGAGAAATAATGGAGTATATATGTATATATTTTTCTTTCTTTCTTCCTTCCATTTTTTTTTTTTTTGGGTGATACTATGGATGAACCTAAGTGCTTTTTCTTTTTCTTTTGGTATTGTCTTTGGTTTTAGTATCAGCACCATAAAATGTATTGCAAAGTATAAAATTTGTATTCTTTTAAAAAATTTAGTAGAATTTTCTTTTTTTAACTTTTAAAATTACAAATTTACTTTCCTTAATTAGTTATAAGGGTATTCAAATTATCTATTTTATATTGGGAAAATTATGATAGCTTGATGAATTGGCCCATGTTCTCTAAGCTGTCAAAATATGTGTTTAGAGTTTGTAGTTCCTTATTCTTTTGATGCTTGCAACATCTGTAGTTTATATTTTTTATTCCTGACTGGCAATTTGTGTCCTTTCTCTTCATTTTTTGTCAGTCTTGCCAAAGTTTTGTCCATGTTATTGATTTTTTTTCTTAAAAAAGAACTAGCTCTTTATTTCATTGATTTTTTTCCCCCATTGCTTTCCTTCCTTTAATTGCATCCACTTCTGTTCTTTGTTATTTCTTTTCTTCTGTTTGCTTTGGGCTCATTTTTTTTTTCTTCTACTAAGTGGTGCCCCTGACTCCTCCCCAAGTGCTGGGGATGGAAACCAGGATTTCATGCATGCTGGACAAGTGATATACCCTGAGCTACATCCCTAGCCCCTACTAGATTTTTAAAATGGAAGCTTAGGTTATTGATTTGAGACATCTTTTCTAATGTATGCGTTTTAATGCTACAAATTTCCCCCTAAGCGCTGCTTTAGGTATGTTTGATATGTTACATTTTAATTTTGAGTGATGATATTTATTTAGTTCCCTTGAAACTTCCTCTTTGACCTCTCAGTGTTATAAGTTTTCAAAAGATTGGGGATTTTTTTTTTTTTTTTTTTTTTTGCTATTTTAGTTTTTTTGTTATTGATTTCTAGTTTGATTTTGCTCTGGTCAGAGAACCTATATTGTGTATGATTTCAATCCCTTTAAAATGTGTTGAGTTTGTGTTATGTCCCAGGACATTGACTATCTTGATATGTATTATATGAGCACTTGAAAATAATATATATTCTTCTGGGATTGGATGGAGTCTTATAAAAATGGTAGTTTCTTTGGTTGATATTATTGAATTCTAATCCTTGCTGACTTTCTGTTCTATCAATTACTGATGAAGAAAACATTATTTTTATAACATAAGGATGTTTCTTCTATGGAAGGGAGAACTCTATGGGAAAGAGCATTTGGTGGAACATGGTATACAGAGGAAACATTTGAGCTTTGGGTATTTTAATGGAGTATAAATCTAGGTCGTGTTATGGTCTTGTAGGAAAATGGCCACCCAGAGGACAAGATAGATAGCTGTCTGGGAACAGAAGAGAATGGATGCCCAAATTGAGAGTGATACAGAAAAAGAAATACAGACCAAGGAGCACAGTTTTTTTTTCTTGCCTAGTTTTCCATCTAAATGTTCATTGCATCTTAAGAGGATTAACATATCTTTTATGCCCTTGGGATCAAGGAAAATACTTATTTTGAAAAATTGAACTGTGTCATGAATGTATTTTGAAAGTAAAGTCCTTTTGTAACCCAGTCCTTTAAGATAACCATTTCCATCAATCTAGTGCCTATTCTTTGGGATTTTTCTTTGGAACTATTATAAAAAATAATGCATAAATATGATATGTGTATGTCAGAGGTGTGCACAATAATACATTTAAAAATTTTTTTTTAGTTGTTAATGGATCTTTTTATTTTATTTATTTACTTATATGTGGTGCTGAGGATCGAACCCAGGGTCTCACGCATGCCAGGCAAGCATTCTACCACTGAGCCGCAACTCGAACCCCCAAAATAATACATTTTGGTTGAATGTTCAAACCCTTCTGAGTTTGAAAACAAATATAATTGTAGAAGGAATTTCTGAGATACAAGATAAATGTAAAGTTTATTAAGCATTTTCTTATTGGAATTTTATTATTAAATGTTTTAGTACTTTTTAAATATTTGATAGTCTGATTCAGAATTTTATCTGAATATTCTCAGTAGTACTTATTTTCATTTCTTCTTCTCTCTCTCTCTCTCTGTATATATATATATATATATATATATACACACACACACACACACACACACACACATATATATAGTTAGACACAATACCTTTATTTAATTTATTTATTTATATGTGGTTCTGAGGATCGGACCCAGCACCTTACACGTGCTAGGCGAGTACTGTACTGCTGAGCCAGAACCCCAGCCCCTTATTTTCATTTCTTATATATTCAAAACCAAATTTCACTCAGCTAAATGATTTTAAATCTGTGTTTTTACTTATTACTAAGCATTTTAGACAAAAATATTTAAAGTGGAAATTTTTTTCTGACCTTTCAAATAATTGTAAAACTAACACATAGAATTACTTTATTTCTCTGAAAGAGAAGGAACACTCCCAAATATATTTTATGAAGCCAGTATAACCCTAATACCAAAACTAGACACAGATGCATCAAGGAAAGAAAACTACAGACCAATATCCCTGATGAACATACATACAAAAATCCTTAATAAAATATTAATAAACCACATTCAAAGACACATCAAAAAGATAATACACCATGATCAAGTAGGTTTCGTTCCAGGGATGAAAGGTTGGTTTAACCTACACAAATCAATAAATATTAATTCATCACTTAATCACATGATCATCTCAATAGATGCAGAAAAGGCCTTTGATAATATTCAATACCTGTTCATGTTAAAAATGTTGGAGAAGCTAGCAACTGAAGGAATTTACCTCAACATCATAAGGGCCACTTACGACAAACCCCCAATCAACATCATGCTGAAAAACTAAAAGCATTTCTTCTAAAATCAGAAACGAGACAGAGCTGTCCACTCTCACCACTTATATTCACTATAGTCTTCAAAATACTAGAGTGCTCAGGCAAGAAAAGGAAATCAAAGGGATACAAATATGAAAACAAGAAGTTAAAACTATTTCTGTTTGCTGACAATATGAGTCTATATCTAGAAGACTGAAAAAACTCCACCAGAAGACTTTTAGAGTTTATAAATGAGTTTAGAAAAGTAGCAGGATACAAGATCAACACCCATAAATCATTAGCTTTCCCTATGCTCCAACAGTGATTTATCCAAGAAAGAAATCAGAGAAACTATCCCATTCACACTAACTTGAAAAAGAATTAAATACTTGGGAATTAATCTAACAAAGGAGGTAAAAGAGCTCTACAATGAAAATTATAGAACATTGAAGAAAGAAACTGAAGAAGACCTTAGAAGATGGGAAGAAGACCTCCATGTTCCTGGATAGTCAGAATCACTATCTATCAAAATGTCCATAAATACCAAAAGCAATATACAGGGTCAATGCAATTCCCATCAAAATACCAATGACTTTTTTTTTTCCCCCGGGGTATTGGGGATTGAACTCAGGGGCACTCTATCACTGAGATACATCCCCAGCCCGATTTTGTATTTTATTTAGAGACAGGGCTTCACTGAATTGATTAGCGCCTCAGTTTTGCTGAGACTGTCTTTGAAGTTGCGATCCTCCTGCCTCAGCCCCCTGAGCCTCTGGGATTACAGGTGTGCACCAGTGTATCTGGCCCAATGACATTTTAAACAGAATTAGAAAAAATAATTCTTCAATTCATTTGGAAGAGTAAGAGACCCCGAATATCCAAAGCAATACTAAGCAAGAAAAGTAAAGCATGAGGCATCTCAATACCTGATTTGAAATTATACTACAGAGCTGTAGTAACAGGAACATCATAGTATTGCATCAAAATAGATGTGAAGATCAGTGGGACAGAATAGACAACACAAAGACAAATCTATGGCCTCTGATATTTGACAAAAGGTGCCAAAAATATGTCTTGGAGAAAAGACAGTGTTTTTAACAGAAGATTGTTTTTAACAGTGTTGGAGAAACTGGATAGCTATGTGTAGAAAAATGAAATTAGACCCTGATCTTTCACCCTACACAAAACTCAAACTGGATCGAAGACTGAGGAACTAGAACAGAAACTTTACAATTGCTAGAAGAAAACATAGGGTCAGTGTTCCTATCATATTGGTTTTGGCACCAGCTTCCTTAACAGGACATCCATATCACAAGGAATAAAGCCAAAAATCAATAATTGAGATTCCATCAAACTAAAAAGGTTCTGCATAGCAAAGGAAACAAGAGTGTGAAAAGAGAGCCTACAGAACGGGAGAAAAGCTTGGCCAGTTACTCCTCTGACAGGGGATTTATATCCAGGATATTCCAAGAACTCACAACACAAAAAAATCCCACAAATAATTAAATCAGTAAATGGACAAAAGAATTAGACTTATCAAAGGAAGAAATACAAATGGCCAACAAATATATGAAGAATGTTCAACATCTCTAGTAATCAGGGAAATCCAAACTACACTGATTTCATCTCATTCCAGTCAGAATGGCAAAGATCATGAGTACGAACAACAATAAATGCTGGTGAGGTGGTGGGGAAAAAGGTATACTTGAACACTTTTGGTGGGACTGCATACTAGTACAATCACTCTGGAAAGCAGTATGGAGATTTCCTCAAAAAACTAGGAATGGAACCACCATATGATCCAGTTATTGGAAAATACTCCTTGGTATTCTCCCCAAAGATCTAACATTGACATACTATAGCGATACACCCACCTCAATGTTTATAACAGCACAATTCACAATAGCTCAATTATGGAATCAACCCAGATGCCTGTCAGTAGATGAGTGGATTAAGAAAATGTGAAAAAAAAATATTTAGAAATATAGAAAGCCATTTTGTGTGTGTGTGCGTGTGTGTGTGTGTATATATATATATATATATATATATATATATATATATACATATATATATATATTGCGCACACATACACAATGCTGTACACACACACATATGCGCACACACACACACGCACACACACAATGGCTTTCTATTTAGCCATAAAATAGAATGAAATTATGGCATTTGCTCTAAATGGATGGAAATGGAGACTAGCATGCTAAGTGAAATAAACTAAACTCGAAAATTGAATGTTTTCTCTCATGTTCAGAAGATAGAGTAAAATAAAGGAAAGGGAGAGGGAAGGATAGGATAACATAAAGAACCAAGCAGATATAAATTAATAGACAAGTGAAGGGAAGTCTAGTTGACTAGAGGAAGGAGAATGGGAGAGGGGAGGGAGGATGGGAAGGAAAGGGGTAGGAAAAATCGGTGGGGGGCCATAATGAACTGAAATGGATTTCTATTCCTGTATGAGTTTGTTGGGATGAATCCAACTAGTTATACATAAATTTCTAAAAAAAAAAAATTGAAAACCATAAAGAACTATTTCTCAAACGTTCTCTTAAGTAGAGATTTAGAATATTGTGTGATGGTATATTTTCTTCCCCTTATTATATATTATAGTAAATTCCCACTATAGTCATGGACCCTAAGGTATATTCACTTTGTTTGTTAACAGAGTTTAAAATAAACATCTTATCAGAACTAGCATTATCTTATTTGAATAAATTTAAACCTTGAAATATTTTATTATTTAAACAAATACAGTAAAGCTACTGTCTAGAGATACTTGTATGTTATGGAGCAAGAGATGCTGTTCATCTGTTATGTGTATTTCATTTAATTTGGTCATCACTTTGTTTTGTTGCTTTTGTGCCAGGAATTGAACCCAGAGGCGCTTAACCACTGAACCACATTCCCAGCCCATTTCATTTTTATTTAGAGACAGGGTCTCCTAAGTTGCTTAAAGCCTCACTAAATTGCTGAGGTTGGCTTTGAACTTGCAATCCTCCTGCCTCAGCCTCCTGAGCCACTAGGAGATTACAGATATGCATCACCAAAAAGAATTTTCTAAGGCACAAAATGAATTAGTTACCTAAGTTAATTTTGAAACATATTTATAATAAAATTTGTCCAAGATAGGTTTTTCTGATCACCTGCTCATTCACTTTTGTATTTTCTGAAAATTATTATGTATGCTATTTAGAGATATATTCTGCTGAAGTAATAGAAAACACACATCTAATAATGACTTCATGAAAGAGAGATTTCATATTTTTCATATCATAAGCAGTTTGGAAGGGGACATTTTCTGGTATTAGCAGTTCTATTTAATGTTTAAGAACTAGGTTCTGCCATTCTTTTGTGTGTGTACATGCGTGTGTGTTACTGGGGATGCTCTACCACTTCACTATATCCCCATTCTATCTATCTATCTATCTATCTGTCTATCTATTTATTTTTATTTTGAGTCTTACTAAGTTGCTTAGGATGGTCTGAAACTTGCAACCCTCTTCCTTCAGTAGCTGGGATTACAGGTGTGTGCCACTGTACCTGGCTCCCTGTCATTATTAGTGTCTTGACTCTTTATCTTTGTATTTGTAATTCTTATGATATCAAGATCGTTGTTGCACCTTTCAACTTCATGTTTGTGCTCTAGGGACAGAAGAAGGTAGCAGGGCAAAAGGGTGGGCCAGCCATCTGTTCTCCTTTTATCAATCAAGTCATGCTAGACAAAGAGTCTACCATTGAGCTAAACCCCTGGCCCCTAGTCAGTGCTCTTTGAAGCACAAAGAACTTTGCACAATCGCTCATCTGATAAGGATGCCTGAAAAGTCAAGCATTTATTTTTACAGTATTTGTAGTAGCAGAAATCAAAAGAAGAAGGGATTTAGTTATTTGCATTTTCAAATGTCTTAAAACCTAAAATCATTGGCTTTTATAACTATTGTAGCAGTTTTGTCTTTCAGTAAGAAATATGTATGTATTCATCATGTATGTTCCTAATAGACTTTGAAGAATTGATGTTGAGAGTTATCTGGTTTACAGTATATATATATCTATATATCTCAATCTATTAAATACAAGTATTAAGTACTCCCACCCTGGTGGGATGCTTCAGTGTTGAAATCTTGCTTTAACTTTCTTAGAACCTTGTAAGTTTGGGCAAGTTACTTATGTGTAGCATTCCTTTCTATTAAGTGGGGATTAATATAGGGTTTGTGTGAAAAAGTTCATGCATGGTACATAGCTCACTCTAGTATATGTTACTATTTTATATTTTATTAGAATGTTTAAATTTAAAAAATTCAAGTAGTACAAGAATATATAGAGTCAAAATTTTCCCTAACTACTGGCTGATTGATTTGTAACTAGTAGTTACCATTGTTGCTTAACAAGTTTTCCCAAGCCATCATAGCTTGGAACAGTAATAAACATTAGCTAATAAAGTGTCTGAGGGTCAGGGAATTGGGGCAGGCTGTCTAGACAGTTTTGGATCAGGGTCTGTCTCAAGGTTGCATTCAGGGTGTTGGCTAGGGCTTAACTGGGGTGAGAGGAGTTGCTTCCAAGGCTGCTTATGAGACTGGCAAATTGATGGGAGACCTCAGTTCTTCTTCATGCAGGTCTCTCTTGGTGTCGATTTTCCTCAGAATAAATGATGCAGGGGGAAACATAAAACCCTAAGGACCTAATGTCATAAGTTACATATTGTTACTTCTGCTGGCACTCATCAGCCCTTATTTAGTGTGGGAGAGCATGTATCTTGTTTTACTTTTGGACTCATTGTTTAGGCAGGGATAAGGAGTCAGTTTGATTTTGATTGATCATATTTTCTTCTCCCTTAAATTAATCTTAAGATGTCTTTTTCTTTGGCTAATTAGTATCTCTAGTAAATCATAAAAAGAAACCTATCAGGGGATGGGGTTGTGGCTCAGTGGTAGAGTGCTTGTCTAGCATGCACGGGACTGGGTTCGATCCCCAGCATCATGTAAATGTAAAATAAAGATATTGTGTTCACCTAAAACTTAAAAATAATAAATATTAAAAAAAGAAACCTATGAAAAACAAATAAGTTGTTTTGAACCATTTACTTGAAAAATTTGAAAATCTACTAAATGTTTGCCTAAAACAGTTAATTCTGTGATATTTATTCATACCCAATAAGCTTCAAGAACAAATATATTACATCATGTAGTATTTTGCAAAAAAGCTGTTGAGAAATAACTGTTTCTATTCCCAAGAAAATTTTCTGTCTAAAAGAAAAAAAAAAATAAAAGGAAAAAAACGTGGGTGGGGGTGGAGAGGGGAGATAAAGGAAAGAAAAAGGTTGTGTTGGTCACACGTTTTGCTTTTGAGATGTATGGCCCAAGGTAGCAAATTAGAGCCCTGCTAATTCTGTCATGTAAACATCTCCTTAGAACTCTTTAATTCATTATTTCTCATGGTTATTTAATCATGGAACATTTTTGCTTCGTATTGCTTTTGTTATGCCATAGTGCTGTGAAATTTCTAATTTTTATGAAAGGTATAGTGAACAATGAGAAGGGATACTTTCTAGAACATTTGGGGATTTAAAAAATGTTAAGATATGTTAACTCACTGTCAGCACAACATGCATTTTGACTTATTATAAATAGAGAAGTTCACAGATCATTTAAATACTTTTAAGATCTCATTATTTAAGGAAACTTAAAAAAAAAAACTTAAATAGTAGATTGTTAGTAAAGCTGTAAGGAAAGCACTGGACTCAGTAAGGTAGTCTGATTTGTAGACTGTGAATGAACACAGGTTTAATCTTTTTTCCCTATAAAATATATGTGATAATTGACTGCAGGGATTTGTTACAATAGTAGAAATGGATATCTTTATGAAATGAGAGAGCCTTTGCATTATAATGTACTTGTGCTTTAATAATCGCCTGTAATTTTAAAGATTTGATAATTTTATAATTTGAAGATCTTAAGACCTAATATTACAATTATTATACCTTCTGACTCTCCATGCTATTCTGTTTTCTTATGTGTTTTTTGATTTTGGATTATGAATTTATTGTAAGTGGAGCTTTATATGAGGGAATCTTTTGCAGCCTGTACCTGGCTAGATTGAAGTATCCTTCTGCTTCTAGTCTAGGGATATCTTTAGCATAGTACCACTTACATTGTTTTTTTTTTTTGGTGAGGCATATCGAACACAAGAAATATGTGTGTAAAGTATAGAAATGTATTTAAAAATTATTAACATGTACATGCACATACCTAATTCACATTAGTAGTACAATATCAGTACTTTGACCTTTCTTTTACCTGACAGAACAGTTTTCCTTATCCTAACTTTAATATGTCATTCCTTTGCTTTTTAAAAAAAAATATTATATCATCTGTACATATAATCTATGATCTGTATTTGTTTTTGAGAAACTGCTAATCACAAACTTATTTCTGTAAGGAAAAGTGTAGTGTTTTTGCTGTTAAATGAAGGTTCCGGGAGCAAATAAGTTGAACAGAGTTTCTGGGTCACAGAATGCTTATTGGGGATTTTAATAGGCAATGTAAAAAATGAACCTCAGGAGGTACTAGTATTTACTAGTTTTCCAGGGCTATGTAGCAAACTACCAGAAATTGAGTGGCTGAAACAACAAATTTATTACTTCACAGTTGGGTCGGCTAGAAGTCAGGATGAATGAGGAGGCGGGTTGGTTGTTTCTGAGAATTGTTAGAATCTGCTCTGTGCCTCTTTCCTTCTGGATCTTTGCCATTCTTTGGCTTGTAGACGCATCACCCTAGCTCTGTCTGCATGTTCATCCAGCATTCTCCCAGTGTTCACTTGTGTGTGTAGCTTTTCCCTTTTAAATAAGGAAATAGTTGTATTGGATTAAGGCTTACTCTAATGACCTAATGTGACTAATTGCATCTGCAACAACCTGTTTGCAAATAAGGTCACATTCTGAGGTACTGGAGCTTAGGACTTCAATATATGAAATTTTGGTGGGTGGATGCAATTAAATCTATAATGGGGGCATGTGGCAGAGGAATGGTATAGAGCAGTTATTAAGTTACTCAGTAAGAATATAGTCAGGGAATAATACATTCTTTGATTTCTGTTTCTAAACTTATGAGGACATTCAGCTAGGTTAAAATTGACACTTGATGAGTTAATATCTGCTTTAGTATAAGTGGTGGGAATGTGAATATGCCACTTGAAGATAGTTTTGAATTTTTTTTCCATTTCTGAGAAAATGTAAGTAATTGCCGCAGCCCGGCTGAAGCAAAATAACTGGGGGGTGGGGGCGGGGGGGGGGGCGACGAGCAACTTGTGTACATTGATACAGCAG
Source organism: Marmota monax (assembly GCF_021218885.2). Lineage (NCBI taxonomy): Eukaryota > Metazoa > Chordata > Mammalia > Rodentia > Sciuridae > Marmota > Marmota monax. Next base: position 39,898,850 of record NW_026693571.1, read on the forward strand.
GAGTGGGAGCGGTTTATTGAAGGACCGGAGAGGTATATATACATTCCACACAGCTTATCTTAATTAACATAAACTAGATACAGCAGTCAACCAATAAGGAATCTCCACACTTAATGGCTCAATGGCGTTACTTCACAAACCACTCCCTCTGCAAAATGCCAGGCGCCATCTTGACTTGTTTACAGACTCTAACAAGTAATAAGTGTATATATTAGTCAGGGTAAAGGTTTTCACCTGTCATAACAGAGAGGTCTAAATCAACAGTGGTTTTAGCAAGGTAAAAGTGTATTTGTCTGTCAGATAAGAAGAGAGAGTAATGGGCTACTGTAATGGTTCTATAGTTGTCAGGATCCATGGGTCTTTTTGTTCTTTAATCAACTTAAGATTGACTGCTTCAATCTGAGATGGCTACTCTAGTTCTTGCCACTGTTTTACATTTTGTGCAGCAGGAAGGAGGCAAGTTGGAGAGAAAGGTCCTTTCAAGACAATACCTAGAAGTTGCTTCTATTAATTAGTGCCTATTGATCAGAATTTGGTCACATGACTGGCAACTTTGATGACAGTTAGGAAATGAGATCATTTTCCTGTGCTCCATGTGTCAAATTAGAAACTTCTTATTATTGTGGGAGAAGAAAAATATCTAAATTGGGAATCAGTGCAGTTTGGGCCACAGCATTGTAATTTTTCTTTAACTTCTTCCTATTTGGTCTCTAGTGACTAAATATGTACAAGGTCATATTCACATAGGAATGGATTTTTGGGAACAAGTATATACCTTAAAATGAGCATTCTTAAAAACTAAGCACATTTTTGAGGGGTGCAGGGTAAATAAACATTATTCTTAGTTCATTTTACAAAGGACAAGTTCAGAGAATAAAGGGACAGACAGTTTTGGACAGGTCACAAATAATAAGTATCTAGTTAGTGGCAGAAGCTGTTATGGTTCTCTGTAGTCTTTACTCTTGCCCCATCATTGAAGAAAAATTTAACAGTTTCCCAGTGAGTAGTTCAGGGAAAACATAGCTTTACTTTGAAGTATTAGAATGTGAGTTACAGTCTTTCCAGTTTTATAAATCTTTTGAAGAGAAGATAATTATTTTTGATCTCCATGTATTTCTTGGTGTTCTGAAAATATGAGTGACTTAGGTTAGTGACTGATTTTAGCTCAAGGCATTTTATTAATATAACTGTTGAGAAGAAAAACAATCACTGTGTATAATTAAAGTCATGATACGAGACTTGTAAAGGTTTATTTGGACTCCGAATAAGATGGTTTAAAATTTCTGTAATCTTGTACATTAAACTATAACCTATAGAAAGCATGTTGTGCCACCCTGAAGGTTGCTATAAAAATTGTTTATGAAGTTCAGGCCAAGACTAAAATATGTTGAAATGGAGAGTCTTGAAAAATGTTCTATATAGCACAGGAGACCAAATCATGCTAAAATGCAGAAAAAGCCTATACATCAGTTTCCAGCCTACATTATTCAAAAAAATACAACCATAAAAAAGGTAATAAGATTACATTTTCACATTTCATGGCTAGTAAAGTGCATTAGGCTGCTCAGATATTCATAACTTACTGTGACATTTGGGAAGATTACATTTTGTAGTGCAGAGCCATTACTACAGCTCAGATAATAACTAGCCTATGCCTGGTCCTGGATTATGATCGCTGTCATTGGAAACAGATTTGTATTTTGAAGGTTGATCAGCTTCAAATAACTATTAGAAAGGGTTAACATGACATGCTGTAGAGCCACTGCATGCTTTTTAGGTTTAATAGATATGCATACATACAGTATATCAAATATGCCATACATTTGTATGTACAGATTTCTGCCATCAATTTTCCCTTTGAAAGGCATATTTTACAATATTTAACGCAATGGAAGAATATTTAAAACACCTGTCTGGAGATTGTGCTCACACTATAAACTCAATTTAAAAGCTGGTGAAATATTTGGGGCTTTTTTGGAAATTACTTTCAAAAATTAATTCTATAGCTTCTTGGAAGGGTGGTTACTGATGGTAATATACACAGATCAAAATGAAAGATTGATGTAAGCAATGTTAAGGTGAAGGTAAGGTCTCTTTAGTTAGTTGCAACAAGGTTTTTGACCCATTTAGATGTAGACAAAGTACACTGTTAGAAATCTCTCCAGACTGTATTTTCTTGGCGGGAAAATATTTCAAATATGTTGGTTGGTTTGCATTGTTAAATAAACTCCAAGTGTTGTTTGTGCGTGTGTGTTTTAAGAAGTGCCTCATTGTGTTCAGTGGGAAAGGTTTAGTTTCTGTCGTCTGGAAAATATTGCTGAAGAGTTTGTCTTCTTCATAGTTGTGTCTAAATGTTTTTTTTTTTTTTTTTAAATTTTCCACATAAAAGACAATTTATTTTTTTTCTTTTTTTTAAATTCTAATTTTTTAAGTTTGTTTTAATTAGTTACACATGACAGTACAAAGATCTTGACATATCATACATTTGAATCAGATAAGGTCTAAATGTTTTTCATAAAATATTCTTTTAGGTTTTCTTTCACCAATTATTTAAGGATTATGTATTATGTATAATATTACATAGAATTATTAGTTGTTTATAGTCTTAGAGATTATTTGTCCACCTTTCTGAATCTTTGCAGTTTTTTCCCACAAGAATTTTTTTTTTTTTTTGTATCTGAGGATTTTGTCATTTTTATATACTGTCTTCCATGTGGATTTGTGGTTCTTTCAAATCATCTTCTAAAGAATATTGGTGTTCCTTGACATGGACAAGATCTTTCTATTGATGAAATTGATTAGAAATCATCTTTGCCAAATTTGTAGGTTTAAGTTCATAGAATCAGTTATCTTAGTTTTGAAGTTTTCCTATTAACTTTATTAATCTTTGGCAATGGCTAATGATCTGTATTGCCCACACTAAATTAAAGGCAGTTTTGTCTTGGCATGATTATGCTTACTTAGTATTACTATATTGTTTTCTGGAAATATTTCACTAGGAGTGTACAAAAGTGCCTCTTTCGTTCTCATCTACTTTGACCATTGATACTTTCAAAAATTAATAAATTTTATTTAGCATTGTTTTCCATTTCCATTTACCATTTGGCTTTCTTTTGTGAGTTGACTGCTCCTGTCTTTCTAAAACATTTTTTTTTTCACCAGGTTGACAGTATTTTAATTATTTTTCCTTATACTGCTTTTTATTTCTGTAAGCAGTTAATCATTTCTTTTTTGTTTCTTGAAAATTTCTTATATTTTGTTGCTTTAGGTTTAATTTTTGATGTTTAAAATTAAAATTTATTTTTAAACATACATAAAATTGTATATATAAATTGGGTCCTAGTGATTGTTTGATAAACGTATATGGTTGTAATATTAAAATTAGGGTAAATTTTTATTCATCTTTTCTTTATGGTGAAAACATTCAAAATCTTTCCTTCTAGTTCTTTTCTTATTTTCAGACAGGGTCTCACTAAGTTGCTTAGGGTCTCTCTAAGTTACCAAGGCTAGCTTTGATCCTCTTGTCTCAGCCTCCTGTGCCACTGGGATTACAGGCATGTGCTACCTCACCTGGCTCTTCTAGTTCTTTAAAAATATTTGTGCAGTATCATTATCTATAGTGCCCTACTGTGCAGTGGCATACCAGAGCTTCTTATTTCTATCCAACTATAAATTTGTACCCTTGACCATCCCTTCCTGACATCTTCTTTCCTGCTGCTTTCTCAGCCTTTGGTGACCTCCATTATACTCTCAATTTATGAGAGATCAACAATTTGATATTCCACTTATGAGTGAGATCACGTAGTACTTGTCTTTCTGTACCTGGCTTATTTTACTTACCATATTTTCCTCCAGTTTCCATCCATGTTGTGACAAATGATATGATTTCATCTTTTTAATGGCTGAATAGTATTCCATCATGTATATATTCTACATTTTCTTTATCTGTTGATAGACATTATAGGTTGTTTCCATTACTTGGTTATTGTGAATAGTGGTGCAGACAACGTGGTAGTGCTGGTGTCTTTGACATACTGATTTCATTTTCTTTGAATATATACCTTAGTGTGAGATTGCTGGAGTACCATTTTAATTTTTTTAAGGAACCATACTGTTTAATATAATGATTGAACTAATACATCTTCCCACCAGCAGAAAGCAAAAGTTCTCTTTTCTCCATACAATCACCAGCACTTACTCTTTAGTGTTTTTGATAATAATCATTCTTACTAGAGTGAGGTGAGATCTCATTGTGGTTCTGATTGGTGCTTCTCTGATGATAAGTGATATTGAACATTTTTAATATACTCATTGGACATTTATATGTTTTCTTTTGTAAAATGTTTAGTTAGGTCTATTGTCCATTTTAAAATTGAATTATTTATGTTTTTTTACTAGAGTTTTTTTTTAATTTATTATGGATAGTAATTCCTCATCAAATGTATGCTTTACAGTATTTTCTCACATTCTTTTTTTTTAGTTTTTAAATTTTTTATTGTTGGTTGTTCAAAACATTACATAGTTCTTGATATATCATATTTATTTTCTCACATTCTATAGGTTGTGTCTTCACTCTGTTGATTGTTTCTTTTGCTGTGAAACTTCATGATTTAACTTACCTGGAATGTATTTTGGCAAATTTTTCATTCTTCTGATTATACATGTAGAATTCCAGAGGTCATATAGTTATATATGTTCATAGGATAATAATGTCTGATTTATTCTTCTATCTTTCCTACCCCCATACCCCCTCTCCTCCCTTCATTCCCCAATCCTCCCAATAATTTAATTTTAATCTCCTTTTTCTGATTTTTATATACGTTGCCTTCTTTTGACCCCATATGACTTCTGTATCTCCAGAACAGTATTAAAAGATAGTGGTGTCAGTGCATCCTAGGTTTCTTGTGACAGAGCTTTCCTGGAAGAACCAAATGTCTTTGCCACTGTGCTTGCCAGGAGCTCTTGTCTTAGTATGTAACCACTGATCCTTATGTTGTTCATTTCCATTTTTTTTTCTTTTTCAAGCAGTGCTTGTGATTTTGGGCAGAACTTGCACACATGTTGATCCCTGACTGCAAGAACTTTTAATCAAATTCCTAGTTCTGAACATTCCTTGCTTTCTTGAAGTAAACTTGTTCTTAGTCATATGTATTACTCTTCAATAAGTTGTTGACTTTTGTTTTGTAACATTCACTTTCTTCTAATTCGTGCCCACCTTTGGGATTTAGGAATACATAGTGAAAAATTAAGAAGTATTCAGAAGAATTCTGAAAGAAGCATAGGTGAATCAAGTTCAAATGTTTTTGACAGATCTTTAAATATATAGTGAAAATAACATGTTGTATACCTAAAATGTGCACAGTAAAATTTATTTTTAAAAGTCTAGTTAAAAAGGGTAGTTCTTTTTAACTTGGGCTTGGGTTGTAGCTCATCGATAGAGTGCTTGCCTTGCAAGCATGAGGTATTGGGTTTATTCCTTAGCACCACATTAAAAAATAAACAAAAATAAAGATATTGTGTCCATCTACAACTAAAAAATTATTTATTTATTTATTTATTTAAAAATTTTTATTGTTGGTTGTTCAAAACATTACATAGTTCTTTTTTTTTTAAATTTTTTATTGTTGGCTGTTCAAAACATTACATAGTTCTTGATATATCATATTTCACACTTTGATTCAAGTGGGTTATGAGCTCCCATTTTTACCCCATATACAGATTGCAGAATCACATCAGTTACACATCCATTTATTTACATATTGCCATACTAGTGTCTGTTGTGTTCTGCTGCCTTTCCTATCCTCTACTATCCCCCCTCCCCTCCCCTCCCCTCCCCTCCCCTCTTCTCTTTCTGCCCCCTCTACTGACATTCATGTGTCCCCCTTGTATTATTTTTCCCTTTCCCCTCACTTCCTCTTGTATGTACTTTTGTATAACTCTGAGGGTCTCCTTCCATTTCCATGCAATTTCCCTTCTCTCTCCCTTTCCCTCCCACCTCTCATCCCTGTTTAATATTAATCTTCTTCTCATGCTCTTCGACCCTACTCTGTTCTTAGTTACTATCCTTATATCAAAGAATTCATTTGGCATTTGTTTTTTAGGGATTGGCTAGCTTCACTTAGCATAATCTGCTCTAATGCCATCCATTTCCCTGCAAATTCTATGATTTTGTCATTTTTTAATGCAGAGTAATACTCCATTGTGTATAAATGCCACTTTTTTTTATCCATTCATCTATTGAAGGGCATCTAGGTTGGTTCCACAGTCTTGCTATTGTGAATTGTGCTGCTATGAACATGGATGTAGCAGTGTCCCTGTAGTATGCTCTTTTTAGGTCTTTAGGGAATAGACCGAGAAGGGGAATAGCTGGGTCAAATGGTGGCTCCATTCCCAGCTTTCCAAGAAATCTCCATACTGCTTTCCAAATTGGCTGCACCAATTTGCAGTCCCACCAGCAATGTACAAGTGTACCCTTTTCCCCACATCCTCGCCAGCACTTGTTGTTGTTTGACTTCATAATGGCTGCCAATCTAACTGGAGTGAGATGGTATCTTAGGGTGGTTTTGATTTGCATTTCTCTGACTGCTAGAGATGGTGAGCATTTTTTCATGTACTTGTTGATTGATTGTATGTCCTCCTCTGAGAAGTGTCTGTTCAGGTCCTTGGCCCATTTGTTGATTGGGTTGTTTGTTCTCTTATTGTCTAATTTTTTGAGTTCTTTGTATACTCTGGATATTAGGGCTCTATCTGAAGTGTGAGGAGTAAAGATTTGTTCCCAGGATGTAGGCTCTCTATTTACCTCTCTTATTGTTTCTTTTGCTGAGAAAAAACTTTTTAGTTTGAGTAAGTCCCATTTGTTGATTCTAGTTATTAACTTTTGTGCTATGGGTGTCCTATTGAGGAATTTGGAGCCCGACCCCACAGTATGTAGATCGTAGCCAACTTTTTCTTCTATCAGACGGCGTGTCTCTGATTTGATATCAAGCTCCTTGATCCATTTTGAATTAACTTTTGTGCATGGCGAGAGAAAGGGATTCAGTTTCATTTTGTTGCATATGGATTTCCAGGTTTCCCAGCACCATTTGTTGAAGATGCTGTCCTTCCTCCATTGCATGCTTTTAGCCCCTTTATCAAATATAAGATAGTTGTAGTTTTGTGGATTGGTTTCTGTGTCCTGTATTCTGTACCATTGGTCCACCGGCCTGTTTTGGTACCAGTACCATGCTGTTTTTGTTACTATTGCTCTGTAGTATAGTTTGAAGTCTGGTATCGCTATACCGCCTGATTCACACTTCCTGCTTAGCATTGTTTTTGCTATTCTGGGTCGTTTATTTTTCCATATGAATTTCATGATTGCTTTCTCTATTTCTACAAGAAATGCCATTGGGATTTTGATTGGCATCGCATTAAACCTATAGAGAACTTTTGGTAATATCGCCATTTTGATGATGTTAGTTCTGCCTATCCATGAACAGGGTATATTTTTCCATCTTCTAAGATCTTCTTCTATTTCTCTCTTTAGGGTTCTGTAGTTTTCATTGTATAAGTGTTTCACCTCTTTTGTTAGGTTGATTCCCAAGTATTTTATTTTTTTTGAAGATATTGTGAATGGAGTGGTTGTCCTCATTTCCATTTCAGAGGATTTGTCGCTGATATACAGGAATGCCTTTGATTTATGCGTGTTGATTTTATATCCTGCCACTTTGCTGAATTCATTTATTAGCTCTAATAGTTTCTTTGTAGACCCTGTTGGGTCTGCTAGGTATAGAATCATGTCATCTGCAAATAGTGGTAATTTAAGTTCTTCTTTTCCTATTTTGATGCCTTTAATTTCTTTCGTCTGTCTAATTGCTTTGGCCAGTGTTTCGAGAACTATGTTGAACAGAAGTGGTGATAGAGGGCATCCTTGTCTTGTTCCAGATTTTAGAGGGAATGCCTTCAATTTTTCTCCATTCAGAATGATGCTAGCCTGAGGCTTAGCATAGATTGCTTTTACAATATTGAGGTACGTTCCTGTTATCCCTAGTTTTTCTAGAGTTTTGAACATAAAGGGATGCTGTACTTTGTCGAATGCTTTTTCCGCATCTATCGAGATGATCATATGGTTCTTATTTTTAAGTCTATTGATGTGGTGAATAACATTTTTTGATTTCTGTATATTGAACCAGCCTTGCATCCCAGGGATGAATCCTACTTGATCATGGTGCACAATTTTTTTGATATGTTTTTGTATCCGATTCGCCAGAATTTTATTGAGGATTTTTGCATCTAGGTTCATTAGAGATATTGGTCTGTAGTTTTCTTTCTTTGAAGTGTCTTTGTCTGGTTTAGGTATCAGGGTGATGTTGGCCTCGTAGAATGAATTTGGAAGTTCTCCCTCTTTTTCTATTTCCTGAAGTAGCTTGAAAAGTATTGGTATTAGTTCCTCTTTAAAGGTTTTGTAAAACTCTGCTGTGTACCCATCCGGTCCTGGGCTTTTCTTAGTTGGTAGTCTTTTGATGGTTTCTGCTATTTCCTCAATTGATATTGGTCTGTTTAGGTTGTCTATATCCTCCTGACTCAATCTGGGCAGATCATATGACTTAAGAAATTTATCGATGCCTTCACTATCTTCTAATTTATTGGAGTATAAGGATTCAAAATAATTTTTGATTATCTTCTGTATATCAGAGGTGTCTGTTGTGATATTGCCTTTTTCATCCCGTATGCTAGTAATTTGAGTTCTCTCTCTTCTTCTCTTCGCTAGCATGGCTAAGGGTCTGTCGATTTTGTTTATTTTTTCAAAGAACCAACTTTTAGTTTTGTCAATTTTTTCAATTGTTTCTTTTGTTTCGATTTCATTAATTTCAGCTCTGATTTTAATGATTTCTTGCCTTCTACTTCTTTTGCTGTTGTTTTGCTCTTCTTTTTCTAGGATTTTGAGATGAAGTATGAGATCATTTATTTGTTGGTTTTTTCTTTTTTTAAGGAATGAACTCCAAGCAATGAATTTTCCTCTTAGAACTGCTTTCAATGTGTCCCATAGATTCCGATATGTTGTGTCAGTGTTTTCATTAATCTCTAAGAATTTTTTAATTTCCTCCTTGATGTCTTCTATAACCCACTGATCATTCAGTAACCTATTGTTCATTCTCCAAGTGATGTATTCTTTTTCCTTCCTTCTTTTATGGTTGATTTTCAGTTCCATTCCATTATGATCAGATAGGATGCATGGTATTATCTCTACTCCTTTATATTGTCTAAGAGTTTCCCTGTGACATAATATATGATCTATTTTTGAGAATGATCCATGTGCTGCTGAGAAAAAAGTGTAACTGCTTGATGTTGGGTGGTATATTCTATATATGTCAATTAAGTCTAGGTTATTAACTGTGTTATTGAGTTCTATAGTTTCCTTATTCAACTTTCGTTTGGAAGATCTGTCCAGTGGCGAGAGAGGTGTGTTGAAGTCTCCCATGATTATTGTATGGTGGTCTGTTAGACTCTTGAACTTGAGAAGAGTTTGTTTGATGAACATAGCTGCACCATTGTTTGGGGCATATATATTTATGATTGTTATGTCTTGTTGGTGTATGGTTCCCTTAAGCAGTATGTAGTGTCCCTCTTTATCCCTTTTGATTAACTTTGGCTTGAAATCTATTTTATTGGATATGAGTATGGACACTCCTGCTTGTTTCCGAAGTCCATATGAGTGATATGATTTTTCCCAACCTTTCACCTTCAGCCTATGTATGTCTTTTCCTATCAAATGCGTCTCCTGTAGGCAGCATATTGTTGGGTCTTGTTTTGTGATCCATTCTACTAGCCTGTATCTCTTGATTGGTGAGTTTAAGCCATTAACATTTAGGGTTATTATTGAGATATGGGTTGTTCTTCCAGCCATATTTGTTTATTTATGTTACTAAACATGGTTTGTTTTCCTCTTTGATTATTTTTCCCCCCTTTACTGTCCTACCTCCCACTGTTGGTTTTCATTGTTATTTTCCATTTCCTCTTCCTGGAATGTTTTGCCAAGGATGTTTTGAAGAGATGGTTTTCTAGCTGCAAATTCTTTTAACTTTTGTTTATCGTGGAAGGTTTTAATTTCATCTTCCATCCTGAAGCTTAATTTCGCTGGAAACACAATTCTTGGTTGGAACCCATTTTCTTTCAGTGTTTGAAATATGTTATTCCAGGATCTTCTAGCTTTCAGAGTCTGTGTTGAAAGATCAGCTGTTATCCTGATTGGCTTACCCCTAAATGTGATCTACTTCCTTTCTCTTGTAGCTTTTAAAATTCTCTCCTTTTTCTGTATGTTGGGCATCTTCATTATAATGTGTCTAGGTGTGGGTCTCTTATGATTTTGCACATTCGGCGTCCTGTAGGCTTCTAGGATTTGGGATTCTGTCTCATTCTTCAAGTCTGGGAAGTTTTCTCGTAGTATTTCATTGAATAGATTGCTCATTCCTTTGGTTTGAAACTCTGTCCCTTCCTGTATCCCAATGACTCTTAAATTTGGTCTCTTGATGTTATCCCATATTTCTTGGATGTTCTGCTCATGGTTTGTTAACAGTCTTGCTGAGCTGTCTATGTTCTTTTCAAGTTGAAATACTTTATCTTCATTGTCTGATGTTCTATCTTCTAAGTGTTCTACTCTGCTGGTAGTATTCTCCATTGAGTTTTTAAGTTGGTTTATTGCTTCCTGCATTTCTAGGATTTCTGTTTGTTTGTTTTTTATAACCTCTATCTCCCTGTACAGTTGATCTTTTGCTTCTTGGATTTGTTTATGTAATTCATTGTCGAAGTGATCTTTCATTGTCTGATTTTGCTGTCTGATGTCTTCCTTGAGACTCCAGATCATCTGAAGCATGCATATCCTGAATTCTTTATCTGACATTCCATCTGCTGCAGTTATTACCTCTTCTAACGTTGAGTTGACCTGCATTGCTTGTGGTCCTTTCTTACCTTGTCTCTTCATACTGTTCGCGTTCCTTTCTACTTGGTGAAACTGTTGTGCTATTGAATTTTCCCCCTATATGTTTATATTGGTCTTGTATAGTTGCAAAGTCTCCCTCGCAGGCGCGGGCGGCGGCTCTGCCCCTCCTCCAATTGGGGCAATGTGCCTACCACGCCAGCTGGCCGCTGGGCCTGCTCTGCCGGTCGGTAGCAGGTCCGCCTACCTTGCAGGCGCGGGCGGCGGCTCTGTCCCTCTGCGGGCCGCTAGGCTTGTTCTGTCGGTGGTCGCAGTTCTGCCTACTTTGCAGGCGCAGGCAGCGGCACTGCCCCTCTGCAGGCCTCTGGGGCTGTTCTGCCAGTGGGTCGCAGGTCCGCCTACCTTGCAGGCGCGGGGGGCGTGGCGGCTCTACCCTTCCTCAGGCAGCTGGGCCTGTTGTGTCTTGTCGGTTGCAGGTCTGGCCTGTTCTGTTGGTGGTCACAGTTCCGTCTACCTTGCAGGCGCGGGGGGAGGGGGCGGCTCTGCCTCTCAGCAGGCCGCTGCTCCTCTTCTGCCGGTGGGTCGCAGGCCCGCCTACCTTGCAGGAGTCCATTACATAGTTCTTGATATATCATATTTCACACTTTGATTCAAGTGGGTTATGAACTCCCATTTTTACCCCGTATACAGATTGCAAAATCACATCAGTTACACATCCATTGATTTACATATTGCCATACTAGTGTCTGTTGTATTCTGCTGCCTGTCCTATCCTCTATTATCCCTCCTCCCCTCCCCTCCCCTCTTCTCTCTCTACCCCCTCTACTGTAATTCATTTGTCCCCCTTGTATTATTTTCCCCTTTCCCCTCACTTCCTCTTGTATGAAATTTTGTATAACCCTGAGGGTCTCCTTCCATTTCCATGCAATTTCCCTTCTCTCTCCCTTTCCCTCCCACCTCTCATCCCTGTTTAATGTTAATCTTCTTCTCATGCTCTTCGTCCCTACTCTGTTCTTAGTTACTCTCCTTATATCAAAGAAGACATTTGGCATTTGTTTTTTAGGGATTGGCTAACTTCACTTAGCATAATCTGCTCTAATGCCATCCATTTCCCTGCAAATTCTATGATTTTGTCATTTTTTAATGCAGAGTAATACTCCATTGTGTATAAATGCCACATTTTTTTTTATCCATTCATCTATTGAAGGGCATCTAGGTTGGTTCCACAGTCTTGCTACTGTGAATTGTGCTGCTATGAACATGGATGTAGCAGTGTCCCTGTAGTATGCTCTTTTTAGGTCTTTAGGGAATAGACCGAGAAGGGGAATAGCTGGGTCAAATGGTGGCTCCATTCCCAGCTTTCCAAGAAATCTCCATACTGCTTTCCAAATTGGCTGCACCAATTTGCAGTCCCACCAGCAATGTACAAGTGTACCCTTTTCCCCACATCCTCGCCAGCACTTGTTGTTGTTTGACTTCATAATGGCTGCCAATCTAACTGGAGTGAGATGGTATCTTAGGGTGGTTTTGATTTGCATTTCTCTGACTGCTAGAGATGGTGAGCATTTTTTCATGTACTTGTTGATTGATTGTATGTCCTCCTCTGAGAAGTGTCTGTTCAGGTCCTTGGCCCATTTGTTGATTGGGTTATTTGTTCTCTTATTGTCTAATTTTTTGAGTTCTTTGTATACTCTGGATATTAGGGCTCTATCTGAATTGTGAGGAGTAAAGATTTGTTCCCAAGGTGTAGGCTCCCTATTTACCTCTCTTATTATTTCTTTTGCTGAGAAAAAACAAGTGTAGTATCTGTTCTTATCAGTTTAAAAAAAATTTTAAAAAAGGGTAGTTCTGTATATGTCCATCTAAAAGTATTTTAATTCGTTTAAATGACATTTGTTTAAAATGTACAAAGCTTTGCTATGTAAGGGGAAACTGTAGGTGAGCTAACAAGGTGGAGATGGTCAGTGTAGCATTCTTTGGACAGATTTTTTTTTAAAAATTTATTTTTTATTTGTAGTTGAACACAATACCTTTATTTTACTTATTTATTTTTATGTGGTGCTGAGGGTCGAACCCAGGGCCTCGCCTATGCTAGGCAAGCGCTCTACCACAGTCCTTTGGATGCAATTTTAAATAGCAATGTCAATGAAATTTTCTCGATTACTGACTTTGGGTATGTGACTATGAATAATTTATAATGATAATTGACAGGAGAGAAGAGAGATCAAAATGAAAGGGAATAATAAGTTAGAAACTGACAAATATAAACTCTGAATTTTGTGCTCTCAGTGTTTTTTTAGCTTTTCCTTTATCTTATTTATTTAATTTTATGTGGTGCTGAGTATTGAACCCATTTACTTACATGTGCTAGGCAAGTGCTCTACCGTGAACTTCAACTCCAGTCCCAGCTTTTCATTTTTGCTATGAGCTTATACTGTTTAGGTAGTGAAGGACCTTTAGGTTGTTGTGTGTAGAATTAATAATTTATAAATGAAGTACTGAAATTTAGGAAATTGGAGAACTAATTTAATCTATCTTTATTACTAATAGGATTGTAGGTAACAATTTACCTAAGATATCCTATATTTTGTTGAACACTATATATTTTCATTTTAATATTGTAAGTTTTATGTGGCTTTGTGCTGTCTAAATTTGAAGAGTTCCTTAAAAGCTTTATCCTTTAGAGCTTAATGATTTTTTTAAAAAATCAACTTTTTATTTTTGTGGAGGGTAGGGAACATTTTTATTGTTGGTGGTTATTGCTAAAGTTTAAGAACAAGTTATAGTGAAATCGAAGCACTAATATGCTTTTGTTTTTTTCCCCTGGAAGCTGGTAGGAGGACAGTTTGATTTGGAGATGAATTTCATTATTCAAGAAGGTGAGAGTATTATCTGCATGGTGGACCTACTGGAAAAATGTGACATTACTTGCCAAGCAGAAGTCTGGAGCATGTTCACAGCCATTTTGAAGAAGAGCATACGAAATCTTCAAGTCTGCACGGAAGTAGGCCTTGTTGAAAAAGTGCTTGGGAAAATTGAAAAAGTTGATAATATGATTGCAGGTATGAGTTTTTTTATAGTACAATGTATATGAAGAAATACAATTTGATTCTTAAATATTATATTTTTCTTATTTTATTTAGCAACATTTATTTAAAAATATTTGAGCATGTAGTAATGTAGTAATGTAGTAACTAGACTTTGATATCCAAACATATATTTTAACTCTTTAAGAAATATAAATTGCTTAATGAATTTATTGTTTTCTTTTGTTTCCAGATCTTTTAGTTGACATGTTGGGAGTGCTAGCTAGCTACAATCTGACCGTTCGAGAACTAAAGCTTTTCTTCAGTAAACTTCAAGGAGATAAAGGACAATGGGTAAAAAAACCTAAATACTCTTTGTAAAATATTTCCTTCCTGAAAATATTTGTATCTTTAAGTAGCTAATATTATTGCATATGGAGTAAATGTAAAATTGAGTGGAAGAGATCAATTAAAATAGCATTTACATCTGTATAGCTATTTTTGTGATGATGACACAGGTGAGGACTAAGAGAATGAGTATTTCAGTAGGCTAATTGAATCTTTCTTCAAATTATTCTTTAACTATATATCCAGTATTTATTAGAGGAAAAATTTAACCACAGAGAAAGAAAAGTGTTTGGTAGCAATATATAGCTTTTCTTCTGTAACTTTTCTTCTTTGTAGTGATCCTTAAACTTGAATAATCCACCACAAAAAAAGGCTTGCATTTAATTAGATCCACTCTCCTTAGATGCAGTTTTTCAGCCCTTTGCAGTGGGTGTTGGCAAACTTAGTTTGAATCCCAGGTGCCTTGTCCAGCTGTCTATTTTTACTATTTAGGTGGCTGTTGTCCCTTAAAGGAGTACTACTAAATCAATATTTTATCTTTGTTTTGTTGTATTTCCAGACTTGTTTTAGTTTCCTGGAAAGATCATTGTCTATGGCTCAGCCAGCTGATCCTTAATTTATTTCTATTAAGTGTATTTAAATTTGAGTCCTGCAATTACTATAATTCATCATATGAAAATTTATATTCTTTAATTTCTTTGTATCAGGGTCCGGTTTTCTGTTTCCTTTTCAAGTTTTTATTATTGATTTTTACTAAACTTGAGGATGTTTCTTCTTGTGCCTTACCTCGTGTTTATCCTTACTGAGAGCTCTTCCATTGGTGGGGTTTTGATTTCTTTTTAAAATTTGGAAGAATTTTGGTTATTATTTCTTCAAATATTCTTTTTTTGTCTCTTCTTCCTCATTTTCTGGGACTCCAATTGCAGGTAAGTTAGACCTCTTGGTGTTGTACCACAGTTTATTGAAATCTGTTCACTTTTTTTAGTCTTTCTCTTTGTGCTTCATTTTAGATTTGTTATTGCTGTAGTCTCAAGTTAACTAACGTTTTCTTCTGCAGTATTTTAATTCTATCTTTTGAAAATTTAGATAGTATATATATATTTTTAATCTCAGTGTGTTCATATTTTTCTTTCAGTCCTTGACAGTATTTAGCAAAATAGTTATTACTTTAGAGCTCTTGTCTACTGACTCTATAATCTTATCATTTTCTAAGTCAATTTTTTACTCATTGATTTTGTTCCTATTAGGAGTCACTGCAGATTTCTGTAACTGCTTCTCTAAAACTTCTATCTACCTCAGATTCCCCACACTTCAGTTTCTCTCTCTGCAACTCAGTGATACTTTCAAGTTCTCTTTGGTCTCCTTCTCTCTATGTAGTGATATGGAAACTGACTCCAGACAGAGGTCTTTTTTGTTTGTTTTCATTTCTGAGGGATCATAATCTTGAGCCACCTCTTCTTTTGTCTGAAAATAGTTTTTGTTTCATAAATTTTGTCCAGTTTTCTATTTGTTGATGGTGGGTTTGTAAATATAGGTTTTTATTTTTTTTTTTTTTACGTTCTCATTTTAAGAAGAGGAAGTATGCTTGTTTGATTTTGGTCTTGATTTCTATTCAGATAATTTCAGAATATATGATTGATGTACTTTTGTTATATTCATGAATATAGAAAAGTATGTAAGAAGATAGCAAAGGTTATGAACAGATGTTTATTTATAGAAGAAGAAACCCCACAACCAGATAAATGCCAAATCATTTTAATAAGATCATTCACATTAAAACTGTTGATAATGTTACCTTATCTATAGTATCTATGATTTTAGGGGTTAGGTAATAACAAGCATAGTTGGAATGGTTGGACTAATTTAAACCTTGTGTGTTTTTAGTTGGAATGAACACTGATGGAGCCAACTTCAAGAGGCATCTAGTACTGCTCAGTCACATAAATCATACCCATATTCAATGACTTAATAATTTGCCTCTAAGTATGAATTTCAAGAAATTCCCATATAGTTAAGGAAATATACATGAGGATGTTCACTGAAACATTATTTGTGATGGCATTGAATTATCAGCATGGCATTTATCATTAGGAGAATGAATGGATAGGTAAAATGTATTTGATTCACAGAATTGATGACTATATACAAGTTAGAATCAATGCATGGAGTAATATGAATAAATGTAACAGACATAGGAAGAAATTAATAAGCAGAATTATGTATCTTAACATGATGCCACTTAAATGGTAAGAACAAGCATGCAAGAACATTTTTAAACGGACATATAATGAAAAGATCAAGTTAAGTTAAAATAGCTGATCATGGGGAGGAGAATGAGAATCAGAATAGGTTTAGAAGATAAAGGAAAAATAATGAACAATTATTAAACCAAGAGGGCTGAGACATTAATTATATTTATTTAGCTATTTATTATTAGTTAATCAGACTATTTTGTGCTTTCATAATAGTACAGTGAGAAACCTCTATACCTAAATCAATATCAGTCATGCTATTTTTGTCTTTTACTTTCATAACAGTGAGAAACCCCTATATCTAAATCAATATCTAACTTTCCCATTACTATATTAGCATAGATTTTTACTTATGAATTCAGTGCATTCATGGACATGAACATTTTTTAAAGACACATGAAATATGATTACTAAATTTTATTCTGAATACTCCCCAGCAGTGAGTGGAGAAAAATGCATATTTCAATGTATTCTTTTGTTGATAGGCTTATAGGAAAGGGGATTTGGAGGAATGATTTCTCTAGATGGAAATGCTACAATACTGCATTTTTATTTGTGATTGTAGAGTGGCTTTAGTTACTTTAATTTACATTAGAAATTATTAAAAAAAATTCATGTGATTGTAGTTACCTGTTACTAACTCTGTTTGTAATTGAGTAATATGGTTTCTTGAAAATTTCTTGATAACTTAAGAATGAATCCCTTTCTCTCCCATGCACAAAAGTTAACTCAAAATGGATCAAGGAGCTTGATATCAAATCAGAGACTCTGCATCTGATAGAAGAAAAAGTTGGCTCCAATCTACTTATTGTGGGGTCAGGCTCCAAATTCCTCAATAGGATACCCATAGCACAAGAGTTAAAAACAAGAATCAACAAATGGGACTTACTCAAACTAAATAGTTTTTTTCTCAGCAAAAGAAACAATAAGAGAGGTAAATAGGGAGCCTACATCCTGGGAACAAATTTTTACTCCTCACACTTCAGATAGAGCCCTAACATCCAGCGTATACAAAGAACTCAAAAAATTAAACAATAAGAAAACAAATAACCCAATCAACAAATGGGCCAAGGACCTGAACAGACACTTCTCAGAGGAGGACATACAATCAATCAACAAGTACATGAAAAAATGCTCACCATCTCTAGCAGTCAGAGAAATGCAAATCAAAACCACCCTAAGATACCATCTCACTCCAGTAAGATTGGCAGCCATTATGAAGTCAAACAACAACAAGTGCTGGCGAGGATGTGGGGAAAAGGGTACACTTGTACATTGCTGGTGGGACTGCAAATTGGTGCAGCCAATTTGGAAAGCAGTATGGAGATTCCTGGGAAAGCTGGGAATGGAGTCACCATTTGACCCAGCTATTCCCCTTCTCTGTCTATTCCCTAAAGACCTAAAAAGAGCATACTACAGGGACACTGCTACATCCATGTTCATAGCAGCACAATTCATATCAATAGCAAGACTGTGGAACCAACCTAGATGCCCTTCAATAGATGAATGGATAAAAAAAATGTGGCATTTATACACAATGGAGTATTACTCTGCACTAAAAAATGACGAAATCATGGAATTTGCAGAGAAATGGATGGCATTAGAGCAGATTATGCTAAGTGAAGCTAGCCAATCCCTAAAAAAACAAATGCCAAATGTCTTCTTTGATATAAGGAGAGTATCTAAGAACAGAGCAGGGAGGAAGAGCATGAGAAGAAGATTAACATTAAACAGGGACGAGAGGTGGGAGGGAAAGGGAGAGAGAAGGGAAATTGCATGGAAATGGAAGGAGACCCTCATTGTTATACAAAATTACATATAAGAGGAAGTGAGGGGAGAGAAATGAATTACAGTAGATGGGGTAGAGAGAGAAGATGGGAGGGGAGGAGAGGGGAGCGGGGATAGTAGAGGATAGGAAAGGCAACAGAACACAACAGACACTAGTATGGCAATATGTAAAAAAGTGGATGTGTAACCGATGTGATTCTGCAATCTGTATATGGGGTAAAAATGGGAGTTCATAACCCACTTGAATTAAATGTATGAAATATGATATGTCAAGAACTATGTAATGTTTTGAACAACTAATCATAAAAATAAAAAAAAAGAATGAAAATTTCCACTTAATATTTAGATAAATGGTTGCTGAACTTTTTGCACAATTGGTAAAGATAAATTGTGAAGTTAAAATAGTACAATGTATTTCAGGTACCTGTAGTATTGAAACATAAGCATTACTTAAGCATTTGTTAAATTAAAAAGTGTTTTAGAGAGATGTGGGTAGTGGGTTTATGAAGTTTGTATTTTTACAAGATAACTTTTGCTGCAATCTGATGAGTTTCAAGTATTAAATAATATTGTCTCATATTTATTGATTACCTAATATGTTCTATAATGTTAGAAAAAATGGCATAGTGTGCATTCTTTCTTTAAGATAGTTGAAAAAAACTTTTTTGGTTATTGTATATGCTTTTCAGCTTATAGCATTATTTGTTTTTTCTTGTGTATGTTAAAGCAGAACTATATGTGTTTTTGTTTTATGCTGAATAAAGTGGATAATGAATTGTTAACTATTTTCATAGCCTCCACATGCTGGAAAGTTGCTGTCTGTGTTAAAGCATATGCCTCAGAAGTATGGTCCTGATGCCTTTTTCAACTTTCCAGGAAAGAGTGCTGCAGTAAGTAAATATTAATGAGACAGTCACTTGAAGTTCTCCTTTCCTTTGCTTCTTAAAAGTACAACAGGGTGTTCCTGAAACACCCTGTCACCCTGTCCTGACAGGCTCTGTTTTAGGTAGAAGCTTCTTTGTGGGAGCTAACGTAATCTTTAAGACAATTAGTGTGTTTCTTTTTCGTGTTTTAGAGGTGAAGAAATAGATGTTTAAAGCAGTTAAGAAAGTTACCCACTCATACTTGGGTCAGTAATGGAGTAAGAACCTAATTCTTTTGAACATAGCTATGTTGTCTATGAATTTATCTCTGCATTTTTAAGTAGCTGTTTGTCACATTCTGTCTTTTTGAAAATCTTTTTCTAGCCTGAAATTTCCCTGCCCCTGTTTCTTTTGCCTCTTTTATATAGAATAGAGTAACTTTTTGAAACTTTCTAGGCAAGTTTTCCTGAATTCTGAATTTCTAATTATGTTGGTCTCAACATTCTTACCAGCTGTTAATAATACAATCATGTATAGCAATAATAGCTATAATACAGTTTCAGAGTGTTATAGGAGCATATTATGTATCATATAATGTTGTTTATGGAAATTAAAAAAATCTCACTATTACATTGGTCAGTCTGTAAGCAAAATACATTTTTTTAAAAAATATACTTCAGTCTGTTCTTTTTTGTCCTTATCATTCACTCATTTTTTACTTTGGTTCTCATAAAATCTTGTGGGCTTGTTAGACCCTATGTAGCCAGGCAATATTTGCAGGAAGATTAATAAATAAATAAATAAATACATACATACATACATACGTACATACATACTTAGCATTATATTCTTCAGCTCCATCCATTTACCTGCAAATGCCTTGATTTTATTCTCCTTTAATGATAACGTTTCCCTATATATTCGTCTACTGAAAGGCATCTGGATTGGTTCCACAATTTAGCTATTGTGAATTGTGCTGCTATAAACATTAATATAGCTGTTTCCCTGTAGTATGCTGTTTTGAAGTCCTTTGGGTATAGACCAAGGAGTGAGATAGCTGGGTCAAATGGTGGTTCTATTCCAACTTTTCCAAGGAATCTTCATACTGCTTTCCATATTGGCTATAGCAATTTGCAGTCCCACCAGCAATGTATGAGTGTGCCTTTTCCCCCACATCCTCACCAACATTTATTGTTGTTTCTATTCTTGATAGCTGTCATTCTGACTTGAGTGAGGTGAAATCTTATTTTTGATTTGCATTTCTCTAATAGCTAGAGATGCTGAACATTTTTTCATATTATTGGTTGATTGTATATCCTCTTTTGATACTAGACAAAGGCACCAAAAACGTACGTTGGAGAAAAGATAGCCTCTTAAACAAATGGTGCTGGGAGAACTGGAAATCCACATGTAACAAAATGAAATTAAACCTCTATCTCTTACCATGCACAAAACTCAAATCAAAGTGGATCAAGGACCTAGGAATTAAACCAGAGACCTTGTGCCTAGTGGAAGAAAAAGTAGGCCCAAATCTCCATCATGTGGGATTAGGCCCCAACTTCCTTAATAAGACTCCTATACCGCAAGAATTGAAACCAAGAATCAATAAATGGGATGGATTCAAATTACAAAGCTTCTTCTCAGCAAAAGAAACAATCAGTGAGGTGAATAGAGAGCCTACAGAATGGGAGCAAATCTTTACCACAAGCACATCAGATAGAGCACCAACCTCTATAATATATAAAGCACTCAGAAACTTTAACACCAAAAAAAAACAAATAGCCCAATCAATAAGTAGGCCAAGGAACTGAACAGATAAATATATATTTTGAAAGGACACTTGGGATATTTGAATGTTGTATACATAATACATGACTTTCTTTGAAAACTTTTATTGCTCCTGTTTTCTTCCTTTACATTTTTTCCTTAAAGGCATTTTAGATTTGAAATTTTACTGAATAAATTTTTACTATGTTGGCATTAAACCTAAAATTATTTGCCTCTTAGGTGAAAAGGTATTCTTGGGTGATTTACTTTTTATCATTCATTCATTCATGCACATATGTGTGGGGACCCAAACCAGGGCCTCAAACATGCTAGGCAAGCACTCTACCACTGAGCTATACTCCTAGTCCTGTTCTTATTTATTTTTTAAAATAATTTTTTATTTGTAGATGGACAAAATACCTTAATTTTATTTATTTATTTTTAAGTGGTGCTGAGTATTGAATCCAGTGTCTCATATGTGCTAGGCAAGTGCTCTACCGCTAAGCTTCAACCCCAGTCTGTATTTTTTTTTAATGTACTATGTTATGATTTTAGTATTTAGAGTTCTCTGAGATTGTAATATGTTCATTCTATTTACTTATATTTGTCTTGAGAAGTAGGGCATTTCAGCTGAATATGATTATGATATCATTTCTTATGAATATGATATAGTTACTTATATCTTTTAATTGGAGTTGCTTGGGGTATGTTTATTGTAAAAAGTGAAGAAGACAATGTTTATATGTTCAGCAGGTTGCCATTAATATGGATCTGGGAAAATTAAAATGCTATAAAGAGTCTTCTCTCAGATATTTTAATCATGGCATAAAGTAATATGATATAGTAGAAAAAATATGTAGTAAAAATATACATAGTAGAATTTATATATAGTAAGAATATGCATATAGAAGAAATATGTATAGTATAAACATATGTATGTGGAAAACACATATAACATATATAGTCTCATTTTCATGATTTCAATAATAAGGTTATTCATGCAAGTCAGTAACTTAAAGTTTCTTTCGTTTAGGCTATTGCATTACCTCCTATAGCCAAGTGGCCATACCAGAATGGTTTTACATTTCATACCTGGCTTAGAATGGATCCTGTAAATAACATCAATGTTGATAAGGATAAACCATATTTGTATTGGTATGTATTTCTGTAATTGATTAGTGTTCACTTTGAAAATGAGAATATTTGCAGGTAAAATAAAAACTTATTCTTCATAGTTTCAGAACCAGTAAAGGTCTTGGATATTCTGCTCATTTTGTTGGAGGCTGTTTGATTATAACATCAATAAAGTCAAAAGGAAAAGGCTTTCAACACTGTGTGAAGTTTGATTTCAAGCCACAAAAGGTATGTGATCTTCTGAGTCATAGTTAACTGGGAGCTTTCAGAATGCTCTGTGTTAGTGACTGTCACAGAATACAGTATGGCAATTCTCAACTCTTTATGCTCTTTCAAAATAGTAATTATGAATCACTGTAAAAGTGTTAACCTGTTTGATTTGGATCATGAAAAGATCAGATATATAGTTATTATAGAATTTAAGGGAAATCCAAAGAGAAAATATTAATGGCAGTTATTTTAGTAGTGCAAATTTAAGATATTTTCTTTTGTACCTTAAAATTTGGAGATTATTAAGTGCTTCATCAACACAATGTGTAGCTAGATAGATAGGCAGATAGATAAGGCAAATATGTGAAAATGAAAGAGGGTATTTGTACTAGATATTTAGGTTTTATGGTTGTACATTTGAAAATTTCCATAATAAAAAGCTGGAAAAATTACTTAGCGATAAAGTTCTTATCAGGTGAGAGCCTCCCTGAATAAATGTTGTTCATGGAACTTGTATATTGGATTTAGTAAAAATAGTCTTATTTTATTTTTAGGTTTAGTTGAAATTTACCATGTTTTATTTATGAATATGGTTTTATTATTGGGAGAATCATTATTTTTAACTTTTTTGCTTATTCAGTGGTATATGGTAACTATAGTGCACATTTATAATCGGTGGAAGAACAGTGAGCTTCGATGTTATGTGAATGGTGAGCTTGCTTCCTATGGAGAGATAACATGGCTTGTCAACACCAGTGATGTAAGTGATTTCGAAACACTGCAGTGAAAAAAATTATTTTTAAAGGATGAAATCTTCAAACTAAAAGAAGTTTTAAAACTTGAATATAAAATTTGGAATATTTTAATTTTAATTTTTGTAATCATAATTTGGCTAATTACTTACAGAGTAGACCTTGTTAATGTGTCACATATTACTATTTTTATTATAAAATTACAGTTTTTATTATAAAATTATTCTGGATAGAGTAGAGATAAGGGTTTATGAGTAGGAGTAGCTATGTCTTAACAGTGTTTGGATCAGTAGTCCATTGATCAAAGTAAATAGGAGCTTAACTACAAGGTTTAGATCATTTTCATAAATGAAGTAGATGATACTTGCCTATAAATTTTATATATAGTTCATAGCTGCTCTTATAATTGTTATAGAATTTTCAGGATTAAAAAAGAGATTCATAGGTTAGAATGAGATTCAAAATGTTCTTATTTGATCCTTAAAAACATTTTTTAAATAGGGAACTTAAAAAAAATAACCTGAGGAAAATGAACACAATAGTCTCTATCATTTTCTCCTCCTTTTATATCCTTTATATACATATGTACATATTACATAACGGCAACCTTAAGAGCTCAGGGTGTTATATCACACAGGCTTAGATTCAAATACCAGCTCTGTCACTTATTGATTCTATGATCTTTTTTTTTAAGTTGTAGATGGACATAATTGCCTTTGTTTTATTTATTTTTATGTGGTGCTGAGGATCAAACGTAGTGCCTCACACATTCTATAGCAAGTGCTCTACCACTTAGCCACAATCCCAGCCCCAATTGTATGATCTTACTTGACCTTAGTATTTTTACACCTCAAAATGGGCATAAAATAGTATGTATACTAGAAGATTGTTATGATGATTAAATGAAATAATGCTCATAAATATTAGCTGAGTGCTTTGTAAAGGATGAGTACTCAATAAATTTTAATGATATTTCTCTTTTTTTTAGAGAGAGAGAATTTTTTAATATTTATTTTTTAGTTTTCAGTGGACACAACATCTTTATTTTTTAATTTTTTTAATGTGGTACTGAGGATTGAACCCAGCGCCCTGCGCATGCCAGGCGAGCATGTTACCGCTTGAGCCACATCCCCAGCCCAATATTTCTCTTTTTTAATCTGAAAACATTCACAAAGAAAAGGCCAATTCAGGGGCTGGGATTGTGGCTCAACGTTAGAGCGCTCGCCTAGCACGTGTGAGGTGCTGGGTTCGATCCTCAGCACCACATATAAATAGATACATAAAACAAAGGTATTGTGCCCAACTACAATTAACAAATCAATAAATAATTTAAAAAAGCGCCAATTCAATAAGTTTAAACCTGTTTCATTATTTTCCTCCTTGTGTCAAAGACTGCTCTTTTGTCTGGACTTTGGCTGCCCAATTATGAAACTTCAGAGCCATAATGGTTTCTCTGACTCCTCATTTACTTCTTCTTTGTCATAAAGTTGTATTTATTATACTTCAGAAAACTTATGTTATATATTCTTTTCCATGGTGTCTTTTCTGATCTCCATGAAAGAGGGGAATGAATGAAATGAAATGCTAAATTAATTATTTTATTATATTCAGATATAGCTTAGAATAGACAAAACATTTATACCAATATAGGTTTTGTTATTCCTGGAGGATGTAATTTTTCATTTAATAAAATCTCTGCTTTCTTTCATAGACATTTGACAAATGTTTCCTGGGCTCGTCAGAAACAGCAGATGCTAACAGAGTCTTCTGTGGTCAGATGACTGCAGTTTACCTTTTCAGTGATGCTCTTAATGCAGCTCAGATTTTTGCTATTTATCAGTTGGGCCTGGGATACAAGGTACTTCACTTTCTGTTCATTGCATAACAGCTGTTATATGGACTTGATTTGAAGGTGAATTATGCATGAGAACATTTACCTTAATTAACCAAACTATATGTCAGGGTAAATGGGACTACTATTGGGAAGTCACGGGGGTCAGCAGGGTACTTTGCATTTTTGAGAGAAATGCAGTGTGTTTGACCGTAGTGGGACACTGTGCAAAAACTGCTAGTTCAAGTTTCAGTTTTACTGAATTCTGCATTTCTTTCGATGCTGACATTAAAAAAAAACAAAAAAAACAAAAAACTGACACAATTATACGTATTTATGGGGTATTTTGTGGTGTTTATACACACACACACACATAATCTCTAACTCTTCTCAGTTCTTTCTGATAAAAACATTCAAAATCCTTTCTGCTAGCTTTTTTGAAATGTATAGTACATTATCATTAATAGTGGTTACCTTACTTTTCAATAGCACACTGAACTTCTTTCTCCTGTCACATAGTACCCGTTGATCAACCTTTCCCCATCTCTTCTTCCCCTATTCTCCCCAGCCTGTGACAATCATAATTTTAACTCTCAACATCTTAGAGATTATCTTCTTTAGATTCCACTTATGAATGAGATTATGCAGTACATTGTCTTTCTGTGCCAAATTTCACTTAATGTATATCCTCCAGTCTTCTCCATGTTGTCATAAATGATAGAACTTTATCTTTTCTTTAATAACTGAATAGTATTCCATTATTTATATTATATTTTCTTTTTCCATTCATATAGTAATGGGGTACTTAGTTGTTTCTATTTCATGAATTTTACTATAATAAACATGGAAGAACAGATGTCTGTTTGACATACTGATTTCATTTCCTTTGGATGTACACCCAGGAGTGGGATTGCTGGATTGTATGATAGTTTTATTTTTAATTTTTGGAGGAAGCTATAGTGTTTTCCACAATGGTTGTACGAATTTATATTTCTACCAGCAGTGTGTGTGAGGGTTCCCTTTTCTCTACATCTGTACCAATACTTGATATCTTTTGTCTTTTTGATAACAGCCATTCTTACTGGATGAAGGTGATAGTTCATTGTGGTTCTAATTTGCATTTGCCCAATGACTAGTGGTGTAGACCATTTTTGATATACCAGTTTTTTATTTGTATATCTTTTGAAAAGTGTCTGTTTAGGTCTGTTGTCGATTTTTCGATTGAATTGTTTTTCTTACTGTTGAGTTATTTCGTGTTCTTTACGTATTCTGGCTATGAACCCATGCTAATTGTGTATAGTTTGCAAATATTTTCTTCCATTCTGTAGGTTGTCTCTTTATTATTTCCTTTGCCATACAGAAACTTTTCAGTTTGATATTATCTCACTTATCTGTCTTCACTTTTGCGTCCTGTGCTTTTGAGGTCCTCACCTTTTCCAGTCCTGCAATAATGTCACTTTAGTTTTTGGATTTTATTTCCATGGAATGTCTTTTACCATCTCTTCCCCTTTAGTCTATACATATCCTTAGATATCCTTAGCTTTGCTTGATACAGTATTATTGGTTGGCATTTTTTTTCCTTCTGCACTGTGACTATCTCATTCCACTCTTTCCTGACCTATTATACTTTTGTTGAGAAGTCTATTTCAGGAACTGCAGTACTCTTGTATGTTACTTGTTTCTTTTCTCTTGATGTTTTGGGAATCTTCTTTGTATTTAAACTTTGAGAGCTTGATTACAGTATATTTTAATATACAATATTTAGTATATTAAATATATTAAATAATATATTAAAATAGAATATTTTAATATACTAAATAGTATATTAAAATATAGAATATTAAAATATAGAGTATTTAAATATATTTTTAATATAGTATATTAAATCTTTTAAAAAATATTTATTTTTTAGTTGTAGTTGGACACAGTACATTTATTTTATTTTTTTATTTTTATGTGGTGCTGAGGCTCGAACCCAGGGCCTCACATGTGCTAGGCAAGTACTCTACTGCTGAGTCACAACCCCAGCCACGATATGAATCTTTGATATATTTTTTTAAAACTCACTTTTTTAAACGTGGTGCTGAGGATTGAACCTAGTTTCTCACATGTGATAGGCAAGTGCTCTACCACTGAGCTACCCCCAGCCTGAATCTTTGATATTCTTGTACTTGGATACCTATATCATTTTCTAGGTTTGAGACAATTCCCATTATTATTTCTTTAAATAAACTTTCTACTTCTTTGACATTTGCAAGTTCATCTTGAACCTAAATTACTTGAATATTTGCTTTCTTTATTCCTCTCCATTCTTTTTTTTAATTTCCTATGTGTTTTGAAATAGATTGTCTTCAAGCCCACAGACTCTTCCCTGTGTTTTTGATTTATGCTGCTATGATATCTTGTATTGCTTTTTTATTCCACTTAGTGTACTTTTCAGCTAAAGGATATGATTTTTTAATATCACTTTAATCTCTCTTTTAGTTTTCTCTGATAAAGTACCGAGTTGTTCTTCAGTGTTTTAAAAAAATTTGTTTTATTTGTAGATAGGCACAATATTTCTATTTTGTTTATTTGTTTATTTTTATGTGGTGCTGAGAATTGAACCCAGTGCCTCACACCTGCTGGGCAAGTGCTCTATCACTAAGGCATAACCCCAGCCCTGTTTCCTTTAAAAAAAAAAAAAGTATATACATATATATGTGTGTGTATATTACAGTAAATGGACACAGTACCTTTATTTTATTTATTTTTGTGTGGTGCTGAGGATCAAACCCAGTGCCTCACATGTTTGTTCCTGGCTAGTGCTCCACCACTGAGCTACAACCCCAGCCCCTCTATTTTCTTTCTTTTTTTTTTTTAAATAATTATTTATTTATTTATTTTAGTTATCGGCGGGCACAACATCTTTGTTTGTATGTGGTTCTGAGGATCGAACCCGGGCCGCACGCATGCCAGGCGAGCGCGCTACCGCTTGAGCCACATCCCCAGCCCCCTCTATTTTCTTGAGGTTCCTTAAAATAACTATTTTTATTCTCTATCCTAGACTTCATACCTATTGATTGCTTTATGATCAGTTTTTGGTACCTTATTTTGTCCAATAGGTGAGGTCGTGGTTTCCTGAAAGTTCTGGATGTTTGTTGGTATACAGTAACATTTGGTCATGGAAAAATTAGATATTTGTTTTTATCTTCATAATGTGACTTTATACCTGTTCTTCCAGAAAGTCTAAGCAGGTTGTTTATTTTTTCCAAGCCTATGACCAATGATGTCATTCTAGTACTAGATGGTGTTCTAAGTTCAGTTTTACTCTGAGTCTACTGTTGATGTGTTGTGACTATTTCAGCATTAGAGGGTGCCCCAATCTCATGCTTATTGCAAAGCAGTGGCTATTAGTTAGTATGGACTCAGGGAGGACTATAAAGACTAGTCTATTCTTTCATATCTCAGCCTGGGCCTGGTGTAGTCCAGACACCTTGTCCGTAGTCACTGGCTCATGGTCAGGTTCCATGGAATTTGCCTCACACTGGACTTTGCTGTGGAGGGACTGGTTCCGGTGCAACTATCTTCCTCTTTTTCCCTCAAGTGGACAGTAATTGTGTTGTATTGCCTGGAATTGGGGGAGGAATGCGCTGGGTTGTCCTGTACTGCAATACTGAATTGTCCCACAGTCTGCTGAGACCAGTACAGTTCAGGGTTAAGCCCAAGGTTCATCCTGCCATTGCCTGCTTGTGACTATGTATATTCATTGCCTAAGACTATTACAGTCAGCCAGAGGTGATACTGGACAGAATAGAAATTCATTCTATTTGGGCACTGGATCTCTGCCAGGGCTGGTTCAGAGGGTTCTTCTGTGGGCACTGGCCTGGGGACAGGAACCACTGGGACCTGCTTGGCATTGGGTTTCCCTAGTCCAGTACTGAGTTTCAAGCTAAAGTTCTACACTTAATTTCCCTATCCTTTTCCTTAGAGGTTGGTGTCTTTCTCTGGGTTGTACTACTCTTAACTGGTGGAGGGATGATTGGGTAGTTCCTTAGCCACTAGGTCCAGAGGCTCTCTTCCAGGGAATTAGCTTGAGATCAGGGGCCATGGAGTTCTTCCTGTCATGGTGTTTCATGGTGGCTAGTTGGTACTGGGTTCTAAATCTAAGGCTTATACTTTATTCCTTCTCCTTACTCCTAGTGAGATCTGCCTCTCTCCACACTGCTTTACTTCCTGAGTTGGGAGAGTGATGATTCTGACATCTCTTTTTTTCCTACCTTCTTTAATGCATCTTTTCTTATTATTATCCTAATATAATAGTCTTTAAATTTGGTTTGAAGGAGAAATTTAGTGTCTACTATATTCTTTTGGAAACAAAATCAACTTCTTTGAGTTGATCTTCCACTTATCAGTTATATAAAGCATGTACAGCTGGGTATGGTGGCACATGCCTGTAATCCTGACTCCTTGGGAGACCGAGGCTGGAGGATTGCAAGTTTGTGGCCAGTATGGCCAACTTAGCGAGACCCTGTCTCAAAATAAAATAAAAAGAATGAAGATGTAGCTCAGTGATAAAACCTGGTATGTATGAGGCCCTGGGTTCCATCCCCAGCACCACAAAAAGGTTAATTAGTTAATTTTGACAAAAGTTAAAGACTTCAGCAATCAAGACGTAGAATATTTCTATCACTACTGGTGGTTCCATTATGTTCCTTTCCAGTCAGTTCTTTCGCCTGACATATTCCTCTCCCATTGCTGTTAATATGCAACCATCGTTCTTTTTTTTTCATTTTAGACTTTTTTCTTAAGGTTTTATGTAAATGGAATCATGTAATATGTGCTTCTGTGAGTTTGTTTCTTTTCAGCATGTTTTTAAGACTTAACCATGTTTTTTCTGTCATTATCTTAAAGTGGAATTGCTAAGCAATATGGTAGCTAAAATTGCTAAAGTATTTTCCAAGGTGATTGTATAATTTTACATTATCTCTGGGCATAGTGGTACATGCCTGTAATACCAGCCACCTTGGAGGTTGAGATAGGAGGATTGCAAGGCTTCAACAACTTAAGGAAGGCCCTATGTCAGAATAAAAAAGAGAAGGGGCTTGTAACATACCCCTGGTTCAGTTCTCAGCACTGAAAAGAAAATAAAAAACAAATCAAACAAACAAACAAAAAAACCCACCAGTATTCTCACAAGCAGAGTTTGAGATTTGTACCTGCTATCTGTATCTGTTAATACATGGTATAGTCAGTCTTTGTAATATTAGACATTTGAGTGAATGTGTAGTACTATCTGTGTGTGTGTGTGTGTGTATGTGTATGTGTTTCTTTTAATTTTGAAAATGCTTTGCAGTCCTGGGTGTTGAACCCAAAGCCTCACACATGTGAGGCTAGTGCTCTACCTCTGCACTACATCCCCTGCTCTCATTCTGTTCTTTCTTTTTTTTTTTTGATATTTATTTTTTAGCTTTAGGTGGACATAATATCTTTATTTTTTAATTTTTATGTGGTGCTGAGGATCAAACCCAGGGCTTTACGCATGCCAGGTGAGCGCGCTACTACTTGAGCCATATCTCAGCCCTCATTCTGTTCTTAATTTGTATTCTTTTGCTTACTAGATGTACTGACACGCTGGAGATCTTTCTCATTACTTTTTACCTGTTTGTGTATCTTCTCTTGTGAAGTGTATGTTTTGATTTTTTTGAGATTTTTTTCTTATGTATTATAGAATAGCTCTTTTTATCATACACAAGATTTACACATATTTTTCCTGAGTGTGTGTGTTGATTTTTTGTTTTGTTAATATGGCTGTTGGAGAGTAAAGCATTTGATTTTTATGAATTACATGTTGTCAATTTCTTCTGTTATAATACTTTTTGTCTACATGAAAATATTTGAGTACTTCAATACTGGAAATATTTTTTCATGTTTTCTTTTGAGTTTTATGATTTTAGCATTCATCTTTCAGTTTATGATCCATTTTGAATGAATTTTTGTGTATGGTGCATAGTAAGGATCAAAGTTCATTTTTTTTTCATATATCATGGTCTGAATATATTTGTCTTCTCAAAATTCATATGTTTAAACCTAACTCCCAAGGTGATACATCTTAAGAGGCAGAACCTTTGAGAAGTTCCTTACTCACAAGGGCTCCATTTCTGTCTTAGGAAAGGAATTAGTGTCCCCATAAAAGAGTTTATCTAGGGGAGCTGGAGATGTGGCTCAGTGGTAGAGTGCTTGTGTGGCACAGGTGAGGCACTGGGTTTGATCCTCAGCAAAACGTAAAAATAAATAAATAAAATAAAGGTTAAATTAAAAAAGAATAAAAGAATCTGAGGGACCCTTTTGCCCCTCTTCAGTATGATGCCATGGATTTAAGTTTCTACCCTCACAGTGGGGATTAAATTTCAATATATGAACCTTTAAGAGATAAATGCTACCATATTCAAATCATACCCACCATCTCATGCCTTTTTTTCCCTTCCACTTTAATAGCTTTAATATTCTTATAATGGAGGTTTACTGTTAGTGAATTTTCCCAGCTTTAGTCTGAGAAGGCTTTTAGTTTCTAAAATTAGAATTTTGATGTGAAAGTTTATTAGCTTTTAAGAGAGATTTTATTGTGATTTTCAAGAAGTTTCTATCAAAAAGTTGTGTCACCTCTTCAAAACCTAAATGTTGTATGTTGGGGTAGTCTTTTTTTTTTAGTCTTTATTTGTTCTTTTTAGTTATTCATATGGTAGAAACCATTTTGAATACATACAAGCTGAGAATATATCCTGTTCCAATTAGGACCCAGGTCTGTGGATGTACACATGGTGCTTTTCACTGTGGGGTATTCCTGTATGTACACAGGACAGTTACGTCCAATTCATTTCATTGTCTTTCTCATTCTCATCTCCCCTTCATTTCCCTTTGTGTAATCCACTGAACTTTGTGTAATCCCTGCGACCCCTTTTTGTAGGTTGGCATCTACATTTCAGAGAGAACATTTGACCTTTCTTATTTTTTTTCAATTGGCTGTTTTATTGATTTATATTTTGCAGTTTTAAAATTTGCTCTTTTTAGTTATAAATAACAATAGAATGTATTTTGACATATCATATATGAATGGAGTACAATTTCCCATTCTTGTGATTGTATATGGTGTGGAGTTACACTGGTCATGTATTCATATATGAACATGGGAAAATGATGTCTTGATTTATTCTACTGTCTTTCCTATTCACATTCCTTGTCTAATCCGATGAT
This sequence comes from Marmota monax, assembly GCF_021218885.2. Classification (NCBI taxonomy): domain Eukaryota; kingdom Metazoa; phylum Chordata; class Mammalia; order Rodentia; family Sciuridae; genus Marmota; species Marmota monax. Next base: position 39,930,966 of record NW_026693571.1, read on the forward strand.
CCTCTCCTCCTCCCTAACCCTGCACTTAATGTGAGCCATTATCCACATATCAGAGAGAACATTTGGCCTTTTGTTTTTTTGAGATTGACTTATTTCATTTAGTATGATATAGTCTCCAGTTCCATCCATTCACCTGCAAATGCCATAATTTCATTCTTCATTATGGCTGAGTAATACTCCATTGTGTATATATACCACAATTCCTTTATCCATTTATCTGTTGAAGGGCACTTAGGTTCCATAGTTTAGCTATTCTAAATTGAGCTGTTATAAACATGATGTGGCAACATTTATTATTGCTTGTATTCTTTTTTTGGGGGGGGGAACTGGAGATTGAATTCAAGGGCATTAAACCATTGAGCCACATCACCAGCCCTATTTTTTTTTGTATTTTATTTAGAGACAGGGTCTCACTGAGTTGCTTAGTGCCTCGCTGTTGCTGAGGCTGGTTTTGAGCTCAAAGATCCTCTGTCTCAGCCTCCTGAGCCGCTGAAATTACAGGTGTGAGTGACCATGACTGGCATGTGGTCTTGATAATTCTTTTTGGAGTGAGATAAAATCTTAGTGTAGGCTTAATTTGCATTTCTCTAATTGCTAGAGATGTCAAACATTTTTTCATGTATTTGTTAACCTTTCTTCTTTCTTTTTTTTGGTACTAGGGATTGAACTCAGAGGCACTTAATCTCTGAGCCACATCCCCAGCTTATTTTTATATTTTATTTAGAGGCAGGGTCTCACTGAGTTGCTTAGGCTCTCACTAAGTTGTTGAGGGTGCCCTTGAACTTGGATCCTCCTGTCTCAGTCTCCCAAGTGTAGGGTTATAGGCATGTGCCTCTATGCCTTGCCTTGTATTTCTTCTTGGGAATTGTCTGTTTAGTTCCTTTGCCTATTTATTGGTTGTGTTATTATTATTATTATTTTGCTTTTTGGTATTAAGCTTTTTGAGTTTATTGTATATTCTTGAAATTAACACCTATCTGAGATGTTGGTGGCAAAGATTTTCCCCCATTCTGTAGGTTCTCTCTTTGTTCTTGATCATTTCCTTTGCTGTGGACAAGCTTTTTAGTTTGATACCATCCCATTTATTGATTTTTGATTTTATTTCTTGAGCTTAGTCTTGTTGAAGAATTCAGTTCCTCAGTGGACAAGAGGGAGAGTTGGGCTTACATTTTCTTCTAGTAGGTGCAGAGCCTCTGGTCTAATATCTTGGTCTTTGATCTACTTTGAATTGAATGTTGGGCAGTGTGAGAGGTAAGGGTTAAATTTCATTCTATTACATATGAATTTCCAGTTTTCCTAGTACCAGTGGTTGAAGAGCTACCATATTCATAGGGAGGGAACCAGGCTCTGTCAAGTAAGATTCATATTCCCCTGCATAAAACACTTTCCACACCTGATTTCTTCCTGTTCTCCTGGTCACACCTCTGAGTCATGTGGTGGGTGTCTCCCAGGCCTGTTTTTTGGACCCAGCTCGGAATTCCCAGGTATGGGCTCCCACAGCCACCTGCAGTTTAGTGGGGTGGCATGATGGATCTTGCCTTGCTCTCCATAGGTAACTGGGAGACACAGGGCACCTTTCCTGCATCAGGTTAAAGTGCAGCATACCCCCTGCATCAGTCCAGCGGTGACCTGGATCTTTGATTTCTGTGTATCATGACATGCCATGGTGCCACCTGAAGTGTGGGTTCCCTTATTCCCTTTCCATGCCTTGCCCACGTGGGTCAGCTCTGGCAGCCGCAGGTGGTGGTGAGCTTTCTTCTCTGTATAATTACATCTAACCTTATGGGCCTTAGGGTCTTCTGAGAGCCTAGTATTAAATCCTAGTAACATCTTACCCACCTCACTGAGAAGCTGTTTTATCTGCCTTCCTGGTCTCACACCACGGAGCAGCTTGGAAAGTGACCTCCTCTCTCTACTCCACCATCTTCCAAGCCTCTTCCAAACTTGTGTTGGTCTGTTCTTGTCTGTGCTTAGCCTGCTTCAGGTTACTCATATTTCTTGCATCTGATCTGGGTTTTGTCAAATTTGAAAACTTCTTACCACAATTTCCTCAAATATGTTTTTTTCCTCTGGGATTCATATTATATTTATGTTAGGCCTTTTGAAAGAAACTAATAAGTCACTATGCCTATTTTGTTTTGTTCTTAATTAAAAAAAAATTATTTTGGGAATTTATTGCTATGCCTTTATGTTCATGAATCCTTCCTTCTCAGTGTCCAGTCTACTGTGTATTTCATCAGGTGAATTTTCCATTTCATGTATTTTTGGTTTCAATAAATGTTCATTCTTTTTTGTTATCTTTTCTTGTTCTTACATGCTAGTCTTAAAAAAGAACCCCACCCCTAAATTGGTCAGAGATATAGTAGCTACTTTTATTGTCTTTTTCTTCTCTCTCTTTTCTTTTGTCCTAGGGATTGAACCCAGGGCCTTTCACATAGGCAAGTGCCTTTCTACTGACATAACCTACAATGTCTTTATTTTTCTTTCATCATATGTGTTATTTCTGAATATGTAGTGACATTTTCATGGTTATTGCAGGCTTGTTGGTTTCCGTATTAGTTTTGCATCACTACCATGAATTACCTGAGGTAACCAATTTAGTAAAGAGAAATGGGTTGTTTAGATCACAGTGTTAGAGGTTCAAGATTAAGTCCTCTGGTGATGGTACTGGATGGTAGAGGCATGAGTCAGAGTGAATAGTCACATCCTGAGCCAGGAGGCACTGGGGGCCGGCGGGGGAGGGGAAGAAAAAGATAAAAGATGGGGGTCCCACAATTCATTACAAAAATACATGTCCAGTGATCCAAGAAATTCCCACTCCATTTCATCTCTTAAAGGCCCACAATATGTTCCCGCCAATACTACCATCCTGGGGACTAAGCCTTTTTCTTTGGACCTTTGGGGGACACTCATCTAAACCACAGCACCTTATTAGTTTTGGAGTGGATCTTGGGCATTATGATGTTTACCACATAAGTGTTTAGATTGTGTTGGTATATTGTAAAGAAGGCTTTGTTTAGCTAGTCAGAGTTTCTTTAGGTGTTTTTTTTTGGTAGTTTTAAAGCTTTGTCAGTGGGACTCAAGATAGTCTTTAGATCATGTTTTAATGTAAAAGCTTTATTGAGATCTAAAACATGTTGTGTTAGTCAGCTTTCTATTACCAGAATAGATACCTGAGATAACCAAATTATAAAAGGAGAAGGCTTATTTTGGTTCACAGTTTCGAAGGTTCCAGTCCTTGATCCATTATTGGCCTTATGGCTTTTGGGTCTGTGACAAGGCAGCAACATGTAGCAAAACTGTACCCCTTATGCCTGTGATGTGAAAAAGAAAAAGAGGAGAAGGGGCTGACGTCCCTCCTCTTAGAGTTTCCACTGCCTCCCAGTGTGCTAAGCTGAGCACTAAGCCTTTAATCACAAGGGAAATGTCCTCTAGAGGACGTTCTAGTTCCAAAGTCTGGCACATATCATTTGCCCATTTAATGTATATAATTCATTGGTTTTTATCACAAAATTGTGTAACCATCATCACTGTCTACAGTTTATTTACCCTAAAAGGAAATCCTAATATTAATCCTCGGTCATTACTCATTTCCCTTTCTTCTCAATCCCTAGCAATCTCTAGCTACTTTCTGTTTCTACAGATTTGCATATTGTGGCAATAAGTGGATACAATTATATGTAGTCCTTGGTGGCTGGCCTTTTTTCACTAAGTCTAATTTTTCAAGTATCATCTCTATTTTAGCATGTATTAGAATGTCATTCATTTTCGTAATTGTATAGTATTCCATTGTTTATCCATTTGTTAGTTTGTGGACTTTAGTTTTTACCTTTTGGCTCTTATGAGTAATGCTGACATGAACACTTGTGTATGAATTTTTATGTGGACATTATGTTTCCTTTATTTGGGTCTGTTATTTAAAGTGGAATTGCTGGATCATATATTTGAGGAACTTATAGATTGTTTTCTAGATTGACTGTACCATTTACATTCCCACAGTAGTGTATGAGGATTCTGATTTTTCCATGTACTCTTCAACATGTGTTATCATTGGACTTTTTTATTGTGGTCATCCTAGTGGGTATTAAGTGATACCTCATTGTTTTGATTTGTATTTCCCTAATAATTAATGATGTTGAGATCATTTTTGTTTCCTTATAAACTGTTTATCGTTTTTGCTTACAGACCTATTCAGATCCTTTACCCATTTTTCAATTACTTGTCTTTTTATTATTCAGTTGTTTTTAATTACGCAATTTTTTGTGTTGCTGGGGATTGAATGTAGGGCATCTTTGGGTAAGTGCTTTTCCTACTGAGCTACATCCTGATATATCCTCAGCCCTTAAACAAATTTTAATTATGGTAAAATACACAATAGATTTACCATTTTAAATAATTTGAATTGTATAGTTCATTACTGTTAATACATTTACAGTGTTTATTTATACAAACTAAGACAGCTTTGTGATCCTAGGCTTTATAATCTTGTGGGACCACTGCCATATGTGCATTCCATCATTGATCATAATGTTGTTAAGTGGTGTGTGACTAGACGAAGTAAATCTTGACAGAGTTGAAGAGAGAAGTACAGAGTAATGAAATGAGAGTAGGAAACTTTAATACTCAACTTTAAATAATGAGTAGAACAACATACAGAAGATCAATAAGGAAACAGGACTCGCACAACAATCTAGACTGATGGAATTAGCAGACACATACAGAACACTCAGTGCAATAAAAGTAGAATATACATTCCTCTCAAGTGCACATGGAACATTGTGTCTGGTAGATCATGTGGTAGGCTGTGTAAACAAGTGTTAATACATTTAAAAAATTGAAATAATAGTATCTTTTTTGACCATAATGGAACTAGACTAGAAAACAACTGATGGGGCATAAATCACAAGGGAAATTAGAAAATATCTTGAGACAAATAAAAATGAAAACATAATGTGTCAAAACTTAAAGGAGTGGGAGTTCATAACCCACTTGAATCAAAGTGTGGAATATGATATGTCAAGAAATTTGTAATGTTTTGAACAACCAACAATAAAAAATAAAAAAAAAATAAAATAAAACAAATGAGAAGTTACAGAAAAAAAAAAAAAAACTTAATGGAATCACCAAGTAGTACCTTTAGGGAAATTTATAGTGGTTAAAAACTAGTATTTTGGAGGGCTCTCTTATTTGATACTGTTAGAAAAATAATCAATGGTATGTCTCCTTAAATTTTTACATCTGTGGTGATTTGTATTTAGATTTTCTTTTGTGATGTATCACTTTAACTATTCTTTTTTTTTTTTTTTTAAATTCATAGGGTACATTTAAATTTAAAGCAGAAAGTGATCTTTTCCTTGCTGAGCATCACAAACTCTTATTGTATGATGGCAAACTCTCCAGTGCCATTGCCTTCACATATAACCCGCGGGCTACCGATGCCCAGCTTTGCCTCGAATCTTCTCCCAAGGACAACCCTTCGATTTTTGTTCATTCCCCACATGCACTCATGCTCCAGGTACTACTGTGATCTTTTAAGAATATATCTATGGGCAATTCTGGTGACTTATTGGGGTGTACTTGATAGCTTATCTTGAACACATGGAATGCCACATTTTAGTGTTTCTGCATTTACTATTGTGCTTTGTTTTAAACTGTTTTGGAAAAGAAATCATTGAAACTTAAGAATGTATCTTTTTTTTTTCTTTCAAGGATGTGAAGGCAGTTTTAACACATTCCATTCAAAGTGCTATGCATTCAATTGGAGGAGTACAAGTGCTATTTCCACTTTTTGCACAGTTGGATTATAGGCAATATTTATCTGATGAAGTTGACTTGACAATCTGGTGAGTGTCTTTTATTTTAAATTTCATGTGAGAGTTACTTTCATCTTTATTGAACTGCATTTATTGTTTGCCTTTCACATTTATTATAGAGTCAAAATATTTTCTTTAAAATGGTATTTATTTTTTTGTAATTGTACACAATAACTTTTATTTATTTTTATGTGGTGCTGAGGATGGAACCCAGGGCCTTGCACATGCGAGGAGAGTGCTCTACTGCTGAGCCATAAACCCAGCCACCAAATGGTATTTCTTTATAAATGGATGATAAATCCATATCAATGACAATAGTATTCATATAATTCTGTTTTGTCATTAGGAAATGTGAAAGCTCTAAAAGCAGCAAATGTTTTAGAATAAAGTTATTAATGGCAATAATGGATTTTTAAAATTAAATTATTTATTTATTCTAATTTGTTATATATGATGGCAGAATATAATTCATTTCATATTACACATATAGAGCACAATTTTTCAAGTCTCTGTACACAAAGTATTTTCACACCATCCATGTCTTCACACATGTACTTAGGGTAATAATGTCTAACTTATTCTACGGTCTTGTCTACCCCCATTCCCCTTCCCTTCCCCTTCCTCCCCTTTGTCCTATCTAAAGCCCCCCCCCCATTCCATCCCCCATCACCATTATGAGTCAGCATCCTCATATCAAAGAAAACATTTGGCCGTTGGTTTTTTGGGATTGGCTTATTTCACTTATTTAGCATTATATTCTCCAACTCATTCATTTACCTGCAAATGCCATGATTTTATTCTCTTTTAATGCTGAGTAATATTCCATTGTGTATATATACCAAAGTTTCCCTATCCATTCATCTACTGAAGGGCATCTGGGTTGGTTCCACAATTTAGCTATTGTGAATTGTGCTGCTATAAACATTGATGTGGCTGTGTCCCTGAAGAATGCTGTTTTTAAGTCCTTTAGGTATAGACTGAGGAGTAGGATAGCTGGGACAAATGGTGGTTCTATTCCAGGTTTTCCAAGAAATCTGCATACTGCTATCCAGAGTGGTTGCACCAATTTGCAATCCCACCAGCAGTTTATGAGTGTGCCGTTTTCCCCATATCCTTGGCAACACTTATTGTTGCTTTATTCTTGGTGGCTGCCATGCTGACTGGAGTGAGATGAAATCTTACAGTAGTTTTGATTTGCATTTCTCTAATTGCTAGAGATGATGAACACTTTTTTCACATATTTGTTGATTTATTGTATATCCTCTTCTAAGAAGTGTCTGTTCAGTTCCTTGGCCCAAATAATGGATTTTTTAAAAAGTCTGTATTTTTGTCTGTTCTCCCCCTGCCACTCTTTCTCTAATATTTTTGTTTTGATACCAGGGATTGAACCCAGGGGCACTTAACCACTGAGTCACATACCCAGCCCTTTTTATTTTTTATTTTGATACATGGTCTTGCTGAGTTGCTTAAGGCCCTGCTAAGTTGCTGAGACTGGTTTTGAACTTGTGATCCTCCTGCCTCAGCTTCCTGAGCCACTGGGATTAGCAGGCATGTGCCATGGTGCCCAGCTATGCTCTCATTTTTCAAATATTTTAAGTTTTTAGCTGTCAGGGATTTATTATGAGAATTTAGGTTTTCATTTTATTTCTCAATCATGTATACAATCAAAAGCCAAAAACTTTAATAGTGTTATGAGGTGATTTAAGTCTGTTTTTAAAAATTAGATTATACATTTGGCACTTTGTTTTCTATGTTATAGTGTTGAGTCTAGAAAAGGCAAAGGCATTTGAATTCTAGGATGAGTTATAAAGCATGCGAGAGGATGGCTGAATAAATTTTCCTGGCTGCATATTCTAGTGAACCTAACCATAGTAGAATAATTATGTTTCATTTATTATTTGAGAAATGTAAATGAGTTTTCTATCCTTCTCTTTTGATATTGTCTTTGATTTCTCCTTTAATTCGAAACTTGAAACCCATTACTAACATATATAATTAATGATGGAATGTTCTCCAGATTATTAGGCTATGAAAAAAAATTTTAAGAAGAAATGATATATTGAGTTTAGTATTTGCCAATTTTTATATATTTATATAGATATTGGGTGTCACTGTTACCCAGGCTGGCCTTAAACTTTTGACTCTCCTGCCTCAGTCTCCTGGGTAGCTGGAATTATAGTTGTGCACCACCTTGCCTGGCTTGCTGGCTATATTTAGTATATTAAAATTAAATTACCAATAGGTCATAGAATATCTTTATGCTATTCTCTAAAAGGGCTAAGTTTCTTTTTTTCTTCCTTTCCTCCTCCTCTTCTTTTTTCAAACATTTTGGTGTCTTTATTGGAATTGTCAGCAGCTAAAACATTGATGTGGAGGAGGAGGTTGGCTGCCACTCTTGCTCTCTCTCTGGGAATCTCCCATAGTTGCTAAAAAGGAGGCAGCTGATCTTATTCCTTTTCCTTGTGAATATCTCTAAATATTGTAGGTCGTAGAGCATGGTTGTAGCCCTGTCACGTTTAAAAATTTTGAAGACTGTCTGGAGTGAACAAATTTCTTAAATTAGTATTCAGGGATCTTACAAGTTTTCTCCAAATTAACTTTACTTCTTATCTTCTTCGCTCATATACCTCTGCTCAGTTCACAATAGGCCATTTAGAACCCCTACCATGTTTTGAGGATTTAAACCTTTGGATGTTTACTTTTTTCCTCCTTTTAACCAATGGCTCTTCAAAATTGAATTCATTTGCTTATTTAAGTGTATTCTTTTTTTTGGTACCAGGGATTGAACCCAGGTGTGCTTTACCACCAAGCCACATCCACAGCCCTTTTTTATATTTTATTTAGAGACAGGGTCTCACTGAGTTGCTTAGCAACTTTTGCTGAGGCTGGCTTTGACTCTAGATCTTCCTATCTCAGTCTCCCCAGCCATTGGTATTATAGGCATGTGCCACTGAGCCCGGCCCCAGCCAATTTTTATATTTTATTAGAGGCAGGGTCTCACTGAGTTGCTTAGGGCCTTGCTAAGTTACTGAGGATGGGTTTGAACATAAGATCCTCCTGCCTCAGCCTCTTGAGTCGTTGGGCTGACAGGTGTGTGTCACTGAGCCCAGGTTCTAAGTGTATTCTTTAAGTCCTTAATATACTTTGTACTTTTATTAGCCAGTTCTATTACTTGTTTTGTGCTTTGTTCATTTTTCTCTATATAATGTGTACTTGCATATTGTTTCTAAGTCATTCATTTATTAATGTGTATGACAAAATATATGAAATAGGTATTTGAGTAGATCCTAATTATACATTGAAAATTTAAATTTAGTTCTGCAATAATCTTGGAGGCTGTTTTGGTAGAATGGCAATTTCTTTGAAATTGAGATTTTTATTAGGGTGTATGTGTGTGGGTGGTGTTGGGGATTGAACCCAGGTTTAAGCATACTAGGCGTTAGCTCATGTAGATGAGCTGTATCTCTGGCCCTGATACAGAGAATATTTTATTGAGATAAATAGAAGGCTACATATATCTAATGTAATTTTTAAAATAGAATATGTTTTTTCAAATGATTGCCTTTTTTTTTTTTTTAATTCTAGTTCAACCCTGTTGGCTTTCATAATGGAGCTGTTGAAGAACTCGATTGCTATGCAGGAGCAGATGCTTGCCTGTAAAGGCTTCTTGGTAATAGGATATAGTCTTGAAAAGGTAAATAAGAAATATTTTACCATTTGGATTCTTTATTTGTGGTTCATGTACTTGTTTCCTAAGTGATTAAGAAATCCCTGTCGACAAACATGTCTCCTTGGTTAACAGAAAATTAATTAAATTAACATTTTGTTGTTTTACCCTGTCTCTATTCTTGTATTAAAAAAGTGTGGTAGGGAGCCTCATGCCCTCTTTGACTTTGAGCATAAGTTTGTGGGCCAATTTTTTTTTGTGTGTTGACAGCCTGTAATTTACTTACCTTGCTTGAATTAGTAGTGTGACCTTTAAACTACTTTTCTTTGCAGTCTTCCAAATCCCATGTCAGCAGAGCAGTACTTGAACTTTGCCTTGCATTTTCAAAATATTTGAGCAATCTTCAGAATGGGATGCCCTTACTGAAGCAATTGTGTGATCACATTCTTCTTAACCCTGCCATATGGATTCATACCCCAGCCAAGGTGACAAATACATTGATTTTGTTTTACTATCTTTGCTAAGGTTTTGTGCTTGAGGAGAATGATAATTATGAGGATATTCTTTTTTTTCCTTTTACATAATATTATGTAAGATTCAGTGGTTTGCCTTTTTTGACTAAGTATGCTTTTTTGCTTTTCAGGAAAATTTGGAAGTCAATATGTTTCCCCTTCTTCTCTCTCTCCCTTTTTGTAAATGAATGTTATTCTATTTCAAAATTGAGCTATGATCTTTATTATTTATTTATTTATTTTTTATATATGACAGCAGAATGCATTACAATTCTTATTACATATATAGAGCACAATTTTCCGTATCTCTGGTTGTATACATAGTATATTCACACCAATTCGTGTCTTCATCCCTGTACTTTGGATAATAATGATCATCACATTGCACAATTATTTTTAAATAAAGTTTTATTTAAGAGAGATTTTGTTTATTAAATATGTCAAATTTAGACAATTCTAATGTAAGTATGTAGCTCTGTTCTATTGCAAATATATACACATGTATATATGTACATGTATACACTATATATACATGTACATATATACATGTATATATACGTGTAGTGTGTATGTGTGTGTGTGTGTGTGTATACACACACATGCAGAGAGAGAGAGAGAGAGTTAGAGAGATATTTCCATTCCTTAACAGTTTACCCTGTTCTCACTCTTTGTATCTCCTTATATACTTTTGCATTTTACCAATGTAATGAACTCTGGGTTTCATTTTTTGTGGGGTGGGATACTGCAGATTTAACCCAAGGGTGCTTTTCCATTGAACTACATCCCCAGCCTTTTTTGTTTTTTATTTTGAGATAGCATCTCACTGAGTTGCTTAGGGCCTCATTGAATTGGTGAGGCTGGTTTTGAACTTTCGATACTACTGCCTCAGCCTCCTGAGCTGCTGGGATTATAGGGTGTGACACCATGCCCAGCTCTTCATTTCATTCTAATTGGTGCAGCTGAAATGTCACTCTTTCCTTGGAGGTGGGATATACTAGTCTCTCTCATTTAAATTTCATATTAATTCAGACGATAAAGACATGTTTATTTGTACCTACATTGTATTTTTAGCACTTTAATAGCAAACCATTACTTCTATGTGAATATAAATGAATTTGTGGTAAAGTCTGGGAAAAGTCTTTATTAAATTCTGATGGATGTATTAAATCATCCTACAAATTTAGTAGTGGTAGTTTCAAACAAACTTGACAAAGGAAAATTTTCATTAAATTGCCTAATTATATCCATAATTTTTGTTAAAAGTCATGTTATTTCAAACCCTTTATTTTCTTCTGTCCTCTTCCTCCTTTTCGTCCACTTGCAGTATCTATCATTGTTTAGGCTGGAATAGCACATACTTATTCTAGTTGTCAGAAAAAAATGTATGAATACTTTCTTGCTTTTCTGGAATTAAATAATATCTTATTTTCAGCTGGTCTTTTCAAATGTTAAAGAGAAAAGCAGCTGCTGACTAAGATTGCCATTTGGAAATAATCAGAGGAGGCAGCTGGAGGTTGTAGCTTTTTATCTCCAGGTTAAATTTGACCTCTTTCGCTTTTCATGACCTTCAGTCTTATTTCTTTTCAAGGATTGTTTCAAGTTACTTTTTCAGCCTTTTACTAGACACTTTTTTGTCTTACTAACCAGCATATTTGTAAGGTATCATGTCTCTTTTGAAGTGGTCAGAAGGCCTCTTATTAGGTACTTACTTGTGGGGGAATATTTTTTAAGATCATTGCATGATTTTTTTAGATTTATAATATTATATTCAGTTTCTTACTTTCTACTTTTTAATAACTTTTCCTAATTTCCTTTTTAGAATTTGTGAGATTGATAATAAACTTACTTCTGTTTCAGCCATCTGCTTTGTATATCCATGAGGGATTTCATTTTGCTTTTACTTTACTATAAAGGTAATTATAACAAAGGGCAGATCCAAATTTTGTTGGCTTGAAAGTCATATAGTTTGTCATGGTGGGAGTGAGCTCCTTCAGAAAAAAGAATACAATAGAGTGCATACAAAACTACACTTAGGATCTTAGAAGGAGCATGCATCGATGAGTGGTTGAAAGTTTAAGCTTCATTAGCTTCATAGTAAATCTACCTCTGGTTACTTAAGTCAAAGGTATGGCTGTATGAATGAAACTTTGTTTTTGGAAAAGGAAACAGTAATTCATAATTTTCATTTATTTTAGATCTACTCAGAGAAAAAAATTTTAATGACCTAACAGGAAATATGAATTTTCTTATCTATAATGGTCCTTTGTTTACTCAACAAGTATTTGTTGAGTGACTGCTTCTTCCTGGGTGGAGTGGAGAACAAGATAGACCTGATTTTTACCTTCATAGAATTCAGATCTATGGAGAAAGATTGAGTTACCTAATTTATATGGTTATTGGATTCTATAATGAGTGAATGAGGGAAGGTTTATTCATAATTAGCTTATGGTGTTTATAATCTTAGGGTCTTCATTCATCTGTGCTGTTATTAAATCCTAGTCATTTTTCTTTTACTATAGTATAATTCTTAGTAAACTTTCTCTAGTTTTCTATTTGACTGGTTATAATCACGTATCTGCCAGAATTCCTGTGTGTTCTATTTCATTTTTATTCTTTGTTCTTTTTATTAGTTTTTAAAAAAGTTTTTGGTAAATGTTTCTTTCCTGTATGTTCTTTATTTTTTAGTTGTAGATGTACACAGTACCTTAATTTTATTTATTTACTTTTATGTGGTGCTGAGGATCTAACCCAGTGCCTTACATATGCTAGGCAAGTGCTCTACCACTGAGCCAGAACCCCAGCCTCATCCTCTATGTTCTTGACATACCACACTCATCAGATCATTTCTTGGCTTCAAAGCTGTGAATGGTTTCCCATTATCTTCAGAATGTAGTCCCTTGCATAGCTCTAAGCCTTCTTAACAGTTCTCTTCTCTAGATATTTTAGTTTAGAAGCTCAGATCTTGGCTGCTAAAAGACTCAATTGGGGGTGGGTTTTTCTTTTTAATTTGTTGTTTAGTACACATTAACCTTTATTTTATTTTTATGTGATGCCAAGAATTGAACCCAATGCCTCACACATGCTAGGCGTGTACTCTACTGCTGAGCCACAACCCCAGCTCTGGAGGAGGTTTTTAAAAACAAGAACAGAAGCAGAATCCCACTCCCTCTACCCTAGATTTTTATTTCATTAGTCTGATGTATGCTTCAGAAATCAGTATTTAAAAAAAATGTTTTCTAATTCTTATAATGTGTAGTTAGGTTTGAGAACCACTGTTCTAGGTTTAGGGAATACTTTTATTTCAACCACTATTTTCCTTATTTACAATTTCTTCTTTTCTGTCTGCCTTTCTTACTCCTTATCTTCGAAGCCTGCTACTCAATTGGGGAAGCTTTTCCTCACTATTTCAACTTACCCATAATAGTTCCTCTGGCCTCTGCATTTGTAGTATTTAAAGCTTATTCTCTAATTAGGTCATGACCATTTTTTTAAAAAATATATATTTTTTTTGTTGTAGGTGGACACAATACCTTTTTATTTTATTTATGTGGTGCTGAGGATTGAACCCAGGGCCTCACACATGCGAGACAAGTGCTCTACCCCTGAGCCACAGCCACAGCCCTCATGACGATTTTTTGTTTCTGCAGATGTATTTATTGTCTCTGATTTTTTGCTTATGTTTGTGTGTAATTTTCTTTTCAAGTGTATTTCAGCTACTGAGGGCCAGTGTATGTGCCATTGTATACCAGTAACTTAGCGCTGTGCGTGTGTAGTTGTAAATGTTTGCTGAATGACTGAAATCAAGTGGTTAAGAATTTGAACTATGTCATAGGAAATTTTACATTGCTTCATGGACAAATAGATAGGACCTATCCATTTAAATAGCAGTAGCTACATAAAAAAAAAATTACCCTTCAGCAATCATTGAATCTTAGTATATGTATAGTTTTCTAAACTATAGTGGTCTTCTCAGCCCCTCTTTTAAATGATTCAGATACTGTCACATTTTACCATTACTAATTGATTCTTAAATTCATTTGACCTTGATTGTTTATTTGTAGGATATCTGAAATATAGGTACCTAATTTTCACTCTCCGAAGAAATCCCCAAGGGGACACTGAGGTATCTTGCAGGGTTGAAAATGAAAATGCCTTCACTGTCCAGGAAGATAATATAACAAATGTTCCATTGTAAATGATCAGGAGTGATTTGTTCTGTGGCCAAGGGTAGAGTGTGTGTGTGTGTGTGTGTGTGTGTGTGTGTGTGTGTGTGTGTATATATATATATATATATATATTACTTAAAGTTATTCAGTTTATAAAATGCATTCACTAGCAATAAAATGAGAAATTCATGATTTCAAGATGAGAGTAGAAAAAAAAAGCAGTACTGATTTTGTGCTGCAGTAAGTACTGGAGTATAGCTTTGGTGAATTTTAGAGGCACAATTTTACTGTACTTTTATATTAAGGTGATCTATGTAATAATGGAAAGCACTTAATCCTTTTTCTGATATAGGAAGAGCTTATTTTGAATCTAATATAAACATGTAAGTTCTTATGTATTTAGTCTATTTATGAGACCAAAGAATCCTTTCCTGAGAGAAATGATATACATGTATAAGAATTGGAATTTTATGATGAAAATACTAGATTTAAGTGTTTGTGGTAATGAAATATCATAACAGAATTCTATTTTTCTAATAAATATTTCTCAAGATAAGCTCTCATTTTTTTTTTTTTTTGGTACTGGGGATTGAACCCAGAGGTGCTTAAACACTGAGCTACATCATCCCTGGCTTTTATTAAAAAATATTTTATTTAGAGACAGGGTCTTGCTGAGTTGCTTAGGGCCTTGCTGAATTGCTGAGGCTGGCTTTGAACTTGTGATCCTCCTGTCCCCAGACTCCTGAGCTGCTGGGATTACAGGTGTGTGCCTACTGTGCCTAGCTAAATTTTTTTTCTGTGGATTCTTGCTTTTGCTTTTGATTATTCCTGTTTTTTTTCCTTTTGAGTTACTACTGTTTTTTTTTTTCCTTTGAGTTGTTATAACTTCTAATTTTCTGAAGAAAATTTTAGCCTTTTAAAACAACTGTGTGCTGGGTGTGGTGGGGCACGCCTATAATCCCAATGGCTCTGGAGGCTGAGGCAGAAGGATCTCAAGTTCAAAGCCAGTCTCAGCAAAAGCAAGGCACTAAGCAACTCAGTGAGACCCTGTCTTGAAGTAAAATACACAATTGGGCTGGTGATGTGGCTCAGTGGTCAAGTTTCCCTGAATTCAATCCCCCATAACCCCTACTGCAACCCCTTCCTCCAATAAAAACCCAACAACTGTGCACTTTACAGGTAGTTGGTTTATTATAAAGAAGTTACTCAGGCTCATGAATAATTGCTGGTTGCTAAATGGCAAAATTATTTCCATGGAATAGTGTTGTACAATTTGATATAATGGGGTATTTACTTTATAATGCTACTGTAAAAATAGAAATTACTGGTTTGATTTTGTGAGGTGTATATATGCTTGTGTCTCAGTGTAGAGTGTTATCTGTCCTGAGGATTATCATCAAGCTCAGTATCTTTCTGGAACAAGTGTTACTGGAAATGGGATAAAATGCTGATGGGCTTCTTTGTTTAAGTTTTTAATTTTTTACTTTGTAGGTTCAGCTGATGCTGTATACTTATTTGTCTACTGAATTCATTGGTACAGTCAACATATATAATACGATTCGCAGAGTTGGTACAGTGCTTCTCATCATGCACACACTGAAGTACTACTATTGGGCAGTGAATCCCCAAGACCGAAGTGGTATCACCCCCAAAGGATTAGGTATATCCTCCTTGCCTATGTGTTATCCCAATAGCAAATCAGGATGTTTGATAGTATCATATTATTGTGCAGTTTTTATAAACCATTATGGCAAAATTTTATTTTAATCTTATAGATAATTTTAATAGTTTGTTTCCTGTGTTTGCCACAAGTTGATAACTTGCTCTTTATATGGAAGAACAGTGCTTGTGCCCATATAAATTGTTTGGGTAGCAGATATGACTAAAATATTTATAGTGCACTGCAAATAAGAAGAAATTTCTTAGTTTGTTGCTGGTATTGGTGCTGAGATTCATTGAAAACAGTGTTTTGGGGAGATGGATATTTCTTAAAGAAGTAGGGGGCATCTGCTTCTAATAGAGATAATGAAATTATTATAAAATCACAGTAATGTTTTTCTTATTAGTCAGGACTGACTCAGTGAAAGGTTAATATTCATTCATCATGTCAGCAGTTTATGGAAGGGGAGAAAATAGAACTTGAACTTTTGCAAAATCTTCAAATTGGCTATGTAAAACATGAGTTTTTCCGCTGATGTCATGTGACTGTTTGAGGTACAAATTGATGTCAGTGTCCAGAATTTGCCTCTCTACTAGTTTTTCTTCTGTGTTGGCTGTTTTAGCATATTTTTTCCCTTTGTAGTGGCCAGCAGAGTCTATCTTCACATCTTTCCAGCTTTAATTGCAACAGAGCAATCTGCCTATATCCAGTATTTTCAGCAAAATCTCTTTCAGTCTCTTTGCAACTTGGTGGTTCTGACTGCAGCATGTTCCCATATCTGTGGCAGTTATTGTACTGATGGCCCAGAACACTTTTTTGGAGAGTAAGAATGGGTTCAGTCCCTTGATGAAATTGAAGGGCTGTGGTTTGAAATCAGGAAATAGATGCTGAGGAGCCAAACAATATATGTTCTCATCTTAGTCAAAGGCTATTTAAATATACAAAGACACATTTCATATTTATATAGTACTTTTTAAGTCACCTTCAAAATAAACTCAGTTTTCTTTTTCTTTTTTTTTTTTTGAGAAAGAAAATGGGATCTTTACTTTAGAAAGCTGTGAGGACATAAAAAGTTATATGACTTGTTTAAGCTGGCAAGCGTGTGGCAGATGTAAAGCCAAGTCAGAATTTCCTGGTGATGGTTTAATGTTGCTCTGGATGTATCATGTCTTGTCCTGGGTGCTGGCTTTGTATTCTGACCTTCATTTTATAACTAACTAGTGACTGGGAAACTCTCATTCTTCACATGAGAGAGCTGAAGAGACTTCTTGATTCTATTCTAAATCTTTAGCCTGTTCTTTGTCTAGGAATTATCATGTGGAACACATTTTAAACAATTTTCTTCCTATTTTAATTGATCTGTTTAAGGACGTGGTGGTCCTGTGCCTTGGTGGTCTAGTAACTAGCTAGCTGTAAATAGTGGTGGGAGGTGTGGATTGTAGAATATATGAGGCAAACAGGTACGAAACTTAAGATCTTAGAACAATGGGTATTTGGTTTCAGAAGCTTTTTACTTGAGAATTATATGTTTGAGACATGAAAATTGACTTAATGTGAGCCATGTGTTACCAAGGACTTTTCTAAGCAGAGGCTGAGATGTCAGAGGTAGTCAGCATAGTGTTTTCCTTCTTCATGAACAATGCTGTGTGGTGAGGCATGTTTCTTTTTGAGATTTTTTTTGTAATAGCTATAAGAGAAAAAGTTGTTTTCATTTTGAATTCACATATATTATTAATTTTCAAAGTTTAGATTTTCCTTTTCTAACTTGTTACCTTATTAACACCTTCAGAGTCTTTTAAAATGAAAGTGTACATTATTACTGAACACAAATTTCATTTGTCACTTCATTTTTATGTTTTTGAAATCTTTTGATCTACTTAAAGTACAGACTTTTTTATTGTAGTTTCAGCACAGTCTGTTTTGTGCATTTGTAGTATTGTGTGTACAATTGCGTGTGGGATTGAATGCTTGTCTTTTTCTTTTGAGGGGCATAGAAGGGGAAGTCACTCAATTTTTTTTTTTTTTTTTTTTTTTTGGTACCAGGGATTGAACTCAGGGGCATTTGACCACTGAGCCACATCCCCAATTGTATTTTATTTAGAGACAGGGTCTCACTGAGTTATTTAGCACCTCACTTTTGAGGAGGCTGGCTTTGAACTTGTGATCCTCTTGCCTCAGCTTCCCCAGCTGCTGGGATTACAGATGTGCACTACCGCATCTGGCTGGGAGGTCACTCTTTAGAAAATTTTTATGTTTCTTGTAAGTAAATGGAAAAGCTATTGGCTATGAGAATTTAATATTTAGATCACTTTGAGGTCTTCGAAATACTAAATATGCGTATCTTGTTTCTTTTTAATAGATGGACCACGACCTAATCAAAAAGAAATACTTTCTCTACGAGCATTCTTGTTGATGTTCATTAAGCAATTAGTCATGAAGGTGAGTTCATATTTCTTATCCTGTAGCATACTATGTATTGTAGCTGATCATTTCACATAAAATATAGGCTTGGTTTTTCTTTGTTAGTGAAATTAGACATTGAAATAATCTTTGAATGATGTTTGTTTCCTTTTTAAAAATTTTGTTTCTGTTGAGACACATATGAACATAAGTTACTGCACAATTGTAGATTGATTATTATAGTATATGTTATAAAATCTGTATGAGATCTCAAGTGTTCTCATTCTTTCATTCAGCAAATATATACCGAGTTTCTGTTAAATACCAGGTACTAATCTTGACACTGGCCATATGTTTCATTTTTAGGGCCTTCTTGTACTGACAATCAGATTTTTAGAGTTAGTGCTCTTGTATAAATGTACCAGATAGGAGTTCTGGCTGTTAGAATTGATTATATTTTGTTTCTCTTCATTTTATTATAGGTAAAATAAATTTTAATAATATTTTTAAAGAAGGCATTTGCTTTTATAGGGTAGCAATATGTAATTTTTTTGTTACTTATATTTTATTTAGAATTTTATTACATAATTTTGTTTCTTTTTTATATTATATACTATTTTATATAGTATATATTCATATTAAATATTATGTTAAAACATGTATTATGTTAGAATATAAATTATAATAAATATTTATGTATACTATATTAGAATATGTTCTGTATTCTAATATACATATATTCTATATTTTTAATTTATTTGTTCTAATTAGTTATACATGACAGCAGAATGCATTTCGATTAATTGTACAAATATGGAGCACAACTATTCTTTTCTCTGGTTGTACACAATGTAGAGTCGCACTATATGTGCAGTCATACCTGCACCGAGGGTAATGATGCCCATCTCATTTCGCCATCTTTCCTGCTCCATTCCACCTCCCCTTCTCCATCCCCTTTGCCCAAAGTTCCTCCATTCTTCCCATGATGGTCCCCAACCCCCTCCCCCAACCTCCAATCATGGATTAGCGTCTACTTGTCAGAGAGAACATTTGGTCTTTGTCTTTTTGGCTTACTTTGTTTAGCATGATATTCTCCAACTCCATCCATTTATCTGCAAATGCCATAATTTTATTCTCTTTTAATGCTGAGTAACATTCCATTTTGTATATATAACACAGTTTCTTTATTCATTCATCTGTTGAAGAGCATCTAGGTTGGTTCCACAGTTTAGCTAATATGAATTGAGTAGTTGTATACATTGATGTGGGTGTGTCACTATAGTATGCTGATTTTAAGTCCTTTAGGTATAGACTGAGGAGTGGTATAGCTGGGTCAAATGGTGGTTCCATTCCAAGTTTTCTAAGGAATATGTTCTATATTCTTATACATATATATTCAATATTCTTTATTAGCTGCTAGATAAAATTTTGACAAGTGAACCTGTGAGTGTGCGTGTGTGTATTTGAGATTGCAGCTTTGTTTTACAATTAAAATATTGATAAAGAATGTTGAAAATTTTCATACTGAGCTCATATTTAAAAGTTCAGTGTTCTCAAGCAAAATTACTCTTCATGTTTTAGGTACTTGACCATTTATCTTAGTTATACTCTTTACTCCAAATTTAATTTTAAGTAGAAAATTTGTCTTCTGTATTTGGAGGAGTGGTAGGTGTGGATAATTACTGTAACATCATAACTTTATTAGTTTTGGCTATTTTATAGGATTCTGTAGCTTTACCAAAGAGGCTTTCATATATGGTGTTGAAAACAGGTATTGATGTCAGATTTCATTTGATTTCTACACAGTCTTGAAGATTGAATTATGCTTCCTGAAATTTTTATTTTGAATATAGATTCTATATTACAGTATCTTTTTGCCTTTAAAACAGTTGACAAACTTGACAAATCTATGTGTGTAGTTTCCCTTTTAAAAGTAGTTTTCATATGTAAGCATCAGATACTTATATTATTTTTCTGAAGGATTCTGGAGTGAAAGAAGATGAACTGCAGGCCATTCTTAATTACCTATTGACAATGCATGAGGTAATATTTTAATTTCATATTTTGGGATCTTATTTTCTGAAGCTTCATTATGAACTTTTTAAAGGGTAAAAACAGTAAATCTTCATTGATCATATAATTGTAATGGGAAGTAAGGGTGTCTATTTAGGAATTAAATTCTAGCAACTTTTATTTAAATCATTTCTTACCACAGGATGGCTCTGAGAATAATCATGAAAGGCTTTAAAAAGTGTTATGGCTGGGGTTGTGGCTCAGTGGTGGAGCACTCGCCTAGGGTGTGTGAGGCCCTGGGTTTAATCCTCAGTACCACATATAAATAAATAAAATCAAGGTATTGTTTCCAGCTTCAACTAAAAAAAAATGTACATATATATAAAAAAAGTGTTACACTTAGATTTCTTTGCGTTAAATTAAGGTGTGAAAAACTAGAAGTTTAGAAATGGATAGAGTTATTATGTCTTTATTTTAAATGATAATTAAAAATTCTTACCTTGTGAATTAATAAATATACTTTTAAAATTATTAATAATTGAAAGGTAATGGTCTGACCTATGTTTGTTAATAATCAGGGCGTAAAATAATGGCTTAAACCAGGTGCAGTGTCACATGCCTGTAATCCTAGCAGCTTGGGAGCCTGAGGCAGGAGGATTTCAAGTTCAAAGCCAGCCTAAGCAACTTAGCAAGGCCCTAAGCAACTCAGTGATACCCTGTCTCTAAATAAAATGCAAAAAAGGATTGGAGATGTGGCTCAGTGGTTAATTGCCTCCATTAAAAAAAATGGCTTAAATTTCTTAATTGGATCATATTTGGTTCAAAATCATTAATGATTATGATTTTTTTCCCTTGAGTACCATGTTGTATTATGTTTTTAGATTTTCCTGACCAGAAATAATAGTTGACAAGTTTTCTATTGAAATTCCTGTTATTATATGTGATTTTGTCTTTTATCATTTAAGGGAACAAATAAAGGAATTCATAAGAGATAATTGGAAGTCACAATGGTCCTTTATTTTCTCTGTGTCTTAATTCTGGGATCTTTCAGGTCTTCTAAATAATATTTTTCCTGAGGCTCAGTGCCCCAGCTCTAGATTATCTACTTAACTTACCAAAAATAGTAGCTTTTATAGCAAAAATTCAAAAGCACTAAAGGAAAAATTAAAGTCAAGACAACCAAATGAATGAACCTGTGATAGCGGCTCCCCTGCCTCCTTTTTTCCTTTGGGTCAGTATTCCCTAAGTATACTTAATGGAATATCCAACAAAGGCTGTGAAGGATTTTCATGAAGATTTTTTTGGAGTTCAGAACTCACATGTGCTCCTGTGCTGATATTCTATAAATATTACCAAATTTTAATTTGTGTAGTAGTATGTTGACTCAGTAATGAACATTTAGGGCCATCTTAATCTTTAATACTGACAACAGATAATATATAAGAACAACCCAGGACTGGGGTTGTGCTTTAGTGATAGAGCACTTGATTGGCATGTGTGAAGCACTGAGTTTGATCCTCATTACCACATACAAATAAATATATAAAATAAAGGTATTGTGTCCATCTACAACTAAAAACTATTAAAACAAAAAAAGAGCTATCCAGTCAACATTTTCCAAAAAATATTCTTTTAGAGCTATTTTCTTAAGAGACATGGTGAACAAAGTATTCTAGGTTAAATAAGTTTAGGAAATAATTTATAACCTTTTGCCCTAACACTATCACCAGATTCACATTTATTAGTATGTTAATGACTCTGATATGTATTTCTATAATAAAAAATACGACTTAGTTTCCTGTCTTCTCCCAGTTTTAGTGATATGTGAGCCTTCCTTGGGGATAGGAGAAATGCACTAAGTTAAATCTACTATTTCTAGAGAATGTGCCTTTGGGAAATCTTGACTCATTATAAGAGATATTTTATTTCTCAGAGTAAGAAATTACATGGCTATTTGATGATGTGCATTTTGATTTATATAGATGAAAGTATTTTAAGAACAATTTGGGAGCTGGGGTTGTGGCTCAGCGGTAGAGCGCTCATCTCGGTGGGACCCTGGGTTTGGTCCTCAACACCATGTAAAAAATAAAATGAGTGAAATAAAGGTATTGTGTCCAACCTTAAAATAAATATTTAAAAAAGAGAACAATTTGTGCAAAACAAGTATTATAGATATGTCTATTTTTATAAAGTTTAAATTTCTTCTGTTTTATAAGTATTCATATATACTGCTTTTTCCTCATTTTTTTACTTTTAAATTTCTAAATAGGATGACAATCTAATGGATGTCCTACAGCTGCTTGTTGCATTAATGTCAGAGCATCCTAACTCTATGATTCCTGCTTTTGACCAAAGGAATGGGTTACGGTAAGTGTTACTACAGCAAGAGTCTTAATTAAAATAAGGGCTACTTTGGAAATACTGGAAAGATTCTTAAATATGAAAAGTTGTAAAAGTAGTATTTGACTTTACATTATTATGTGAGTTAAGATATAAGACACATTTATTTCATTATTTTGCTTTTTAAATGAACCTTGGAGACTCTATATTGAGTGACATTTTTTTGGTACTGGGTTCAACACAGTACTCTTGTATTTTTTATTTTGAATCTCACTAAGTTGATGAGGCTCATCTCAAACTTTTCATCGTTCTATCTCAGCCTCCTGTGTCTCTGGGATTATAGGTATTTGCCACTATGCCCAACATTCTTTATTACTATTTGAGGAGTAAAGACAGATACATCATTTCACTATTTTCTATGTTGAGTACTATTGTAAGGTTGACGTCAGCAGAGTTATCTTTGGGTCCTAGAGCAGGAGTATACAGTTGCTATTCAAGAGAAGCTCTGCCCTCCCTTTAAAATATTGCTTCTGTTGGGTGTGGTGAAGCAAGGCTGCAACTCCAGCAACTCAGGAAGCTGAGGCAGGGGATTCGCAAACTTGAGGTCAACCTCAGCAACTTAGTGATATCCAGTTTCAAAATGAAAAGCACAAAGCACTAGGATGTAGCTCAATGGTAGAGCTTCCTGGGTTTCATCCCCAGAATTGTAGAACAGACAGATAAAATACACACACACATACACACACAACACACACACACACACACACACACACCCCTCTTCTGACTCCTAATTCCAAATCATATTGATTTTCTTGGGCTGCCATAACTGAATACAATAGATTGGGCTGCTTATACAATAAAAAACTTTTTATTTTTTATATTTGTACATTGGTGGATACTGGAAGTTCAACCTAAAGGTAACAGCAGGGTTGGTGTCTGTTGAGGGCTTTTCTTTTGGGCTGGACGTTCTCTTTCTATGACTTTGCATGGCAGAGAGTGAGAAAGAATGAACTCTCTGGTGTCTCTTATAAATATGCCAACATTATTGGATCAGGGTCCCATTTTAATGGCTTCATTTAACCTTAATTATTGCTTTAGGTGCCCCATTTTCTTTTCTTTTTTTTTTTTTTTAAATTTTTTATTGTTGGCTGTTCAAAACATTACATAGTTCTTGATATATCATATTTCACAATTTGATTCAAGTGGGTTATGAGCTCCCATTTTTACCCCATTAGGTGCCCCATTTTCAATTCAGCCACACTGGGGGTTCGTGCAGCCTTACCATATGAATTTTTGGGAACACAGACATGTAAAACATTTAATTCAAAATAACCACCACAGACAAAAGCACCATACCTTCCATTTACATATTGGGGAGTTTAAAAGATTTTTATGACACAAAGTTTAATAGCTACTTTGTTAAATGATCAGCTAGAGTCACTAATTGTCTCATTATAATAAATTTCCCACATTAATCTTATCACATATCCTTTATTTGCTATTATAAGACAGAAATGACTATTATACTTAAGAAATGTATTTTTTAGAGTTTTCCAGAGAAACAGATCCAGTAGTGTGTGTGAGTGTGTGTGTGTGTGTGTGTGTGTGTAAGGGAGTTTCAGACAGAGAAATTTCCATGAACTAGGCTGCAAGACTATGGAGGCTGAGAAGTCCAAAATCTTTAGAGGTAGGCTGTAGAGCCAAAGAAGAGTTGATGTTGCAATTTAGGTCCAAAAGCAGACTGACAGAATTTCTTTTTCCTCTAAAGGAAGTCACTTTTTTCCTAGCCTATTTTCAAGAAGACTTTCAAATGATTACATAAGGCCGACCACTTTTTATGGAGAATGCTTTACTCACAAATGATTTAAATGTTAATCTCACCCCACCCCCCCAAAAAAATACCTTTACAAAAACATCTAGCATTAATCTTCAACCAAATATTGGGTATCATGGCCTAGCCCAATTGACCCATAAAATTAGTATAAGAGTAAAGGCATTTATTTACAGTGTGTCATTTATTTATAGTTTTGCCAAAATCAGAAATTACTGTTTCTCCTCACAATTGTCTAATAATTTTTTTGAAATAGATCAAATTACTGATAAACCAGCCCTAGTCACAAACAGAAAGATACTAAAGAGCCAAATAATTTAAAACAGAATTATAGATAAGAACCTATGAAAGAATTACATATATATATACGTATATATATGTATATATATACGTATATATATGTATGTATGTATGTATGTTGTTCAGCCATCTCAGATTTCAAAGCAAAATTGCCGCAGTCTGTCTGGCTGCAGCAAAATAACCGGGGGGTGACGAATAACTTGTGTACGTTGATACAGCAGGAGTAGGAGCCATTTATTGCAGGACAGGAGCAGTATTTATACATTCCACAGAGCTTATCTAATTAGCATAAACTAGATACATCAGTCAACCAATAAGGAATCTCCACACTTAATAGCTCACTTTTGTTACTTCTCAAACCACTCCCTCTGGCATTTTGCCAGGCACCATTCAGACTTGTTTACGAACTCTAACATTCCCCTGGCAAAATGCCAGGTGTTATTTTTGACTTTTACAGACTCTAACACAAAATGATGTTAAATGTCCTCCAGATTGCTCTTAAATTAAGAAAAACCTATACTTGACTGCTTGTTCTTAATTAGTCAGATGGTTTTAATCTCATACCATATCACTCTGTTCTTTCTGTGACCTGTATTGTGAGTTTATAAGTAGATATTGGCAAGGTTCCCCCACCCCCAAATCAAAGAATGTATTTACTAGACGTTTGTGAAGGAAGAAAGCACATGGCTACCAAACATCTGTAGATGTTCGATCTTAGGTTTGTGGTCCCTGTGACTGTTGGCTTTCAGTAGGCTTTGGAGTCTTATTCTGTATTTAAATAGGATAAGTATTTGTATTTATCTACAATTGCAAAGAATGGATATTTTTAATAAGCAGCTTGATTTTTAATGAGTTTGAAATCTTCTAAATAAAGATCAGAATTTTTAATCTTAGTAATCATATTAACACAAAACAGACTGGTCTTATACTTATTAACTTGTTTCTTTGGTATTTCATATTTGTTAACTTAGTTTCAGAATAATTAAAAGGTTTATGTGAAGATGTAGTTTTTAAAATTTTTGTGTCTATAATTTTATAACCTTATATTGTTAGTATTTGTGTGGTAGTGTCCAGTATTTTGTTAATTATTATAGGATCTTAGTAATTTTTACTTTAAAATAATTTTAAGGCAGGAACATAGATATTTAATTATGAGTAAAAATTATTTTATTGAAATTCTTGTCAATGAAAATTTGTACTATATAATTTTAGTCTTAGTGTGTGAACTCTTGGTTCACAGCCTCATATCAGACTTAGTTTCCCTAGGACTGAACACATTCATTGTGGATAATTCCTTGTAATATCCTCACCTTTCAGTTTTTTTGTAAATATGTATATATATTTTTAGTTTTAGATGGACACAATACCTTTATTTTATTTGTTTTTATTTTTATGTGGTGCTGGGGCTCGACCCAGTGCCTCATGCATGCTAGGCAAAGGCTTTGCCACTGAGCCACAACCCGGCCCCACCTTTCAGTTCTTAATGCCTTAACTTTGGTGACACTTTCTGCCATTCTGTTTATCTATTCTTGTTTTAAAAATATGTACCTTTTCAGCATTGCAATGTTTCCACATCAAAAATCTTATGCTCCAGTGTCTTGTTTATTGATCCCACCCATCTGTTTCCTTCCATTTTTCTGATACCATTCTTTCCAATGCTCTTCAGGCTCCTAGAGACCTTTTGTCCCTTGATCTCACTATTATTATCCTAGTCTGTCATTCTTCTATCCTTGTTTACTTCCTTCCTATCCTGGTTGACTGCCGGAACTGGTTTCTAGTGAAAACTCCCTTCCACCATTGTCCTGTTACATCATCTCTTGAGAATTGTAATCCTAAGTCAGTCTGTGTAGGGACCATCTCAGCTGGTGGAAGAAATCTTGTAGCCCATATATTAAAGTTGTTTTTAAAAATCAGTTGCACTTTTACCATTGTTAAACCTTCCTTTTATTTGTCCCTTCAGATAAGATTGCAGATTTTTATAGTTTTTCATTATTGTTCTCAGCAACAGTAGCTTTATCTACTTCATCAAAGCTATCAGAAGGGAATTATTTCAACTTCCATCTTCTTTTTTTAAAGGTGTACACTAGAGCCCATTCTTCCTGTTTTTTATTTTTATTTTTTAAAATTTTTTATTGTTGGTTGTTCAAAACATTACATAGTTCTTGACATATCGTATTTCACACATTGATTCAAGTGGGTTATGAACTCCCATTTTTACCCCATATACAGATTGCAGAATCACATCAGTTACACATCCATTGATTTACATATTGCCATACTAGTGTCTGTTGTATTCTGCTGCCTTTCCTATCCTCTACTATCCCCCCTCCCCTCCCCTCCCCTCCCCTCTTCTCTCTCTACCCCCTCTACTGTCATTCGTTTCTCCCCCTTGTATTATTTTTCCCTTTCCCCTCACTTCCTCTTGTATGTACTTTTGTATAACCCTGAGGGTCTCCTTCCATTTCCATGCAATTTCCCTTCTCTCTCCCTTTCCCTCCCACCTCTCATCCCTGTTTAATGTTAATCTTCTTCTCATGCTCTTCGTCCCTACTCTTTTCTTAGTTACTCTCCTTATATCAAAGAAGACATTTGGCATTTGTTTTATAGGGATTGGCTAACTTCACTTAGCATAATCTGCTCTAATGCCATCCATTTCCCTGCAAATTCTATCATTTTGTCATTTTTTAATGCAGAGTAATACTCCATTGTGTATAAATGCCACATTTTTTTATCCATTCATCTATTGAAGGGCATCTAGGTTGGTTCCACAGTCTTGCTATTGTGAATTGAGCTGCTATGAACATCGATGTAGCAGTGTCCCTGTAGCATGCTCTGTTTAGGTCTTTAGGGAATAGACCGAGAAGGGGAATAGCTGGGTCAAATGGTGGCTCCATTCCCAGCTTTCCAAGAAATCTCCATACTGCTTTCCAAATTGGCCGCACCAATTTGCAGTCCCACCAGCAATGTACAAGTGTACCCTTTTCCCCACATCCTCGCCAGCACTTGTTGTTGTTTGACTTCATAATGGCTGCCAATCTTACTGGAGTGAGATGGTATCTTAGGGTGGTTTTGATTTGCATTTCTCTGACTGCTAGAGATGGTGAGCATTTTTTCATGTACTTGTTGATTGACTGTATGTCCTCCTCTGAGAAGTGTCTGTTCAGGTCCTTGGCCCATTTGTTGATTGGGTTGTTTGTTCTCTTATTGTCTAATTTTTTGAGTTCTTTGAATACTCTGGATATTAGGGCTCTATCTGAAGTGTGAGGAGTAAAGATTTGTTCCTAGGATGTAGGCTCCCTATTTACCTCTCTTATTGTTTCTTTTGCTGAGAAAAAACTTTTTAGTTTGAGTAAGTCCCGTTTGTTGATTCTAGTTATTAACTTTTGTGCTATGGGTGTCCTATTGAGGAATTTGGAGCCCGACTCCACAGTATGTAGATCGTAGCCAACTTTTTCTTCTATCAGACGGCGTGTCTCTGATTTGATATCAAGCTCCTTGATCCATTTTGAATTCACTTTTGTGCATGGCGAGAGAAAGGGATTCAGTTTCATTTTGTTGCATATGGATTTCCAGTTTTCCCAACACCATTTGTTGAAGATGCTATCCTTCCTCCATTGCATGGTTTTAGCACCTTTATCAAATATAAGATAGTTGTAGTTTTGTGGATTGGTTTCTGTGTCCTCTATTCTGTACCATTGGTCCACCCACCTGTTTTGGTACCAGTACCATGCTGTTTTTGTTACTATTGCTCTGTAGTATAGTTTGAAGTCTGGTATCGCTATACCGCCTGATTCACACTTCCTGCTTAGCATTGTTTTTGCTATTCTGGGTCTTTTGTTTTTCCATATGAATTTCATGATTGCTTTCTCTATTTCTACAAGAAATGCCGTTGGGATTTTGATTGGCATTGCATTAAACCTATAGAGAACTTTTGGTAATATCGCCATTTTGATGATGTTAGTTCTGCCTATCCATGAACAGGGTATATTTTTCCATCTTCTAAGATCTTCTTCTATTTCTCTCTTTAGGGTTCTGTAGTTTTCATTGTATAAGTGTTTCACCTCTTTTGTTAGGTTGATTCCCAAGTATTTTATTTTTTTTGAAGATATTGTGAATGGAGTGGTTGTCCTCATTTCCATTTCAGAGGATTTGTCGCTGATATACAGGAATGCCTTTGATTTATGCGTGTTGATTTTATATCCTGCCACTTTGCTGAATTCAATTATTAGCTCTAATAGTTTCTTTGTAGACCCTTTTGGGTCTGCTAGGTATAGAATCATGTCACCTGCAAATAGTGATAATTTAAGTTCTTCTTTTCCTATTTTTATGCCTTTAATTTCTTTCGTCTGTCTAATTGCTCTGGC
Source organism: Marmota monax (assembly GCF_021218885.2). NCBI lineage: Eukaryota > Metazoa > Chordata > Mammalia > Rodentia > Sciuridae > Marmota > Marmota monax. Next base: position 39,960,032 of record NW_026693571.1, read on the forward strand.
CAGTGTTTCGAGAACTATGTTGAACAGAAGTGGAGAGAGAGGGCATCCCTGTCTTGTTCCAGATTTTAGAGGGAATGCCTTCAATTTTTCTCCATTCAGAATGATGCTAGCCTGAGGCTTAGCATAGATTGCTTTTACAATATTGAGGTATGTTCCTGTTATCCCTAGTTTTTCTAGAGTTTTGAACATAAAGGGATGCTGTACTTTGTCGAATGCTTTTTCCGCATCTATCGAGATGATCATATGGTTCTTATTTTTAAGTCTATTGATGTGGTGAATAACATTTATTGATTTCCGGATATTGAACCAGCCTTGCATCCCAGGGATGAATCCTACTTGATCATGGTGCACAATTTCTTTGATATGTTTTTGTATCCGATTCGCCAGAATTTTATTGAGGATTTTTGCATCTAGGTTCATTAGAGATATTGGTCTGTAGTTTTCTTTTTTTGAAGTGTCTTTATCTGGTTTAGGTATCAGGATGATGTTGGCCTCGTAGAATGAATTTGGAAGTTCTCCCTCTTTTTCTATTTCCTGAAGTAGCTTGAAAAGTATTGGTATTAGTTTCTCTTTAAAGGTTTTGTAAAACTCTGCTGTATACCCATCTGGTCCTGGGCTTTTCTTAGTTGGTAGTCTTTTGATGGTTTCTTCTGTTTTCTCAATTGATATTGGTCTGTTTAGGTTGTCTATATCCTCCTGACTCAATCTGGGCAGATCATATGACTTAAGAAATTTATGCCTTCACTATCTTCTAAGTTTATTGGAGTATAAGGATTCAAAATAATTTTTGATTATCTTCTGTATTTCTGAAGTGTCTGTTGTGATATTGCCTTTTTCATCCCGTATGCTAGTAATTTGAGTTCTCTCTCTTCTTCTCTTCGCTAGCATGGCTAAGGGTCTGTCGATTTTGTTTATTTTTTCAAAGAACCAACTTTTAGTTTTGTCAATTTTTTCAATTGTTTCTTTTGTTTCGATTTCATTAATTTCAGCTCTGATTTTAATGATTTCTTGCCTTCTACTTCTTTTGCTGTTGTTTTGCTCTTCTTTTTCTAGGATTTTGAGATGAAGTATGAGATCATTTATTTGTTGGTTTTTTCTTTTTTTAAGGAATGAACTCCAAGCAATGAATTTTCCTCTTAGAACTGCTTTCAATGTGTCCCATAGATTCCGATATGTTGTGTCTGTGTTTTCATTTATCTCTTAATAATTTTTTAATTTCCTCCTTGATGTCTTCTATAACCCATTGATCATTCAGTAACCTATTGTTCATTCTCCAAGTGATGTATGCTTTTTCCTTCCTTCTTTTATCGTTGATTTTCAGTTTCATTCCATCATGATCAGATAAGATGCATGGTATTATCTCTACTCCTTTGTATTGTCTAAGAGTTTCCCTGTGACATAATATATGATCTATTTTTGAGAATGATCCATGTGCTGCTGAGAAAAAAGTGTAACTGCTTGATGTTGGGTGGTATATTCTATATATGTCAATTAAGTCTAGGTTATTAATTGTGTTATTGAGTTCTATAGTTTCCTTATTCAACTTTTGTTTGGAAGATCTGTCCAGTGGCGAGAGAGGTGTGTTGAAGTCTCCCATGATTATTGTATGGTGGTCTATTAGACTCTTGAACTTGAGAAGAGTTTGTTTGATGAACATAGCTGCACCATTGTTTGGGGCATATATATTTATGATTGTTATGTCTTGTTGGTGTATGGTTCCCTTAAGCAGTATGTAGTGTCCCTCTTTATCCCTTTTGATTAACTTTGGCTTGAAATCTATTTTATTGGATATGAGTATGGACACTCCTGCTTGTTTCCGAAGTCCATATGAGTGATATGATTTTTCCCAACCTTTCACCTTCAGCCTATGTATGTCTTTTCCTATCAAATGCATCTCCTGTAGGCAGCATATTGTTGGGTCTTGTTTTGTGATCCATTCTACTAGCCTGTGTCTCTTGATTGGTGAGTTTAAGCCATTAACATTTAGGGTTATTATTGAGATATGGGTTGTTCTTCCAGCCATATTTGTTTATTTCTGTTACTAAACATGGTTTGTTTTCCTCTTTGATTATTCCCCCCCCCCCTTTAGTGTCCTACCTCCCACTGTTGGTTTTCATTGTTATTTTCCATTTCCTCTTCCTGGAATGTTTTGCCGAGGATGTTTTGAAGAGATGGTTTTCTAGCCTCAAATTCTTTTAACTTTTGTTTATCGTGGAAGGTTTTAATTTCATCTTCCATCCTGAAGCTTAATTTCGCTGGAAACACAATTCTTGGTTGGAACCCATTTTCTTTCAGTGTTTGAAATATGTTATTCCAGGATCTTCTAGCTTTCAGAGTCTGTGTTGAAAGATCAGCTATTATCCTGATTGGCTTACCCCTAAATGTAATCTGCTTCTTTTCTCTTGTAGCTTTTAAAATTCTCTCCTTATTCTGTATGTTGGGCATCTTCATTATAATGTGTCTAGGTGTGGATCTCTTATGATTTTGCACATTCGGCATCCTGTAGGCTTCTAGGATTTGGGATTCTGTCTCATTCTTCAAGTCTGGGAAGTTTTCTCGTATTATTTCATTGAATAGATTGCTCATTCCTTTGGTTTGGAGTTCTGTACCTTCCTGTATCCCAATGACTCTTAAGTTTGGTCTCTTAATGTTATCCCATATTTCTTGAATGTTCCGCTCATGGTTTCTTAACAGTCTTGCTGAGCTGTCTATGTTCTTTTCAAGTTGAAATACTTTGTCTTCATTGTCTGATGTTCTATCTTCTAAGTGTTCTACTCTGCTGGTAGTATTCTCCATTGAGTTTTTTTTTTTTTTTTTTTTTATTTTATTTTTTTTTTTTAATTTTTTATTGTTGGCTGTTCAAAACATTACATAGTTCTTGATACATCATATTTCACAATTTGATTCAAGTAGGTTATGAGCTCCCATTTTTACCCCATATACAGATTGCAGAATCACATCAGTTACACATCCATTGATTTACATATTGCCATACTAGTGTCTGTTGTATTCTGCTGCCTTTCCTATCCTCTACTATCCCCCCTCCCCTCCCCTCCCCTCCCCTCCCCTCCCCTCTTCTCTCTCTGCTCCCTCTACTGACATTCGTTTGTCCCCCTTATATTATTTTTCCCCTTCCCCTCACTTCCTCTTGTATGTACTTTTGTATAACTCTGAGGGTCTCCTTCCATTTCCATGCATTTTCCCTTCTCTCTCCCTTTCCCTCCCACCTCTCATCCCTGTTTAATGTTAATCTTCTTCTCATGCTCTTCGACCCTACTCTGTTCTTAGTTACTCTCCTTATATCAAAGAAGACATTTGGCATTTGTTTTTTAGGGATTGGCTAACTTCACTTAGCATAATCTGCTCTAATGCCATCCATTTCCCTGTAAATTCTATGATTTTGTCATTTTTTAATGCAGAGTAATACTCCATTGTGTATAAATGCCACATTTTTTTTTATCCATTCATCCATTGAAGGGCATCTAGGTTGGTTCCACAGTCTAGGTATTGTGAATTGTGCTGCTATGAACATCGATGTAGCAGTGTCCCTGTAGCATGCTCTTTTTAGGTCTTTAGGGAATAGACCGAGAAGGGGAATAGCTGGGTCAAATGGTGGCTCCATTCCCAGCTTTCCAAGAAATCTCCATACTGCTTTCCAAATTGGCTGCACCAATTTGCAGTCCCACCAGCAATGTACAAGTGTACCCTTTTCCCCACATCCTCTCCAGCACTTGTTGTTGTTTGACTTCATAATGGCTGCCAATCTAACTTGAGTGAGATGGTATCTTAGGGTGGTTTTGATTTGCATTTCTCTGACTGCTAGAGATGGTGAGCATTTTTTCATGTACTTGTTGATTGATTGTATGTCCTCCTCTGAGAAGTGTCTGTTCAGGTCCTTGGCCCATTTGTTGATTGGGTTGTTTGTTCTCTTATTGTCTAATTTTTTGAGTTCTTTGTATACTCTGGATATTAGGGCTCTATCTGAAGTGTGAGGAGTAAAGATTTGTTCCCAGGATGTAGGCTCTCTATTTACCTCTCTTATTGTATCTTTTGCTGAGAAAAAACTTTTTAGTTTGAGTAAGTCCCATTTGTTGATTCTAGTTATTAACTTTTGTGCTATGGGTGTCCTATTGAGGAATTTGGAGCCCGACCCCACAGTATGTAGATCGTAGCCAACTTTTTCTTCTATCAGACGGCGTGTCTCTGATTTGATATCAAGCTCCTTGATCCATTTTGAATTCACTTTTGTGCATGGCGAGAGAAAGGGATTCAGTTTCATTTTGTTGCATATGGATTTCCAGTTTTCCCAGCACCATTTGTTGAAGATGCTATCCTTCCTCCATTGCATGCTTTTAGCCCCTTTATCAAATATAAGGTAGTTGTAGTTTTGTGGATTGGTTTCTGTGTCCTCTATTCTGTACCATTGGTCCACCCGCCTGTTTTGGTACCAGTACCATGCTGTTTTTGTTACTATTGCTCTGTAGTATAGTTTGAAGTCTGGTATCGCTATACCGCCTGATTCACACTTCCTGCTTAGCATTGTTTTTGCTATTCTGGGTCTTTTGTTTTTCCATATGAATTTCATGATTGCTTTCTCTATTTCTACAAGAAATGCCGTTGGGATTTTGATTGGCATTGCATTAAACCTATAGAGAACTTTTGGTAATATCGCCATTTTGATGATGTTAGTTCTGCCTATCCATGAACAGGGTATATTTTTCCATCTTCTAAGATCTTCTTCTATTTCTCTCTTTAGGGTTCTGTAGTTTTCATTGTATAAGTCTTTCACCTCTTTTGTTAGGTTTATTCCCAAGTATTTTATTTTTTTTGAAGATATTGTGAATGGAGTGGTTGTCCTCATTTCCATTTCAGAGGATTTGTCGCTGATATACAGGAATGCCTTTGATTTATGCGTGTTGATTTTATATCCTGCCACTTTGCTGAATTCATTTATTAGCTCTAATAGTTTCTTTGTAGACCCTTTTGGGTCTGCTAGGTATAGAATCATGTCATCCGCAAATAGTGATAATTTAAGTTCTTCTTTTCCTATTTTGATGCCTTTAATTTCTTTCGTCTGTCTAATTGCTCTGGCCAGTGTTTCGAGAACTATGTTGAACAGAAGTGGTGAGAGAGGGCATCCCTGTCTTGTTCCAGATTTTAGAGGGAATGCCTTCAATTTTTCTCCATTCAGAATGATGCTAGCCTGAGGCTTAGCATAGATTGCTTTTACAATATTGAGGAATGTTCCTGTTATCCCTAGTTTTTCTAGAGTTTTGAACATAAAGGGATGCTGTACTTTGTCGAATGCTTTTTCCGCATCTATCGAGATGATCATATGATTCTTATTTTTAAGTCTATTGATGTGGTGAATAACATTTATTGATTTCCTTATATTGAACCAGCCTTGCATCCCAGGGATGAATCCTACTTGATCATGGTGCACAATTTTTTTGATAAGTTTTTGTATCCGAGTGGCCAGAATTTTATTGAGGATTTTTGCATCTAGGTTCATTAGAGATATTGGTCTGTAGTTTTCTTTCTTTGAAGTGTCTTTGTCTGGTTTAGGTATCAGGGTGATGTTGGCCTCGTAGAATGAATTTGGAAGTTCTCCCTCTTTTTCTATTTCCCGAAGTAGCTTGAAAAGTATTGGTATTAGTTCCTCTTTAAAGGTTTTGTAAAACTCTGCTGTATACCCATCCGGTCCTGGGCTTTTCTTAGTTGGTAGTCTTTTTATGGTTTCTTCTATTTCCTCAATTGATATTGGTCTGTTTAGGTTGTCTATATCCTCCTGACTCAATCTGGGCAGATCATATGACTTAAGAAATTTATCTATGCCTTCACTATCTTCTAATTTATTGGAGTATAAGGATTCAAAATAATTTTTGATTATCTTCTGTATTTCTGAAGTGTCTGTTGTGATATTGCCTTTTTCATCCCGTATGCTAGTAATTTGAGTTCTCTCTCTTCTTCTCTTCGCTAGCATGGCTAAGGGTCTGTCGATTTTGTTTATTTTTTCAAAGAACCAACTTTTAGTTTTGTCAATTTTTTCAATTGTTTCTTTTGTTTCGATTTCATTAATTTCAGCTCTGATTTTAATTATTTCTTGCCTTCTACTTCTTTTGCTGTTGTTTTGCTCTTCTTTTTCTAGGGTTTTGAGATGAAGTATGAGATCATTTATTTGTTGGTTTTTTCTTTTTTTAAGGAATGAACTCCAAGCAATGAATTTTCCTCTTAGAACTGCTTTCAATGTGTCCCATAGATTCCGATATGTTGTGTCTGTGTTTTCATTAATCTCTAAGAATTTTTTAATTTCTTCCTTGATGTCTTCTATAACCCATTGATCATTCAGTAACCTATTGTTCATTCTCCAAGTGATGTATTCTTTTCCCTTCCTTCTTTTATCATTGATTTTCAGTTCCATTCCATTATGATCAGATAGGATGCATGGTATTATCTCTACTCCTTTATATTGTCTAAGAGTTTCCCTGTGACATAATATATGATCTATTTTTGAGAAGGATCCATGTGCTGCTGAGAAAAAAGTGTAACTGCTTGATGTTGGGTGGTATATTCTATATATGTCAATTAAGTCTAGGTTATTAATTGTGTTATTGAGTTCTATAGTTTCCTTATTCAACTTTTGTTTGGAAGATCTGTCCAGTGGTGATAGAGGTGTGTTGAAGTCTCCCATGATTATTGTATGGTGGTCTATTAGACTCTTGAACTTGAGAAGAGTTTGTTTGATGAACATAGCTGCACCATTGTTTGGGGCATATATATTTATGATTGTTATGTCTTGTTGGTGTATGGTTCCCTTGAGCAGTATGTAGTGTCCCTCTTTATCCCTTTTGATTAACTTTGGCTTGAAATCTATTTTATTTGATATGAGTATGGATACTCCTGCTTGTTTCCGAAGTCCATATGAGTGATATGATTTTTCCCAACCTTTCACCTTCAGCCTATGTATGTCTTTTCCTATCAAATGCGTCTCCTGTAGGCAGCATATTGTTGGGTCTTGTTTTGTGATCCATTCTACTAGCCTGTGTCTCTTGATTGGTGAGTTTAAGCCATTAACATTTAGGGTTATTATTGAGATATGGGTTGTTCTTCCAGCCATATTTGTTTATTTATGTTACTAAACATGGTTTGTTTTCCTCTTTGATTATTTTCCCCCCTTTAGTGTCCTACCTCCCACTGTTGGTTTTCATTGTTATTTTCCATTTCCTCTTCCTGTAATGTTTTGCCAAGGATGTTTTGAAGAGATGGTTTTCTAGCTGCAAATTCTTTTAACTTTTGTTTATCGTGGAAGGTTTTAATTTCATCTTCCATCCTGAAGCTTAATTTCGCTGGAAACACAATTCTTGGTTGGAACCCATTTTCTTTCAGTGTTTGAAATATGTTATTCCAGGATCTTCTAGCTTTCAGAGTCTGTGTTGAAAGATCAGCTATTATCCTGATTGGCTTACCCCTAAATGTGATCTGCTTCCTTTCTCTTGTAGCTTTTAAAATTCTCTCCTTATTCTGTATGTTGGGCATCTTCATTATAATGTGTCTAGGTGTGGGTCTCTTATGATTTTGCACATTCGGCGTCCTGTAGGCTTCTAGGATTTGGGGTTCTGTCTCATTCTTCAAGTCTGGGAAGTTTTCTCGTATTATTTCATTGAATAGATTGCTCATTCCTTTGGTTTGAAACTCTGTCCCTTCCTGTATCCCAATGACTCTTAAATTTGGTCTCTTGATGTTATCCCATATTTCTTGGATGTTCTGCTCATGGTTTCTTAACAGTCTTGCTGAGCTGTCTATGTTCTTTTCAAGTTGAAATACTTTATCTTCATTGTCTGATGTTCTGTCTTCTAAGTGTTCTACTCTGCTGGTAGTATTCTCAATTGAGTTTTTAAGTTGGCTTATTGCTTCCTGCATTTCTAGGATTTCTGTTTGTTTGTTTTTTATAACCTCTATTTCCCTGTATAGTTGATCTTTTGCTTCTTGGATTTGTTTATGTAATTCATTGTTGAAGTGATCTTTCATTGTCTGATTTTGCTGTCTGATGTCTTCCTTGAGACTCCAGATCATCTGAAGCATGTATATCCTGAATTCTGTATCTGACATTCCATCTGCTGCAGCTGTTACCTCTTCTAACGTTGAGTTGACCTGCAATGCTTGTGGTCCTTTCTTTCCTTGTCTCTTCATACTGTTCGCGTTCCTTTCTACTTGGTGAAACTGTTGTGCTATTGAATTTTCCCCTTATATATTTATATTGGTCTTGTATAGTTGCAAAGTCTCCCTCGCAGGCGCGGGCGGCGGCTCTGTCCCTCTGCGGGCCGCTAGGCTTGTTCTGTCGGTGGTCACAGTTCTGTCTACTCTGCAGGCGCAGGCAGCGGCACTGCCCCTCTGCAGGCCTCTGGGGCTGTACTGCCAATGCGTCGCAGGTGCGCCTACCTTGCATGCGCGGGGGGGGGGGGCGGCTCTACCCTTCCTCAGGCCACAGGGCCTGTTCTGTCTCTTGGTTGCAGGTCTGGCCTGCTCTGATGGTGGTCACAGTTCCGTCTACCTTGCAGGCGCTCGGGGGGAGGGGGCGGCTCTGCCTCTCAGCAGGTCGCTGCTCCTCTTCTGCCGGTGGGTTGCAGGCCCGCCTACCTTGCAGGAGTGATTGGAAGCTCTGTCCCGCCGCGGGCCACTGGGCCTTTTCTGTCGGTGGTCACAGTTCCCCTACCTGGCAGACGCGGGGGGTGTGAGGCGGCTCTGCCCCTCAGCAGGCCGCTGGGCCTGCTCCGTGCATGGTCACAGTTCCCTCTACTTTGCCGGCGCAGGGGGAGGGGGCGGCTCAGCCTCTCAGCAGGCCGCTGCTCCTCTTCTGCCGGTGGGTCGCAGGCCCGCCTACCTTGCAGGAGTGATTGGAAGCTCTGTCCCGCCGCGGGCCACTGGGCCTTTTCTGTCGGTGGTCACCGTTCCACCTACCTGGGAGGCGCGGGGGGTGGGGGGCGGCTCTGCCCCTCAGCAGGCCGCTGGGCCTGCTCTGTGCGTGGTCACAGTTCCCTCTACCTTGCCGGCGCAGGGGGAGGGGGCGGCTCAGCCTCTCAGCAGGCCGCTGCTCCTCTTCTGCCGGTGGGTCGCAGGCCCGCCTACCTTGCAGGAGTGATTGGAAGCTCTGTCCCGCCGCGGGCCCCTGGGCCTTTTCTGTCCGTGGTCACAGTTCCACCTACCTGGCAGGCGCGGGTGGTGGGGGGCAGCTCTGCCCCTCAGCAGGCCGCTGGGCCTGCTCTGTGCGTGGTCACAGTTCCCTCTACTTTTCCGGCGCAGGGGGAGGGGGCGGCTCAGCCTCTCAGCAGGACGCTGCTCCTATTCTGCCGGTGGGTCGTAGGCCCGCCTACCTTGTAGGAGTGATTGGAAGCTCTGTCCCACCGCGGGCCACTGGGCCTTTTCTGTTGTTGGTCACCTGGCAGGCGCGGGGGGTGGGGGTGGCTCTGCCCCTCAGCAGGCCGCTGGGCCTGCTCTGTGCGTGGTCACAGTTCCCTCTACCTTGCCGGTGCAGGGGGAGGGGGCGGCTCTGCCTCTCAGCAGGTCGCTGCTCCTCTTCTGCCAGTGGGTCGCAGGCCCGCCTACCTTGCAGGAGTGATTGGAAGCTCTGTCCCACCGCGGGCCACTGGGCCTTTTCTGTCCGTGGTCACAGTTCCACCTACCTGGCAGGCGCGGGGGGTGGGGGTCGGTTCTGCCCCTCAGCAGGCCGCTGGGCCTGCTCTGTGCGTGGTCACAGTTCCCTCTCTCCATTGAGTTTTTAAGTTGGTTTATTGCTTCCTGCATTTCTAGGATTTCTGTTTGTTTGTTTTTTATAACCTCTATCTCCCTGTATAGTTGATCTTTTGCTTCCTGGATTTGTTTGTGTAATTCATTGTCGAAGTGATCTTTCATTGTCTGATTTTGCTGTCTAATGTCTTCCTTGATACTCCAGATCATCTGAAGCATGTATATCCTGAATTCTGTATCTGACATTCCATCTGCTGCAGCTGTTACCTCTTCTAAAGTTGAGTTGACCTGCATTTCTTGTGGTCCTTTCTTTCCTTGTCTTTTGATACTGCTTGTGTTTCTTTCTGCTTGGTGAAACTGTTGTGTTTTTGAAATGTTTTTTTCCCCTATATATTTATATTGCTCCTGTATAGTTGAAAAGTATCCCTTGCAGGGTTGGGCGACGGTCTGCCTACCTTGCAGACGCGGGCGGGGGCTGTGCTCTGGCCCTCCTCCAATTGGTGTGAGGTGTCTACCACGCCCGCGAACCCCTGGGCCTGTTCTGCCGGTCGGTCGCACATCTGCCTACCTTGCAGGCGCGGGCGGTGGCTCTGCTCTGCCCTTACTCCAATTGGGGTGACGTGTCTACCACGCCGGCGGGTTGCTGGGCTTATTCCGGGCGCGGGAGGCGGCTCTGATCTGCCCTTACTCCAATTGTGGTGTCGTGAGTACCACGCCGGCAGGTCACTGGGCCTGTTTCGGGCGCGGGCCGCATCTCTGCTCTGCCCCTACTCCAATTGGGGTGACGAGTGTACCACGGCGGCAGGCCACCGGGCCTGATCCGCTGGTCGGTTGCAGGTCTGCCTACCCTGCAGGCACGGGCGGCGTCTCTGCTCTGCCCCCCCTCCAATTGGTGTGACTTTTCTACCACACCCGCGGTCCGCTGGGCCTGTTCCGGGCGCGGGTGAAGGCTCTGCTCTGCTCCTACTCCAATTGGGGTGACGTGCCTACCACCCCTACCGGCCACTCGGCCTGTCCTGCTGGTTGGTCGCAGGTCTGCCCACCTTTCGGGCATGGATGGCGGCTCTGCTCTGCCCCTACTCCAATTGGGGTGTCGTGACTACCACGCCGGCAGGTCGCTGGGCCTGTTCTTGGCACGGGCGGTGGCTCTGCTCTGCCCCTACTCCAATTGGGGTGACGTGTGTACCACACCGGCAGGCCACTGGGCCTGATCCGCCGGTCTGTCGCAGGTCTGCCTACCTTGCAGGCGCGGGCGGCGGCTCTGCCCTGCCCCTCCTACCACGCCCGCGGACCGCTGGGCCTGATCTGCAGGTTGGTCGCAGGTCTGCCCACCCTGCGGGCATGGGTGGTGGTTCCGCTCCGCCCCCACTCCAATTGGGGTCACGTGACCACCACACCGGTGGGGCCTGATCCGGGCGCGGGCGAAGGCTCTGCTCTGCCCCTACTCCAGTTTGGGTGACGTGTGTACCACGCTGGCAGGCCGCTGGGCCTGACCCGCCAGTCTGTCGCAGGTCTACTTACCTTGCAGGCGTGGGCGGCGGCTCTGCCCTGCCCCTCCTACCACGCCCGCGTACCACTGGGTCGCAGGTCTGCCCACCTTGCGGGCGCGGGTGGCGGCTCCGCTCCGTCCCCTCTCCAATTGGGGTCACGCGACCACCATGCTGGCAAGCCACTGGGCCTGCTCTGGGCGCGGGCGGTGGCCCGGCTCTTCCCCTCTGGCTCGAAGACAAAGCGAGAGAGACTCCGGTGTCTGTGACTCACCCTCCCTACCTGGAGACCAACTGTTTCTGTCGCCGCTGGTATTGATGAAGTTCTCTCATCCGCCGCTTTCTGATGACATCAGATCTCTGCCATGTTGGTATCCTATGTGAATGGCAGCACTTCGTTCCCTTTGCCGGGTGACCAAAGCAACGGGTGAGTCCTGACCGGCCCTCACAGGCTCCGTCTCAGTCCTGTTGCCACTGCCCACGAAGGCTCGGTTGGTATTTACCTCCACAGTACTCAGGAGGACCCGGACCGAGAAGCAGTTTCCGCGGGCTCCTTAGCCCTGGGCCAGAGCAGTTCCGGGAGCTGGAACTCAGCCTCTCCGTGCTCGGTGTATGCTCCGATAAGAGCAGGCTCCAAGAAGCAGTCTCTGCGGGTCATCTAGCACTGAGCCTGAGTAATCTGTCTGCAAGCCACAGGCGAATGGCAGCCTAAAATTACCAGTTCTATGGCTGAATGAGCTGCGGTCAGTCGAAAACAGGGATTGTGACGTCAGCTCTCCAAGATGGTGGCCGCTGGCCTCCTCTGTGGTCTGACCGGTGTGGAGAACCGAATGGGACCGCTTCCTTCCCCCGTCTCGAACCCAGAATTCAGCACTGAGTACGGTGCTTGCACACCTGGCAGAAACTGCAGCACTGTATCCCTGCGTCGCTATCTCTTCGTTTCCCAGCGCGTGCTGCCTTCCTGTTTTTTATTTTTATTTTTTTTATTTTTGTACCAGGGATTGAACCCAGGGGTTTTAACCACTGAGCCACACCCCCAGCCCTTTCTATTTTTTATTTTGAGACAGAGTTTTGCTAAGTTGCTTGGAGCTTCACTATGTTGCTGAGGCTGGCTCTGAACTTTTGATCCTCCTGCCTCAGCTTCCTGAGTTGCTGGGATTACAGGCCTGCGCCAGCAAGCCCAGCCTTCTTCCTGTTTATGACTGTCTTTCCACTGTTGCTTTTGATCATATTTTTTTCTATTTCTTATGTTGTCTTCTTTTGGTGACTTTTCCATAAAGGTCTATTTTAATAGATATGTTGGGGTGCAGCCACTCTTATTCTTTTAAATATTGACTATTGCTGCTTTCTTGCTACAGTGACAGCTGAGAGTGTGACACAGATGATAAGGCCCACACAATATATTTACTATCTGATTAGTCACAGGGATGTTTCCTAACCCCTGTGTTAGTAAATGCTGATAAATTCCCCACACCCCTCTTCTCATTATATGTTATTTCAAGACTAGGTTAAGCTCTAGCAAAATGAATTTTTGTAACTGTGGGGTTTGGGTTAGTTTTGTGTTTTTTAGACCTTAAAAATGTTGTTTTTTTTGTAACATTTACTTGAGACCATTTGTTACTGTAACAAAATTATTTGATTCAATGTATGGTTCACTAGGTTTGGCAGTATCATTTTGATTTTTATAGTATTAGTACAGCATAATTGACATGCAAACAACTGCATGTTTGAAATATATAATTTGTTAAGTTTCAACATAATGTATAAACTATGAAACCACCACAATAAGGTAATGGCAAATCTGCCACTGCCAAAAGTTTCCTGGTGCCCTTTTCTTTCCTTATACTGATCCCAGGTCAGATAGTGAGCTGCTTATTGTCACTGTAGTTTACATTGGATTTGTAGATTTTTGTATAAATGGAATCATGTAGTATGCAATATTTGTCTTTCTCTTTCACTCACCATAAATTATTTTGGGATCTATCAATATTGTTGCATATATCAATTGCCACAGTCTGGCTGGGCACAATTCAGGAGCCACTTGTCAAAAGAAACAAACTTTATTTTTAGAACACACCCACCAAACCACACAGCTCCTCAGGAAAAACCCTCAGAGCCCAACTGCCACCCTCCGGCTTCCCACAAGCCTCTCACCCTCCCCCACTCCTCCTGCTCTTGAAGCTGATTGGCTGGGTTGCGTGGGCAGAGCCAAAAAAAGTCCCCCAATGAGCAGCTCCGTTGTCTTAAAGGGCGGGGAAACAGCCCAATGAGCATCACCACAGAGGAGCCAATCAACTGGCAGCTAGAAGTTTGCTGGGGCTGCTGTGAGCCAATCATCAGTTGGCAGTTGGAAGTTTGCTGGCAGCTGGAAGTTTGCTGGGGCCCCTTTGGCTGTGGCTCTCAACAATCAATAGTTTATTCTTTTTAGTTACTGAATAGTATTCCATTACTTGTTATGTCCCACAAATTATTTAGCCATTCTTTTATGTGGACATTTATTTTTAGCTTCTGGTTCTTGAAAACAAGCCTGCTTTGAACATTCATGTATAGTATTTGTGTGGATATATGCTTTTGTATATCTTGGATATGTATCATTATATCAGCATATAATGATAGGTATATTTTTAATTTTTAGGTAGTCATTAAGCTGATTTCCAAAGTTATAGTGTCATTTTATATTCCTCCAAGTAGCATGTGAGAATTTCCTCACTTCATGTTCTCAGCAACACTTGGATGATCAGTCTTTAATTTTAAACATTCTAATAAGTTTGTGATAGTATCTAGTCTAGTTCTAATTTGCATTTCCTTAGTAACTAATTATGTCCAGCATCTTATCATTTGCTTGTTTGCCATTTGTATAGGTTTCTTGAGTGAAATGCCCAAATCTTTCCCTCATTTTTTAAATTGTGTTTTTTATTTTCTACTTTTGTGTTTAAGAATTTTCATATAGTCTGGGTATAAGTATTTTATCTGGTATGTACATTGTAAATATTTTCTCCAGTCTGTGATGTATCTTTGTGCTCTTACCAGAGTCTTTCAAAGAGTGGTTAGTCTTAATTATAATAAAGTCCAAATTCTTTTATGGATTATTGTATTTGTGCCATATGTAAAAACTTTTTGCCCATGTCAAGTTTGGAAATACTTTCTTCTAAAAGTTTTATAGTTTTAGATTTAACATTTTAGTTTATGCATAATTTAATGTTAATTTTTGTATTTGATGAGAGACATAGCTCAAGGTTGTTTTCTTTTTACATATGAATATTCAATTCTTCTGGAACCATTTGTTGAAGCGATTATTTTTTCTTCACCAGATTACCTTCTTAGTTGAAAATTTCAGTTATTTTTACATTAATTATTTGTTTTTCTTGATGCTAAACCTAAACTGTTGTAATTACTGTAGGCATAAGGTCAGATAATGTGAGTTTTCATCCTTTATTCTTCTTTTACCAGTTGCATTTTCGGATGTGTTTTAGAATTGGTTTGTCAGTTTCTGTAAAAGCTTGCTGGAAGTTTGTGATTACCTTGAATCTGTAAATCAGAGGGAACAAATAATAACTTAATATTGATCCAATATTGATTCTGAATCATGAACTTTACATCTCTCTCCATTTAAGTCTTTGTTTTGAGGAGTTTAGTAGTTTTCAGTGAATAGTTTTAAAAATTAGTTTAGATTTTACATTTAGTATTTAGATTTCTTTGTCAGATTTATCTTTGAGTATTTAAGATTTCTTGATGCAATTGTAAATTATATTCTTAACATAAATTTTTGTTTATTCATTGCTACCACTTACAAATACACACTATGGCTTGGACATGAGGTGTTCCCTAAAAGGTCCTGTGTGAGCAGGAGGTAAATGATTATATTATGAGAGCTGTCTCTTAATTAGTGGATTAATCTATTTGATGGATTAATATTTTAAATGGATTAACTGGGTCATAACTGTAGGCAGGCAGTGTGTGATGGGAGGAGGAGGGTCTGGGGGCATATCCTGGAAGTGCGTCTTCCCTTGGCCTTGGTGTCTCCTCTGCTCCCTGGCTGCCATGAATGGAGTAGCTCTCACAGCCTTTTCTTCAATTTAGACCCAGAGCAATGGATTCAGCTGACCACGGATTAAATCTCTGAGACTGTCAGTCAAAATAAACCTTTTTCCTCCAGAGATTTGTTTAGGAAAGTACATCATATTCAAGGGAGAATGGGACATTCTCAACAGAGATGCTTTTCGGGTAACGCAAGGGATATGCATTCGAGGCAAAATATGGGTCACCTCTAGAAGGAGAGACAGTTCCAAATAACCTTTTTCTTCTTTAGGTTGTTCTGGTCAGGAATTTTGGTCACAGTGAGGTAAAGCTGACTAACATAATACAATTTTCATTTTTTTCTTTTTTCTGAGAGAGAGTGTCTCCATTTTGCCCAGGCTGGCCTTGAATTTATAATCTTCTCATTGTTCCTGGCTTGTTTGATCTTGTTTCCTATAAGTTATTAGTTCAATGGGTTTTTTTTGCTGATTCCTTATGATTTTCTATGTAGATCTTTGGTCTGCAAATCAAGATAGCTTTAATTTTTTTTCTGTTCTGAATAATATTGCAAGTTCTATCTCTCCATTGTGTGTTGTAGTTCCAGTGTCCTTTCATTTTCAAGACCTGTCTTGCCTTGCTTTGGGTCTTTGTTGTCCATTTTCCACACAGGAAGCAGGCAGAGAATTGCGGGGTATTTCAAATCTTATTTGAATTTAGAAAGACTGCTTTTCTGATTTGGGTGTGTTCGGTATGTGTATATTTCTTGGGTGAGTTTCAGACTTTTGTAGGTTCTTTTATAGATTTAGAGGATCCTCCTCCTCTGTTCTCATCTATCCCCTGCTCCCTTCTAGGATGCATTTTCTAATTTCTTCTAACTAGAAACAGTGTTTCTCAGAACTTTGGCCACCTGAGTTTCTAATATCCAAGTGTGAATCCAGAGCCTGCTTTTTGGTTAGATTCAGAAGAGAAAAGAAAAAGACTTAGACTCTTACCTCCATATGTGGAATTCTCTGACTCGTAATTCCCCTATATAATGCACCTGCTCTTTTTTAGTCTTTGTAGTGCTTTGGTGATTGTTTTTTTATTCTCCCCTGTAGTTTTAGTTGTAATATTCAAGACAGAAAGGCTTTATTTGTCTTATTCTATGTGGTTGAATGAAAATCCCCTGTTGATTTTTAAAATTATTTTTTATAAGTGGTTTCACAATCTTATATTCTCTCCTTTTATCCTGGTGGGCTTTATTTATTATTTCTCTTAAGGCATATCTGTAGCAATGAACTTTTATACTCTTTATTCATTTGGGAATACTTTTATTTGCCTGCATTTTTGGAGGATACTTACGTTGGATAGGAAGTGTTAATTTATGGTTTTCTTCCTATTAGCACTTGACTGTCATTCCACTGACTTTTGGGCTTTGTTATTTTCTGAAGAGATGACAGCTATGAGTTGTGTTGTTGCTCTTCCTGTATGTCTTGAGCCATCTTTTTTTTTTTTTTTCTCAGAGTTTTTTTTCTTTGCTTTTCAGCAGCTCAGCTATGGTTTGTTTAAATATGATTCATTTTGTTATTATTCCTTTGTGGAGTTAATTTATCTCTTAAATAGATGCTTTTCTTTATCAAATTGTGGGAGTTTTTTCCATAATTTCTGCAGATGTTTTTCTGCCTCTTTCCTGTTTCGTTTTGTTTTTGCACTCTCATTACACTGAAATTGGCACACTACATTGTCTTATAGGTCTCTAAAGATTGGTTAAGTTTTCATCCACACATTTTTTTCTCTTTGTTCTTCAGATTGGATAATTTGTTTTGGTTTTTCTTCAGGTTCACAGAATCTTTATTTTGCCTCCTGAATCTGCAGGTGAGCAACTCTGAAGTAAATTCCTTGTTTTCTCTTCTTGAATTTTTCATTTCTAGGATTTCCATGTGGCTTTTATTAATAGTTTCTCTTTATAAAGATACTCCAGTTTTTAAGTCATTGTCAGTCTTTTTTTTTGGGGGGGGGGCATAGCATTTTAAAATTTGTCTAACATATTTATTATACATCTTTGAAAAATCTCATATTCAGAACTTAAGAGAAAGTTTGATTATTTTTCTTTTCCTGATTATGGGTTATACTTTTTTTTTTTTTGTTTCTTTGCATATATAATACTTTTGTTTGAAAACTAGGCATTCTGGGTAAGTATCAGAGCAACTCTGGACTCTATTTTTTCCATAGTAGTTAAGTTTGTTTTTTTTTTTAAAATAACTTGCCTTCTGTCTTCTCCATGGTCCACAGCTTGATTTCTCTGTGCTCCATATTTTGTTTTTCTTTTTTTATTTAACACAGCATGCCAAGGGTTTATTTTGCTTCAGTATTTCTTACAGGTTAGTTAATGATTCATGTAGAGGTTGTGATCGATTTCTTTCAGCCCATAATGTCCACATCCTCTCTTGATCCACTTGTGTTTGGGGATTGCATTCCAACTCATAGCTACTTCTCCCTTCTCCCTTGCCTTCTCTTCCAATCTGCAAGAACTGTGGGAGCATGTATCTCAGTCCTTCAATGGCTTTTTCATGTTCAGCATCTCCCTGTTAAATTTCTGACAGGTCTGCTGCTCACCCTGAATTGTGACTGCAGCCTTGGTCTAGCAAAGCTGCTGTTTTTTCCCCATTGACTCATAACCAGATCTGCCACTTTCAGCTGGTAACTGTGGTTTTCATTCTTTAAGTCAGGTTTGCCCTCTCAGAAAACAACACTACTGCTTTTTGTTGCTGGTCCAAAGTTGGTAAAGCTACAGTTCTCCCTGGCTAACCCAGGTGGTAGTGAGAGCCATAACCCCAACAATATGCCAGTGATTCTTGGCTTTTTTTTTTTAACCTGATTTTCTTGCAATTTCCTCAGAATAAATACTTCCCAGCTTGTTGTCTTTCCGTAGTCAATTCCAAATGCCCTGAAATGGTTGTATCTGAAAATCTTGTTCAGGTTTTTGTTTGCTTGTTTGTTTTTTGAAATTTTTTTTTTTTGTGAAGGAAAAGTGCTGACCTCTACATTAGCACTGATGGAAGTTATTTCCTCTATTTTATTTTTATAATGTTTCAAGTTTTGCTGCTTTTCTCAATCTTCTATTTATTTCATGAAGAAATAAAAATTTTTCTGATTTGGACTGATATTTAGAGAGGTAAAGAATTAATTTCATTTCAGTGTAGTCAGTTTACTTTCAAACAATAGATAAAGAGATTTTTAAAATATTATATTGATTAAAAATAACTTTTTAAAAAAATATTTATTTTTTAATTGTAGTTGGACACAATAACTTTTTTTTTATTAATTTATTTTTATGTGGTGCTAAGGAGTGAACCCAGGGCCATGCACGTGCTAGGCAAGCGCTCTACTGCTGAGCCACAACTCAAGCTCATGATTAAAAATAACTTTTAAAGGATGAGTATTCCTTTAAGTCTGATTTATCTCATATGGTACTATTCCTTGAGTCCAAAAAATTTATTATTACATTTTAAAATGGTGGATTTTTTCGATTATTTTTTAGGGAGGGAGGGAGGGACGGAGGGAGGGAGAGAGAGAGAGAGAGAGAGAATGAATCTAAGCTGGCTGTTGATATATAATTTCACTGGAATATAAGTACCATATTGTCCAAAGAACAACATGAAACACTTAAAGGTGTATTTAGTGAAGTTTATGTGTTAAGTCACAGTTAAATTCAGGTATAAACATACTCTTAAATGGAGAAGATCTGAAAATTGAAGAGGGACTAGTCTTTATTTTTATTATTTATTTATTTATTTATTTATTTATTTATTTTATTTTATTTTTATTTTTTTCAAGTTATTTATTTATTTTTTATTATTAGTTGTCCAAAACATTACAAAGCTCTTGACATATCATATTTCATACATTTGATTCAAGCAGATTATGAACTCCCATTTTTACCCCTTATACATATTGCAGATTCACATCGGTTACACATTCACTTTTTTACATACTGCCATACTAGTGTCTGTTGTATTCTGCTGCCCTTCCTATCCTCTACTATCCCCCCTCTCCTCTCCTCCCCTCCCCTCCCCTCCCCTCCCATCTTCTCTCTCTACCCCATCTACTGTAATTCATCTCTCTCTCTTGTTTTTTTCCCCTTTCCCCTCACTTCCCCTTATATGTAATTTTGTATAACAATGAGGGTCTCCTTCCTTTACCATGCAATTTCCCTTCTCTCTCTCTTTCCCTCCCCCTCTCGTCCCTATTTAATGGTGATCTTCTTCTCATTCTCTTCCTCCCTGTTCTGTTCTTAGTTGCTCTCCTTATATCAAAGATGTCATTTGGCATTTGTTTTTTAGGGATTGACTAGCTTCACTTAGCATAATCTGCTCTAGTGCCATCCATTTCCCTGCAAATTCCATGATTTTGTCATTTTTTAGTGCAGAGTAATACTCCATTGTGTATAAATGCCACATTTTTTTTATCCATTCATCTATTGAAGGGCATCTAGTTTGGTTCTACAGTCTAGCTATTGTGAATTGTGCTGCTATGTACATCGTTGTAGCAGTATCCCTATAGTATGCTCTTTTAAGGTCTTTAGGGAATAGTCCAAGAAGGGGAATAGCTGGGTCAAATGGTGGTTCCATTCCCAGCTTTCCAAGGAATCTCTGTACTGCTTTCCAAATTGGCTGCACCAATTTGCAGCCCCACCAGCAATGTACAAGTGTACCCTTTTCCCCACATCCTCGCCAGCACTTGTTGTTGTTTGACTTCACAATGGCTGCCAATCTTACTGGAGTGAGATGGTATCTTAGGGTGGTTTTGATTTGCATTTCTCTGACTGCTAGAGATGGTGAGCATTTTTTCATGTACTTGTTGATTGATTGTATGTCCTCCTCTGAGAAGTGTCTGTTCAGGTCCTTGGCCCATTTGTTGATTGGGTTATTTGTTTTCTTATTGTTTAATTTTTTGAGTTCTTTGTATACTCTGAATGTTAGGGCTCTATCTGAAGTGTGAGGAGTAAAAATTTGTTCCCAGGATGTAGGCTCCCTATTTACCTCTTTTATTGTTTCTCTTGCTGAGAAAAAACTTTTTAGTTTAAGTACATTGTAAAAGCTATCTATGCTAAGCCTCAGGCTAGCATCATTCTGAATGGAGAAAAATTGAAGGCATTCCCTCTAAAATCTGGAACAAGACAGGGATGCCCTCTATCACCACTTCTATTCAATATAGTTCTCGAAACACTGGCCAGAGCAATTAGACAGACGAAAGAAATTAAAGGCATCAAAATAGGAAAAGAAGAACTTAAATTATCACTATTTGCGTTCGACATGATTCTATACCTAGCAGACCCAAAAGGGTCTACAAAGAAACTACTAGAACTAATAAATGAATTCAGCAAAGTGGCAGGATATAAAATCAACACGCATAAATCGAAGGCATTTCTGTATATCAGCAGCAAAACTTCTGAAATGGAAATGAGGAAAACCACTCCATTCACAATATCCTCAAAGAAAATAAGATACTTGGGAATCAACCTAACAAAAGGGGTGAAAGATTTATACAATGAAAACTACAGAACCCTAAAGAGAGAGATAGAAGAAGATCTTAGAAGATGGAAAAATGTACCCTGTACATGGATAGGCAGAACTAACATCATCAAAATGGAGATATTACCCAAAGTTCTCTACAGGTTTAATGCGATGCCAATCAAAATCCCAATGGCATTTCTTGTAGAAATAGATAAAGCAATCATGAAATTCATATGGAAAAACAAAAGACCCAGAATAGCAAAAGCAATTCTAAGCAGGAAGTGTGAATCTGGAGGTATAGCGATACCAGATTTCAAACTGTACTACAGAGCAATAGTAACAAAAACAGCATGGTACTGGTACCAAAACAGGCAGGTGGACCAATGGTACAGAATAGAGGACACAGAGACCAATCCACAAAAGTACAACTTTCTTATATTTGATAAAGGGGCTAAAAGCATGCAATGGAGGAAGGGTAGCATCTTCAACAAATGGTGCTGGGAAAACTGGAAATCCATATGCAACAAAATGAAACTGAATCCCTTTCTCTCGCCATGCACAAAAGTTAACTCAAAATGGATCAAGGAGCTTGATATCAAATCAGAGACTCTGTGTCTGATAGAAGAAAAAGTTGGCTCCCATCTACATATTGTGGAGTCGGGGTCCAAATTCCTTAATAGGACACCCATAGCACAAGAGTTAATAACAAGAATCAACAAATGGGACTAGTCTTTAGTGGTAAAAGATAATTTAAAAGTGCCAAACTGGGTTGGAATAGGCAGTGGCATTTCCAAAATATGATTGGCCATTTAATTTTCATCAAATAAATGTCTACATTTAGATTTTAAATACAAAGTTTTTTCTACTGTCAAATTATTTAACTTTATCTCTGATATTGAATTCACTATTTTAGAGCATTTGGCATTTCTTAGAAGCGACTATTTTTAAATTCGGTGTCATTCTCATCATATGTCCTGCTTCAATTGTGAATTTTGAATTTCTGAGTCTATTTTAATGAAGTTTTTTAATATCTATGAAGAGAATGAAATAATGTTACTATTTAAATTTCCCTTTCATGTATTCGTTACTTGAATTTTATTTTCTTCATTGAAAATGTCATTATGTATATACTATAATGTTTTCCAATTAAAAATATATGTAATATCCATATGCATTTATTGAACATAGCATCAGAGTAAAGCCATTGCATGAAAATATTCTCAGATTTTAATATTATTTATCATGGGTTACTTTTGTTATCTTATACTTTCCTCTGTTTTGAAATAGGGCAGTGCACATGTGTTTGTAATTATTTCATGAATAGATAAAATTATAAGTGATGCACTACAGGGTTTTTCCCCTGTGTCTAATGTATGAGGTACTTTTATGTGTGTTTGTGTGTGTGAATGAAGTAGTAACCAAACTTTGATTAAAAAGCAAAATAGGCCTGTTTAACAAAATCTACTGCTTAAATTTAGCAAGTTGAATAAAACCAATTGGATTCTGATTTGGACAAAAATGTTCTATGTTAAAAATTAGTGTACATAAATATTAAGTGCAGATGCAGTTCAAGTTATTTTGTTCTCCTCATATTCTTTTTTTTTTAATTAGTTGCTCAAGACAATACAATGATCTTGACATATCATACATTTGATTCAAATGGGGTATGAATTCTCATTTTTCCACATGTACAGATTGCAGGATCACATGTTCTTGATCCTAACAAACATTATTTAAAAGTTATTAATAATATCTGAAGTTTATATCTTGATTAAACCATTGTGATTTTGACCAAAACTATGTATTACTTTATAGCAAGAGTAGTTTTTAATATGTTAAAAGCATCTTAGTATATTGTTTTTGAAACCAGTATTAACTGTATATCAATTTTTTATAAATCAATAATTTTCATTTTGCTTAGTTTAAATCACTGAAGAAGAGAAACCTACAGAACTATTAGTGTTGTCCTCATGAATGACAACACTAATCATTCTGTAAGTTAACAGTTTCTGTAGTAAGATTTGTATTAAAAAATAACTAATTTCTGATATCTCATGAGATAATATAAATTTAATGGAATTTAAACAGAATCAAGCTATTACTACATATACTTTTTATTCATGCACATCTTTTCTCATTATCACTATTTAAAAAATATTTTTTTAGTTGTAAATGGACTCAATATCTTTTTATTGATTTATTTTTTTGTGGTGCTAAGGATCGAGCCCAGTGCCTCACATCTGTGAGGCAAGTGATCTACCACTGAGCTACAGCCCCAGCCCTCTAATTATCATTCTTTACTAGTCTGTTCACTTGCTTTCTATGGTGACAATCACTTCCAAATTTAAATGTGTACCACTAGTCAATGCTTTATTTGTACTGACTTTAAACTTGTTTGGGAATTTTTAGAGGATGTTGATAAGCCTCTGTGAGAGGAAAAAAAAGTGTCTGAAAACCAGCTTGATGCATTTAAATTCGCCTCTGTGTATGCATGAAAAGTTACCACATTTCCTGAATTCTAATTCATTCTCATTTCTTGGTTTTGAGGAAAATGAACTCTATAATGTGCCTGAATTTATCAAGTTTTTAAATGTCAGAAAAGTATATTATATTCATGTATATATTACTTGAAATATGTGTGTAATAATAATATAAATAAGTATATGTACTTTAAATCTTTACTTCTGAAAATTATACTCAGAATAGTTTGTTTTTAATTTCTATTCATTTAGTGTTATTTACAAACTTCTGGCATCAAAAAGTGAAGGGATACGAGTACAAGCTCTCAAGGCAATGGGCTATTTTTTAAAACATCTGTCCCCAAAGTGAGTATGCATGAAAACTAAAATGGACTATTATTTATTACTCATTTATTTTATAAGCTTTTGGGAATAGTGCTTCTGTTCTGTGTTCCCTTTGGTTTCTTTTCTTTTTTTTTTGGTGCTAGGGTCTTGAAAATTTTTATTCATTAATACATATACTTTAAAAATTAAAAAAAATTTTTAGTTGTCAATAGACCTGTATTTTTTTTATTTATATGTGGTGCTGAGAGTTGAACCCAGGGCCTTACATGTGGTAGGCAAGTGCTCTACCACTGATCCACAGCCCCAACCCAAATACATATACTTTTAAATCCATAGTACATATTTAAAAATAAAGTTGTACAAAAGTATGTAGTTTTTTTAAAATATAAAAAGCATTTAAGTTATTACTATATTTTGGGTTAACTATGAAAATTAGTTTGAGAATTAGTATGTTACATTCAATTTTAGAAACTGTGAAGACTTCATTCAGTGACCTGCACCATCATTTGCAGTTTCTGAGCTATAAATCTGAAACATAACCTGAATATGTGTCACTTAGTGTGTTCTGAATACTTGGGCTTACGAAAACTTGAAACTGCCACATTTAGTTTCTTAGTGGAATGCACACAATCTATTCTGTACATTTTTTCTCTTACCAAAAGTAGTTTATTATAAAAATTTAAATGTTATAGGTTTAAGTAGGGCTGTAAAGTTCAATTTTAAAGGTTTTGTTGGAACACAAGTACAGTAATTTATTTGCATATTATCTATGACTGTTTTAATGATATAAGGACAGTGCTAATATGTGACAGAAACCATATGGTCCAAAAGCCTAGAATATTTACTGTCCAAACATTTTCAGAATAGGTTTGCTGATCCCAGGAATGAAATTAAAGTTTGTGATCTTTTAGTTTGAAAGTTTATGCTTGAAATGGTAATTTTGGTCCATGTGTTTTTGTAGTATTTGTCTTTTTAAATTATCTTGACATTTCTTCTGTCTTTTCCTCCCTGTTGCTTTTCTCTTATAGTGTGTAATTACACTTGAGATGATCATGCCCTGGAGAGTCTGTCTGAGTGCTAGCAGATAGTAGCAACTAGCTAAATAAATAATTACTCTGAAGATTGTGGTGAAAGATTTTGTAGTGTTGTGGCATAACCAATCTTACTGTTTTTAACTTTAACTATGCCTATATTGTAGTTAGCATTTCTCTAGTTAAATGTTTTGAGGTTTAAAAGTACTAGGTTAAAGAACATGGGAGAGTAACTGAGGTGGAGTTTGTAATCTGAAAAACATTTTTATGTTTCCTTTATACAACTTACATACTAAATAGTGTGTAATAAAACTTGCATTTGATGATTTCTTTCTATAGGAGAAAAGCAGAAGTCATGCTTGGGCATGGATTGTTTTCATTGCTAGCTGAGAGACTCATGCTTCAGACAAATCTAATAACAATGACCACATATAATGTTCTTTTTGAGGTAGGAATTTAGTTAGAATTTACTGTTGCTAATTTCTTATTATTTTTATAATAAGAAATAATAATAAGTATCTGTGTAATTGAGATGTCAGTGTCTAAATAAAATTAGACCATTTAGGTTTATAATGCACAATTTTGAAATATTTATATAAATCAGATATGGCTGCACTTTTATAAAGCCATTAATTCGTGAATTACTAAACAAAGTAGTTATCCCAGTTTACTTATTTCCTCCATTGAATTGACTATTTGATGTTTCACTTTATAAGTAAAAATAGCATGTTGAAATGATTTATTTTATGTGCTTTAAAATATTTATCATTGAAATATTATACCATATACTAGATTTTGATGATCATTGTACTTCGAGTTCCTTAGTAGTTATGCTAATATTGTGGTTATGCAAATACAGTATATTCCTTTTATAGATTATTTTTATTTTTTTAGTTCTTTTTAGATGTACATGACAGTAGAGTGTACTTTGACATATTATAAATACATGGAGTATAACTCATTAGAATGTCATTCCTGTGGTTGTACATGATGTGGAGTTACACTGGTTGTGTATTCATAGATGAATATAGGAAAGTTATGTCTCATTCATTCTACTCTTTTTCTTTTGTAGATTCTTATTGAACAGATTTGTACTCAGGTGATACATAAACAGCATCCAGATCCTGATTCTTCAGTAAAGATTCAAAATCCTCGTATGTATTTTACACACTTTAAAAACACTATTTAAAAACACTATTTTTGCTACTTAAAGAGAAAGATACTATGAAAAACCCTAAGTTGATGTTGCTGAAACAGATTCTTAGATGAATATTTAATTCAGGGCATATAATACTTGTTTTATGTTGGATTTAACATCAAATTTACCTTTAGTTATTTGGCTTTTATAAAGGTTTTGAAGAATTTTATTCATCAGATCTTGATTTAATGTATGATCAGATTTTCAGCAAAGTTTCAATGTTAGTATTTTGTGAGGCTAACTTTCATGAATCACAGAGGTAGTTTTCATTTTAAATTACTGTCAACATAAGAATACTAAATTTGGAATGGGAAAATATGTTTATTCTTTATTGTATATGAATGTAGTCTGGACAGTCTTTTGATATTTAGAATTCTTAAGTACTTGAACATTTTTCATCTTGTTTTTAAGAGGATCATGGTATAAAAATAAGTAGTTTGTAGGGTTTTGAAATTTGATTACTTTTTGTTTTGTGAGGTGTTTGTGGAGCATGCTACTTCATGCAAATTTTTAAAAGATGGCTCTGAAGTTTCCCTTTGCTTTCAGAGAATATGATGTCATTAGTTTTGAGATTAAAAATAAATGAAAATCTTGAATGTGCCAATTTTAGAATAATATAACATTAGCCCATTTTGTGTTGCTGTAACAGAATATGGATAATTTAAAGGACCAGAAATTTATTTTATCATAGTTTTGGAGGCTGGAAAGTTTTATATGAATGTTACAGTTGTTGGTCTGGTGAAGGTAAAGAAGGTAGTAGAGCAAGCTAGCCAGAGTCTATGTGAAGCCTTATGAGGGCCTTAAATCTCATTTAAAGAGCCCTCAGGGCCTCATCACCTCTTAAGATCCCACTATTGGTATCACATCAGCAATACTTGGAGGGAATACATTCAAATCATAGCAGTTCATCTACCTAAGACTAATGCACTGGCTTGGGAAAGATAGTATAGTATGGTGGTTCACAATGGAGGCCACTTGGATTAACTCCTGGTTACATATCTTACTAGTTTTGTGACTTTTAGTCTATTAATTTTTAACTCTAAAAGAGATGATAATAGTATCAACTTCTTATTGTGTAAGGATTGGATTAACGGTATTTTTGTAAAACCGTCCCTTGTGGTAGTGTATTCTCAAAATTAGTGCAATTATCATCTTTTTTTATTATGATTATCATTGCTTAGTTAGAAAACTTTTGAATCAGTCATTAGAATTTAAAAGTTGCTCCCCAAATATCATTAATTGTATGAAAAAAGGTATTTTGAATTTACTGTTTCAATATCACCTGAATCATTGGCAAAAGGCTGGTTTCGAATTCTTAAATTTTCAATTGGATAAAAATTGGATATATTGTTTAATTTTAAATTCAGAGTTATGTTTTTTTAAATCTATAAAGTGCTGGATTAAATGCATATTTTTAGCATATATTTTTCTTTAAGTTAAATTCTGGAAATTTTAGTTTTACACTAAGATTATCACAGTAGCACTCTTGTTTGCATTTGTTGGGGAGGTTAGAAGTGGAATAGATTTTAATTTCCTTTGGAATTTTTGTCTCTAATTTTACTTTTAAAATTATAGAGGAAGATCTTCACAGCTTTCACTTTTGAAAGGAATGACTATGTACATACCATAAGTTGTTTGCAGAATCTGAATGTATCTTTTTTTTCCTGAAATTTTAATTATAGTGCTTTTATTTTTTGTTTTTAAAATCAACTTTACTGTTAGGCAGAGACTAAAGAGAGTTGCCAGCAGTTTTGCTTTCATTTCTTCATTTATAATTTGAACTAGTTTTATTTTATCCTTTTAAAGTCCAACTGTGGGGCTAAGGGTGTAACTCAATAGTAGCGTGTTTGCCTAGCATGTGCAAGGTCCTGCTGGGCTTGAGCCCCAGCATTGGGGATGGGGGAGAAATTCAACTCTGCTTTATATATTCAAGTCATGGAATAAAATCCTTCTCTTGTTTATCATTACTTTCTAATGAATATATTATTATTCCTTATGTAAACTTTTTTTTTTTTTTTTAGTTAACAGAAGAGGATTTTTTCAGTAGATATTTATGAAAAGGAAACTAAAAAATATTGTAATACATTAATGACCTTCCTTCATGAATTTTTTTATTGTGTTTTGGTTTTTACTAATTAATGAACTATCTTGCAGAGATACTAAAAGTAATTGCGACCCTACTTCGAAATTCTCCCCAGTGCCAAGAGAGCATGGAGGTTCGCCGAGCCTTTCTTTCTGACATGATTAAACTTTTTAATAACAGTAGAGAAAACAGGAGGTAAGCTGGATCAGAAAGCATTGATTTGAAACGTTCAAGTCTAATTTTGTATGAGCCTGTTATTGTCTTAGCAAAATTGCTTAGGAAATACTGTGAAATGAATTTCCATATTTTTTTCTTATTAAAAGCATGTAAATAATGTACCAGAGTTAAGAGTTGTTAATACCACATTGTTTTGTGTTTGTGTTTTTTTTTTAAACCTGTACTTTCTCAAAAATTTTCAGATGATTTCATTTTTTCAATAATTTGGTATACTTTTACAATTTTCAGGAGCTTGCTACAGTGTTCTGTGTGGCAAGAGTGGATGCTTTCTCTCTGCTATTTTAATCCCAAGAATTCAGATGAGCAAAAGATAACAGAAATGGTATATGCCATATTCAGAATCCTACTTTACCATGCAGTCAAATATGAGTGGGGTGGCTGGCGTGTGTGGGTAGACACCTTATCAATCACACATTCAAAGGTAAGTTTCATTATTAAAGTATATACTTTAAATATTTTATAATTTTGAATTTTACTGAATTAAGAAATTCATATAATAACATGGAAAAAAGGAAAGTTATTCTCTGAAAGTAAAGTGAAAACTAAAAAAGGAATCAATAAAACAAAATATTTCCAACTTAAGAATCCAAATAACTTCAAATGTCAATCTTCTGTGCGTTTAACTTAATGAAGTCAATGCTACTCATGTAGCAGCATTTTGGAATTAGTAAGTAAACGCTTTTTGTGAATTTTGCAGTTGTTCAGAGCTTTTGAACACAAGGTGGCGCACTATATTCAAAGATGGGAATTTGTTTTAGTAGTGTAAGGTGGTTGAGATTCTGCTAGGCTGTTTTTGTTTTTAAACGTAAAGCTAGGGTAAATTATTCATGTATAGCCTTTTTTTCTTCTTTTCTTCTTCTTTTTTTTTTTGTGGTGCTAGAGATTGAACCTTAGGGCCTTGTTCAGTCTCTCTACCAAGTGAAGTGTACCCCCAGCCTTATGTGTACCTTTTAAAAACAATAATTATGAAATATTATAGACATACTAAAATATACAAAGAACAGTATTTCTACCAACATTTATGAAATTGAGTTCCCTTTTCCAAATGCTTTGTCTGCCATTCTTTGTTCCACCTCTTCTCCCCACACTGTGATTTGGTATTGTCATTTTTGTCTCTTTTTTATACTTTTACTTTTTATTGTTGTGTTGGGGATTGAATCCAGACCTTTGTGTGTGTTGGGCAAATGCTCTACCAGTGAGCTACAACCCTTGACTCTTTAAAACTCTCCACAATAAGTTAATTTTATTTTTCATATTTAAACTTAAGATACGTGCTATCACACTAAATGAATTTCTTATAAACTATTGTTTTTATTTACTATTGTTTGAGATTCACTGCCATTGATCCCTGTAGTGGTATTCATTTTCTCATATTGTCTTATGTGGTGTGACCTTATCCGTTTATTCATTGATGAACAACATATCATACATATTCAAGACTTTCTCTGTATATATTTTTAGAAGTGGAATTGCTAATTCATAAGGTTTAAGTGTTGAACTTTAGATGTGTTGATCTTGAGATAATGTAAAAGTTTTTACAAAGTAGCCTTACCTGTTTATATTTTCACCAGCAGTGTTTAAGTTCTCAGTGCTGCACATCACCTCATTGCTTGGCTTTTCTGGCATTTTGAAGATTTGTTCATTGTATCATCATATTCCCAATATGCATTTTCTTGCATTTGGGGATTTCTTTATATATACTTGGTCTTAATATTTTGTTAGATGAATGACATCTCCCAATTTGTGGCTTATCTGTTTATTTTTAGAGTTTTATGTTTGTACCTAGAGGGAAAATTTCCCATTTCAAATAATTGGTAAAATTTATGGTGTAGGCTATTTGTACCTTATTTAAGAACTTTTTTCTTATTCAGAAGGACTATAATTATTTAGATTATCATAAACTGAAAGGAAAAACAAAAATGAAAAATTTTGGCTTATGTTAAAATGCCTTACTGACTTTTAGGTTCTTATTCTGAAATATTTTTTCATTCTATAAGAATGTATTACTGTTTCCTAAAAGTATATGTTTTAAGTCTTTGAATAACCTTTAGTTATTTGAAAGTACCTAAGAATTATTCATTTGCCTCTTCTTTTTTCAGTGAGAAGAAGGCATGCAACAATTAGAAAGGTTTATGAGGATATCTTGGGTTGGAGGAACCACCCTACAAATTTTCATTTAAGTTAAATCCAGTAGTAAATAAGAAAAATATGCGATATATAGTGTAGCTCTTCTTTTTATTTTTTATTTTTATTTTATTTTTTAAATTTATTTATTCATTTTAGTCACTGATGGACCTTTATTTTTTATTTATATGTGGTGCTGAGAATTAACCCAGTGCCTCACACATTCAAGGTAAGTGCTCTACCACTGAGCCACAACCACAGCCCCCTATTTTTTATTTTTTTAATATTTATTTTTTAGTTGTAGTTGGACACAATATCTTTATTTTGTGTATTTATTTTTATGTAGTGCTGAGGATTGAACCCAGGGCCTCACAGTGTTGGGCAGGAGCTCTACAGCTGAGCTATAACCCCAGCCCCTATAATGTAGCTCTTTTTAGTCACTACATTTTTGAGACTGATCAGTTTAGTTCAAAGAAGAGTTCAGCTATTCATAACCTAAGGACCAAATTCTGCATGACCTGTTTCTGTAAATAAAATTTTATTAGAACATAGCCACTCCCATTCATTTGTATGTTATATATAACTGTTTTTCATTTTAAGAATAAAGTTGAGTGCTACAGAAATGACCTGGCCCTCAAAGCCTAAAATATTTACTGTTTGACCCTTTATAGTAATTGTTTGCCACTCCTTGTGTAAATTGATTTAGTTTGTACTGATATCAGCCATCCTGGTTTCTGTTGTAGAGGGCTGGTACATTTGGGACTATTTCTCTGTTAAGGCCGTTTTGATTCTTTACAAAAAGATCATGAGAAAAATAGGATTGAACTTACGGAATTCTAGGTTAGGGAAATGCCAAGTATAAAACAGATTTTTCATAATTAGTTAAGAGTATATGTCTGTTCCTTTAGTTTCTTTGCATCTTTAAGAAGGATAGATAGAGGATATGTTCTGTAGAGCAGTAATTGTTGATGTGTATCCTAAATGAGGCTTTTACAGAGGTAGCGTGCTCTCCTGGCATGTGTGCGGCCTGGGTTCCATCCTCAGCACCACGTGCAAACAAAGATGTTGTGTCCGCCAAAAACTAAAAAAACAAAAACAAAAACACACACAAAAAAACAAGCCCCCTCCAAAAAAACCCCCATAAATATTAAAATTCTCTCTCTCTCTTAAAAAAGAAAAAAAAGAATTTATGACAAAGAGTTCTAACCAGTCCATTTGTATGAGTAATGAATGAACATGAAATTTGGAGACAGGACATTTCTAAGTTAAATACTGATTTATAGCAATTATTAGCTATGAAATTATTACCTCCTTTTTTCAATTAAAAAAATTTTTTTAGTTGCAGATGGACAAATACAGTTGTTTTGTTTATTTTTATGTGGTGCTGAGGCTTGAACCCATCGACTTACACTTGCGAGGTAAATGCTCTACTCCTGAGCCACAATCCCAGCCCTTATTAGCTCCTTTTTAGTAATGTATTTTATTCGGTCCCTATATCAAAAATATTTTTCAACATCTAATTAATATAGAATTTTAAGATATTTTACATTCTTTTTAATGATATCTTTTAAAATTTTTATATCTTTTTAATTAGTGCTGTATAATTAAACATAATAGTGGAATTTGTTGCATATTTGAACTTATGCACATTTTTAAACTTCTTCAACCATTAGTATCTAGGCTAGAAGTAGAAAATGTGGTTGTGTGTGTGTGTGTGTGTGTGATGTTGTTGAACGTTGTTACAGCTGTTTCATTATCCTATTCATTCTTTTTTTCTCATTTTCACTACTTCTGCCTTAACTCAGGTTCCTGTCACTTCATATTTTTATTTTAATACAACTTTTAAAAAGAAGAATTAATTGTATCTAAAATGATTTATGTAGTATGTATGCTATGAAGTGTTGCAATAGAAGAATTTTAATTATGCCACCCAACTTAGGAACTTACTGTGTGGTCTTCCCAGTCTAACTCCACCCCACCTCACCCCAAAGGTAATCACTATTTTAAATTTTAGTTTTGTAATTCCCATCTTTTAAAAAATGTTTGGAAGTATATTTTAAAACAATGTCTAATTTTTTCTTTAAATTTTTTGTAAAAATGACATTATATTGAGTGGACTTTTTTATTACTTTTTTTTCATCAAATCTTTTATTTCTGTGATTATTTTTATTGTTACCTGTATCTTTGCTTAATTTGTTTTCACTGCTGTAACTCAGGTGCTGTAAGGCAGAGGTTTCAAGAGAGCTGTTATTTTTCTAGCTTCTTTTAACTCTGATCCACACACAGTAAGAAATTTATTATGACTTAGAATGTGTAATGCACCTGCATGCCTGTGTGTGTATTCATGATATAGCAGTTCCATGAAATAAGGTTTACCCTTACAAAACTTTGGCATATAGTGATACACTCTGATGTTTTCTGTGATTTTTTTCACTTAAAAACTGCAGATAATGATCCCCGTATGTTGATTGTAGGACATGTAAGCTTGAATTTTCCTCAATTTGAAAATTTATTACTGAAGCAAATGTAACTAAGCAACGGAAGTGAGGAAGTGATAAGTCCTGTGATGTTCTTCCCTTTAACATTTGATACCTTGATATTGCTAGTTTTCTTTCTTTTTCATGCTTTTGTCTTTTGCATATTTTTCCGTTTTTTCTTTTTCTTCATGATGTTCGTTCGTTCCTTCCTTCCTTCCTTCCTTCCTTTCTCCCTCCCTCCCTCCCCTTCCCCCTTTTTTTTGTGGTTATGGAGACTGAACCCAGGGCCTGGTACATGGTAACCAAGTGCTCCGCCTAGAACTATACCCTCAGCACTTTGTATTTTATTTGGAGATAGGGCTCTCGAAGTTGTACTGTGTAGTTCAAACTGTGATCCTTCTGCCTCAGTCTCCTGAGGAGCTGAGATTGTACAGGCATGTGCCACCATGCTTGGCGATTTTTAGTTCTTTATACATTCTTAGATTACTTTTGGTCTGGATATTTCTAATAGTCTCTAACCTTAGATATTCTTTTCTTATGCGACTCATTAAACTAAAGTAACATATGGTGTTGCTCCCCTCTATAAATACTTTGCTGTTTCTTAAAAGTAAAGCACATAAGATTTTTTTTAACAAAATAATTTCTGCCTTGTCTTTCATTGTTTCCCTTGGAAAAAAAATTTCTACCTATCTTTCACTATTTCACTTCTCAGAAATCCCCTGTCTAGCCATATAGTTTTAGTCCTGATCAGATTTACTATACTTTATTAAATCTTCAACTTTGTTTACTTATATGCCCCTTTGTATTTACCCAAATATTTTATATCTTTTTAATAGTTAATAAGTATCTGTGTCA
The DNA here is from genome assembly GCF_021218885.2 of Marmota monax. Taxonomy (NCBI): domain Eukaryota; kingdom Metazoa; phylum Chordata; class Mammalia; order Rodentia; family Sciuridae; genus Marmota; species Marmota monax. Next base: position 39,993,584 of record NW_026693571.1, read on the forward strand.
CTTCAAAATGAGTTTTCTTACTTTAAGGCTATGTTAGTCTGTGTGAATTCATAGCATGTAATTTTCTCTTATTGTTTCCTAAGTCATTCTTTTGAAGATGCTTTTATTCTCCTCTTTCCTTCACTTTCTCCTCCTACCTCCCAACCTCCAGATAATTAGTCTCCTCCATCTTGTGCCCTGATAGGTATGAACTCTGGTACTGGGTGTCTGCACCCGCAGTCACTGCCTCGTTAACACTCTCCCTCTGCCTGTCAGCATCTCTTTTCCCTTTTTAGTCACCATCTCCCTTCATCCTTCTCGTTTTCTGTTCTCTCTAGTGTCTCTGTTCACTGTGTACCCCTGCCTTCTGCTTCCCCCAGCTTATCTCTTTTCTCTCATTCTCATGTTAGTGAATATGTATCTGTTTGTGTCTGTGCCTTCTCTTCCCACCTTCTGTTGTTAGTTAGATACCTCACTGGTCTTTTTCAGTGATTCTCAGTAATTTTTTGTCTAGGTCTCATTCCAGTTGTCTACTTCTTTTCTTCCTCTTCTCACTTTTATCTTTCCTCTTCTTTTTATTCCTTATTCTTTTTCCTCTTTGTTCTTTCTGTCTTATATTTGTACTTTCTAGTAATGATGAAAGATTGAAAGATGAAATGAGAACAGATCTTTTCCTAAAATTGTTTTTTAATATAGGAGGTAATATGTGTATAAAAATAACTAAACTACAAGGTTGGAGGCCATAAATACCCCATAAAAGATATACACTGTGCAGGAGAGACAGTTGCTACCTGAGGGTGTATGAGAAGTTTTGGGGGCAGATGTCATTGATACAGCCCTGAGGAGCAATAAGATTGAGGCATGTAGAGACTGGGATGACAGGAATCGTTGGTAGAGGAATCAGCATAAGCAAAGATATAGAGACTGTGTCATTGAGGGAAAAGGTGGTGACTTTGGTTAGCTTGGAGGTGTGTGGCCTAATGAAGAATAGTAATGGGTAAGGTAGCAGGTGGATTGGCATTTAAGCACATATGATCTTAATATCTTTCACGTTCTATTATTAGCTAAAAGTGGATTCTTGTACTTATCTTGACTTCTGAATTGGTAACCTCTCATCAGTAGAGATGAGAGTTTTTACTTCTTTTTTTTTTAAAAAGAGAGATAGAGAGAGGAGAGGAGAGGAGAGAATTTTAATATTTATTTTTCAGTTTTCGGCGGACACAACATCTTTGTTTGTATGTGGTGCTGAGGATTGAACCCGGGCTGCACGTATGTCAGGCGAGCGCGCTACCACTTGAACCACATCCCCAGCCCAGAATTTTTACTTCTTTAAAATTTTTGTTTTACTTGTAGATGGACACAATAATACTTTCCTTTTATTTATTTATTTTTATATGGTGCTGAGAATTGAATCCAGTGCCTCACACATGCTAGGCAAGCGCTCTACCACTGAGCTACAACTCCAGCCCCGTTTTTTTTTTTAACCTTTTATAGCTTCTATGGGAGATATTTTATATCTCCCATACTTTCATATACTTCTATGGGTGATACTTTATATCTCCCAGAGAACTGTGTATAGTGCCAAGTTCTTGGCAGTTGCACATTAAACATTTGTAGGAAGAAGGAAGAACTGCACCATCATTGTTTAGTGCTATTTGGTTCAGCTGTCATGTGCCACTCTTTGTGCGATCCTAGTGCCACTTTTTGTGTGATCCTAGTGCCACAGTCTTCTCTTATTAGGGATCTATGAATTAGCTGCAGTAGCTGTCCATTAAAGTATCCATGCTGCAGCCATTCACAGTATGATTTGAGAATTACCTCTTCAGAGTAATTTGGGATGTACATTTTATTCTGGTCTCCTGGGCTCCATCTTAAAATTTTAATCTTGTAGGATGATTCCTTTTATTCCTGACTCTTCCCCGCCTTTGTCCTTCCTATCTTCCATTTGAGTACTTTTGAGTAACTATGAAAGATTGAAATCTATTTTATTCCCTGTGCTGGGACTTGAACCCAGGTCTTGTGTTTGCTAGGCAAGTGTTGTACCACTGAGTTTTATCCCCAGCCCTTTTTATTTTATTTTGAGTTAGGGTCTTGCTAAATTGCCTGGGCTGCCCTTAAGTTGTGATCCTCCTGCTTCAGGCTCTTGGTTAGCTGGGATTATAGATGTGTATCACCTTGTCTGGTGAAAATCTGTATTTGTTACAAAGTCTAGGCCAGGAGTAGTGGCATGTGCCTATAGTTCCAGCCACTTGGGAGGCTGAGGCATGAGGATTATGTGTTTGAGACCAGCCTGGGTAAGACTGAGAGATCTTGTCTCAACAATAAATATATTAATTAAGTTAAATAACCTCTTCTGGAATTTAAATTTTGAACACTCCTCTGAGTATATAGGATTTTTTTTTAACTTTCATAAAGTTTTCTTCTTCCTACCTTTATACTAAGCTGATGATGTAATATATTGTGCTTGTTAGAAGGCATCACAGAGACAGGAAGATTCTAAATGAATTGAATGTGTACCTCGGTTTATAAACCTCTTAGTACATTGTTTTTGTTATAAAACAAAATTGGCTTTGTCTTTTTAAGAGCACATATTCAATGCAGAAAATGTTAAAGGAATATTTATTATTCTTATGTAGTATGTGAAATCAGTTTTTTAGAACCAACTTATACAGAAAAAACCCAAAGTGGGCTTTACATTTGTGTGTGTGTGTGTGTGTGTGTGTGTGTGTGTCCAGTTTATATTTTTCTTTACTTCAATGGCTTATGGTTTTGAATGAATCTTAATGTCTTTGCAAAGAAAATAGTTGCTTTAAAGAGAGGTCTCTTGTATCTACTTTCACATAAGAGTCAATCCCTGACTCAAGTTTTAGGATTACAGTTATAAAATGAAAAAGAATAAAACTTAATCCATCACTTTTTTTTTCTGTAAAAGTATACTTTAAAAAACAAATACTAAAGTATTACTTAAACACCAAGATGGCAAAGGAAAAGTTTTAAGTTGGTTCTTGTAGTTTTCCACTTTTTTTTTAATGAGGTAACTTTTTTTTCCATAGCTTTTTAAATTCATTTATTTTTTATGTGGTGCTGAAAATTGAACCCAGGGTCTCACATGTGCTAGGCAGGTGCTCTACCACTGAGCTACAACCCCAGCCCTGTAGTTTTCACTTTTAAATTTAGTTTTTGGTACATGTCTTTTAGTTTTATTCGTTTGTGTGGATTTTCTTCAATGATAAGAAGGCTTTTTTTCTCTTTCATAAGGTTTATCTGAAGTAATTTATTTGAATACTGCCATGTTTATTGTTTTGGAATTTCACGTCTTGAAATGTATTTAAAAAAAATTTTTTTTTGGTAGTGGTTGTAGATGGACAGAATGCCTTTATTTTATTTGTTTATTTCTGTGTGGTGCTGAGGATCGACCCCAGTGCCTCACACATGCTAGGCAAGTGCTCTGCCACTGAGCTACAGCCACAGCCCTTTGACATTTATTTTTAAAATAAATGTCTTTTCACATCAATATTTAATAAAATTTGGGCAGAACTGAAATAAGTTTGTAAGTTGGTAAACAATTTATAGCATGTTATTAAAATTCTACTGAATTTGAACCAAATTTTCGCTCTTTAAAAATAGTCATTCTGAAACATTTAAAATGCTTTCATGTATACAGTATTGAAGTGATACTTTTTTCTTTTTGTAGTAATTTTGAATCTCAATATCGCAAATTTATAACAGGGTTGTTGATAAAGAACTGGTGTGTAAAGAACTAATGTTGCAGAATTGGATAGCTTTTGCAGAGTTACATCAGGATACATGCAGCTGCTATAAAAAGCCAAAGAAACTCAATTGCAATTTTATTGTCCAGTTTGATAGATTTCCTGCCACCTTTGTAGCAGGGAAGCTGTTTGTCACTGTATGCAACTCCTCCAACAGCTGAACTAGGGTTTATAAGCAGTAATAGGCTCTTCTAGTATAACTGTGCTATACTGGCTTCTATGGTCTCAGGGTTTCAGATATGCACCTAGTAACCTTTTAAAAAAAGTCTTTTGTTTGTTTTACGTACTCAAGGTAAGCACTATAACACTGTTAAATAATACTGTCTTTAGTTAGGATGCCAAATGCTTCTACTCTTTGATTAACATTTAAGTAAGTCGTTCAAACTATTTTGAAATATGAGACTTGTCCAAAAACATCCTTTTTCTGAACAAATGAAATTAAAATCTTTTGATTCTGTATTTTGTCTGAACCTATATTGCCATAAAGTAGAATGGGTCTATGAGATAAAATAATAATACCATTCTTGAATTAAAAATGTATTCTGAAATAGATCTCCCCCAAAATGATGAATTTGGGTGAAGTACTTAATTATCTTAGTTAAAGTATTTTAAGATTTTAAGTCTTTTCACAATCTGATAAAATGATTTAAGTGTAAATTCTGTCACTTTACAGAAGAAAGTCCTGTTTAGGTAAAAGCATGTAGAATCTAGTTTTAAAAAAGTCTCAGGTGATTTCTTAACATTTTTAAAAATCACAAGTTGTAACTGGTGTGTGTGTGTATATATATGTATATACATATATTTGTATATGTGTTCTTGTGGTGGTTGTATGATAAGATTAAAAGCTAACTATTTTAAGAAATTTCAAAAGTTGTAAAATTTCCGTACTTCATGGATTGCTAGCATTTTATAATTAATTGCTCAAGTATTCTTTTCTTTCTTTCTATCTTCTTCTTCATCTTCTTTTTTTTTTTTAAGAACCTTTTAATTTTGAAATAACCATAGTACAAATCAAAACCAAGAAGGGCTGGGGATATAGCGCAGTGATAGAGTGCCTGCTTAACATGCGCCACTGCTCTGGGTTCCATCCCTAATATCACAAACACATACACAACCAGGAAACTGACATTGGTACAGTCCACAGATATTTCACTAATTTTACATGAACCCAATTTTATCATATGTAGCTTCCATCACATCAAGATATTTAATTTCATCACATCAAGATAATTAATTTTGCTATTAACACAAGGCTCACTCAGGTTATTCTTTTTTAGCTGCACCCACTTTCTTCCCCAGTTCCTAACCCCTGGTCACACTGAGCTGTTTTCTATCTCTAGAATTATATTATTCAATGAATGTTACATAAATAGAACCATATAATATGTATCTTTTTGAGACTAAATCCCCCAAATATGCTTTTTTTTTTGAAGATCATTCCATGTCCTTGCATGTATCAATAGTTCATTCCTTTTTATTGCTGAGTAGTGTTTCATAGTGTGAATGTACCAATATTTGTTTAACCACTCACCTACTGAAGGACATTTGGGTAGTTTCTAGTCTTTGGCTATTATAGATAAAGCTGTTATTAACATTTGTGCAGAAGTTTTTGTGTGAAAATAAGTTTTAATTTGAGATAAATGCTCAAGAATGTAAGTGCTGGGTCATATAAAAGGAATTATCAAACTATTTTCCAGAGAGGCTATATCAATATCCTTCCCACTAGGATTGTGTGATTCAGTTGCTCCACGTCTTCATCAGCATTGGGTCTTTTTTTTTGCCATAGCTGGGTGTTAATATCTCATTGTGGTTTGTTGTTGTTTTGTTCTGTTTTTTGGTACAGGTGTTTAACCCTCATGCATGCTAGGTAAGCATTCTATCACTGAGTTATACACCAGCCCTTCATTGTGGTTTTAATTTGCATTTATCTAATAATTAATTACATTGAACATATTTTCACATGCTAATTTGCCACCTATATATCCTCTGTTGTGAAATTATCTGTTCATAAATATGAAAAGCTAAAATACTACTACAATTGTGTCTTTTGCCCATTTTCTAATTAGATTGTTTGCTTATTACTTTTGAGGTTTGACAGTTCTTTACATAGGCCAGATACTAGCCCTTTGTCAAATATGTGATTTGCAAATATTTTTTCCTAGTCATTGTCTTTTCACTCCAACAGGGTCTTTGCAGAGCAAAGGTTTCAATTTTGCTGTGGTTTTATTTTAGTGGGTTTTTTTTAAAAAAATAATTATCTCTTGGCCTGCCTAGTCATTCATGTAGAATGAGGGCATATACATATTCTATCCATCTACTTATATATTCATCCCCTCCCTCCCTCCCTTCCTTCCTTCCTTCCTTCCTTCCTTCCTTCCTTCCTTCCGTGTTTATTGAACACCTGTTATGGTCTAGATTCAATATCTTGCTAATGATTGGAACATGAGTAAAATACAGTTGCCTTCACGGTCTAGAAGAGAGCCCAGGACAGAGAAACTGCTCTGGTGTGGGGAAGATGGGTAGGCTGCTTCTTACTTGGCAGTTATGAACCAGTTGTAGTTGTAGTAGTATTTTAGCTGGATATGGGTTAAAATGCTGGCAATCAGTGGGGTGACTTTGTGTGTGTGTGTATTCTATAAAAACAGTTCCGTCCATTTTTAAAAATATTTTTTAGTTGTTGATGGACACAATACATTTATTTTATTTATTTCTATGTGGTGCTGAGGATCGAACCCAGTGCTTCACACGTGCCAGTCAAGCACTCTACCACTGATCCACAACCTCAGCCCACATTTTCATTCATTCTTTTCATCATAATTATCACTTGTTCATTTTCTAAAAGATTTTTTTTCCTCACTTCCCCAAATACCTAATACCAAAAATGAGATTCTGTGAGATTAATGGAGAATTCACACATAGAAGTGATCATTTTTTTTTTTTTATAAAACACAGTGACATGTTAGTTTGACAGGTGGTCTTTGTTGTGAAGTGCTGGCATCAAGAAAAGGTGTAGCTAGGTCTTCAGAGCTTGTTTGGAGATTCTAGCAGTGGAGTACAGCTACTCCTATACCCTTGACCCAAGAACGGTCTTCCTCTGTCAGGGAAGGTTGTCCTCTTTGACCTAGGATGCAGCTTTGGGTAGGATGCACATGGAGTGGTGAGGGAGGAAGGGGACCCCTGCATAGCCAGCCAGGGCAGCCCAATCAATGCTGGCGATCATGGGGTGACAGATAGTGCAGCCAGATTACTGTCACATCCGTAGGTAGGTCTTATTGCATAACAGTCCTTGGCACTAATATAGCCATGTTCATCGGAGAAGCTTAAAGGCTTGCCTTACATGGCATGCTGCCTCATTTTGCAGTTACTCCTCGAGGAAGACAAGATGACAGTGGCCTATATTCCGAGTAGAGTATGATGTTCCTGATCCAGGCAACCAGAAAAGTATATCCAGTGACATATTTGGGAGGATCCTGGAGATCCATAAGTAAGACAAAAAGATCGAACCTTTTGGTTTAGAATGCTCTAAGAATGCTGTAAATGCAAAGCCTGATCATACTTGTATAAGGCTGATTAAATCTGGGGGTGTAGCTCAGTGGTAGAGCATTAGCCTAGCATTCATGACACTGGGCTTCCACTCCCATTATCTCTCTCTCTGTCTTTCCCCCACTTCCACACACATGATTATATTATCATTTTCATAAACATTTGAGCTGCAAATCTTAATAACTGAGTTCAGTGGCACATGCCTATAATCCCAGTGACTTGGGAGGCTGTGGCAGAATGATTGCAAGTTTAAGACCGGCTTTGGCAACTTAGCTCGACCTTGTCTCATACAAAATAAAAAGTAAAATGGGCTAGGTATGTCGTTCAGTGGTAGAGTACCCCTGGTTTCAATCCCTAGTAACATAGACATACTCAAAAACAAAAACAAAAACAAAAACAAAAAAACTTTGACTTAATACTTTCACCTTCCATGGTTTTCTTCTCCGACTTAGAATAATTTTCTATCTATGTGAAACTCAGAGCCTTTATTTTGTAAATGGGAAAAATGGAGGAACAGAATGATGAAGTAACTTGTTCCCAGCTGCTTCATGCAGTATGCAGGTAGTATAGTTTTGGAACTGAAGACAACTGTATGTCCTTGGTACCAGTATTTTCTCTCTCTCTCTTAGAGATTGAGGTCTTAATCTTGCCTAGTATCCTCATGATTGTAGTCTGTTTTCTGTTGCCATAACCAAATACCAGAGTGTGGGACATTAATGAAAATAAAAGTATATTTAGGCCATGGTTCTAGAGGCCGGGAAGTCAAGAGCTTGGTGCTGGAATGTGTTCTGTATCTGTGCTGCATCATAACATGGTGGAGGCATTGCCTGGTAAGATAGAGCAAGTTAAAAGTTTTAAATCAAATAACATTTATTATCTTTTAAAAAATTTAAAAATAGATGCACATTACAGGAAATTTAGAATCCAATATAAATGCATATACAAAAACAAAAAAAAAATCCCTCATTACCCAGATATCTGTGTATGACTTTATATTTTGGGAAGACATTCCAGTCTTCTGTTCTATACACATATATACACATACATGTAATTGTTTTCTTATGAAAGTGTCATTGACTTTATGCTATTTTGCAATCTTATTTAATGAAATTCTTACATGAATTTTAATGGCTCCATATTATTTGGTGTATATATTATGGGAAAATAAAGTTAGAAGCAAAAGCTTCAGCTTTGATGTTACATCTGAATGCTGTTAGACCACATCATTGTAAGAAGGAGTGATTGTATGAATGACTCAAGGTGACTTTTCATAATCTGCCATTTGCCAAAACTTTATTTGGAAAAACTGGTAGAAGTGATGCTTGAAAACTCTATTGTTTTATAATATAATGCATTGTGTATACATTATACTTTAACTTTCTCTTATTGTTCAATAGTAATGACCCTGTTACTATATACATATCCCTTATTTTGTGGGATTAATTTCCTAAAAGTAGAATTTTCAGTAGTCTTTATGTTTTAAAATGTTTTAGTAGATATTGCTAAATTGCTCTCTAAAAATATGTTCTAGTTTATCTTCTAGATTTGCATAAGAGAACCTGTTTAGGGCTCGGATTGTGGTACAGTGGTAGAGTGCTTGTCTGGCATATGTGAAGCCCTGAGTTTTGATTCTCAGTACCACATAAAAATAAATAAACTAAATAAAGGTATCATGTCCACCTACAACTAAAAAAATTTTTAAAATAGAGTACCTGGTTAGACTGTTATTAAGGAAATAAAATTGATCAGAATGACTTTTTATTAAAACAAGAAATTAGTAAGTTATTTACGATATTATTTTATGTCATTATTCTTCCTAGCTTTGTCTATATGAGGATAATACCTAATCTTTTAGTGTTTCTCTTAAGATTAAGTTGTCAATAATGACAGATGCTTAGGAATTTAAAGAAAGATATATCTAGAATTTCTTACAAAAATGAGCATATCAGTGTGGTTTTTTTTTTTTGTATTTTTTTTAGTTGTAGTTGGACACAATACTTTTGTTTATTTTTATGTGGTGCTTAGGATTGAACCCAGCATGCTAGGCGGGCACTCTACCACTAAGCCCCAGCCCCAGTATGTTTTTAATCATGTTGTGGAGCTGGGGAACAATTACTGACTATATAGAATTCTGGTACTTTAAGGAAATTTGAGGGCAGAGTTTATTTTTACTTTCAAATAAATTCTGGAATATTTCCATGTGTAGTATCAGATTTATAGAGATTAGGAAAATACTAAGTGGTTGGAAGGCTTCTATTTAAATTACATTCTCACTTGGTATTCATAAGGAAGTGTTGCTTAAAAACGTTTTCTGAAAGGAAGAAATTTGTTTCTACATTTATTATGGTTGCTTACTAAAAATGGTGAACTTTGGAGTAAAAACTGCAACTTTGATGGTGTAAATATAGAAAAAAGAAATCTTTTCCTTTTACCCATCGTAGGTCCATTGACTATGTCCCAGGAAATTAGATTGAAAAATGATTAATAATACAAACATGTAACAATTCTAAATTCCTCATAAGAAAATGAAGACCTAAAGAAATCATTAAGCTTGCTGTTTTATTTTAGGTGAGGTGGAGAGTGGAGAGTAGAGAGTTGTGGAATAACTGTGACAGGTTAAAGCAGTGTGAGCTAGGAAAATAAGAATCTGGGAAGCTTAGCCAGACTGATTCTCATTGCCAGACGTATTCATTGAGAGGCCATTCTTTGTCTCCTTGTTTTCAGAAACATGGTTATTTCTTTCCTCCTGGTATCAGGGAGAGAATCTCTCTGCTAGATCATTTTATGACTTGTTTCAAGAATGAAGGGCAGGGAAATTCCTGCACCTACCATTTTTCAAAATTCTCAGCTCAAAATATTTAATATGGTGAGGCTTCATATTTTATAGCATTATGTTCTAAGCCCTGTCAATTAAATAAAAACAAACACTTCTGTTGCCAAAAAGCAAATGCAATTCCTAAGCAAAGTCAAAGGAAATGAGAGATTCAGATAAAACTGCTTAGACCCAGAGTAAAGCTAGTATTCTTAATTAGAAATTAGTAGGAAAAGACAATACAATGGAAAAATGTATCTGATTAAACATCTCACAGAAGACTAACTCAAAATTACCTTAAATGTGAAAAAAGTATGCTTGCTGACTCTAGTAAGGAGACTGCAAATTAACACTATCTTGAAACAGTTTACCAAGAAAAATTAAATGAAAAACATTGTACATAGTGGTATATATGAATAAAATAAGTCATGAAATAAGACTTTATATTTGTGTGTATTGCAAAAATACCTTTGAAGGATATATATTATTGGCTAATTAATTGCCTCATTATTGGCAGGATGTTTGCAGGTGAGATCAGTGGTGGGAGGGAAACTTTTATGTTATATACTATTTTATCTTTGAACCATAGGAATATAACCTATTAAAACTTTTTTGAAGTTCACGGCATGAATAATGTATAATGATTATTGTGTGTATCACTTGATTTCCTTATGGGATAGTTTTCCTATGTTATTGAACCTGCAATGTTGTTGTCATAATTCCTTCTGGTAGTTTTCTTGGGGTATTTAATATGGTGAGACTTCATATTTTATAGCAGTATGTTTTTATCTCCCAGGAGAGATCCATTTGGGCAGTATTTATCTTTGAGTCTGGAGTGTCTAGATTAGTAATCCAGGTGCTTTGTATAAAAATAGATCAGTAAGTATTTATAATTTGATTTCGCTATATTACATCTGTTACCTTATACTATTATTGTTGCAAGCTGTAGCATCAGTCTATAAAAGATCTCAGGTGTGGTTGAAATCATTGTGACCTCTGCCCACTGGTACCTCATATGGAATGATTTAGTTCTTTTTAAAGTTATATCTCATTTATCAACTGTAGAAAACATTGGTAACGTAAGAGTTAGAAACTAAGATATTATATTTATCTGATATTGCCATTCAAAAATATCATACAATGAAAAAGATGCATTTGTTTGAAAATAAACTTGCTAAATATTGCCTACCATTTCATAGTTTAAATTTAATAGGTTAAACATGTTAAATTAAAGAAATAATGTTTATTTCTTAATATTGTAGTCATCTTTTCTTTCCTACTTAGTAAATTTGAGTGCCAATTAAGTTGAAAGTAATGGCAAAAGAAATGTTGTGGTTATTAGCTCATAAGTATCTTTAACTAGTAGTTTGTAGAAGTGCTTTCCAAACATTACAAACAGCTATAGATTAGCTATCAAATGATTGTGAAGATTAATAACTAGTCTGTTAGCTGAGTAATTTACAAGAATATCTGGTAATTGGGAATTATTACTTTTAAATTCACAAATACCTTAAGGAAAATGGAAATAAAAGAGTCAAGAATGATAATTGTTCATTTAGCTTTTGAACTGTTAAAGAAAATTAAAGGGAAATTTGAAAATCAACCAAGTGGAGAATTTTGAAAGTATTTCATATTCAGAAGGTAAATGCTTTCCAACCTGTGATTTTATTTATTTATTTATGCCAGGAATTGAACCCAGGGACCGTTAACCACTGTGCCACATCCCCAGCCCTTTTTATTTTTCATGCTAAGACAGGGTCTTGCTAAGTTGCTTGGGGCCTCTCTAAGTTGCTGAGGCTACCTTTGAACTTGTGATACTCCTGCTTCAGCCTCCTGAGCCACTGGGATTACAGGCGTGCACAACCATGCCAGACTCCAATTTGTGATTTTTATACTCACTCTGTATATCAACTATGAAGATAGAATACAAATATTTTCAGATATTTGTGGTCTTAGTTCATGTGCCGTTTCTCAAGAAGGCACTGCAGGATATACTATGCTGAAAGTGAGTAAAACAAAGAAAAAGATAAGGGATACAAGAAGAAGGAAAAACAACATAGAAGACAGATGAAGGACATCTATGGGATTAGAATAAAGGGAGATTTCTGGATGATGGTTTTATGGCTAACAGATGCTAGACCATTCAGACTGGAGTAGTTTGATTGGAGACACACAAAAGGGCTGGCTGTTATCACCAAAATGCCAGCAACCTCTATAACTTTTCTTTTTGAGTCTTGTCCACACAAGGTGACCCATATTGCTATGAGTACTTTTCTTGTCTTGATCATGTGCTGAGTAATTCCTGCTTGTCCTTCCACCTGTACCATCTGAAGATCCTAATGTCCCCTCTCAAAAACATATTCTGCTTTGCCCTATTTCTCAGGGTAGAGGTTGACCATGTGAACTTAGAATTGGAAATATATAGTAGTCTACTTCCTAACCCTTATTCATGCAAGATACACATTGCTTTACTCATACTACCTCTGACAGATGTTCCGGTTTTCTTTACTTCTGTATTTCCCAATGACCTTGTCTAAAGACTTCCCAAAAATAGACAGAAAAGAGAATATTCTTAGAGAAGCAAAAGGCTTGCTATGACTTATAGATTTGGTGTATCTTATCTTCTCTTGCTTTTCTGAACCTTTAGTTGGTTGTGGCAATTTGTGTATTAAATTTTGCTCTGGCTAGATTTGTGCTAGTTTTAGTATTAAAAAAATAAATAGTAAACAATAGAAATGTGGGGATATTGATTTCCTCCCAATGGAGTGGGGAGATCAGGGAGTACAATTTGCAAAGGACCCCTAGGGGAATTGTGAGATACTGGTAATATTCTGTCTTTTAACATGGTGGACAATACATGGGATTAAAAAATATTGTTCTTTAACCTGAACATATAAATTGCATGTACTCATTTTTATTGATACATTTAATTCAATTCCAAAAACTCTTTATTTCAATAAAATTAAAGCAAGCAATTATTGAAAATTAAAATCAATTCTATAACAAAATAAAATAAAATAAATTGTTTTCAAAATTAATATAAGGTTGATAGTATGTAACTTGGCTTTCTTAATGATAACTATTGTATTCGTGCAGAAATAATTTCCCTAAAGTCAGGTTTCCAGACAGTGATTTCTGTAAGATAGAAATCAGATTGTGTCTTCCTTCCACTCTTTTCTCAAGTGGCTCCCTCAGAAATAAAACCAAAATCTTTAACACAGTCTCTGATGCTCTACAGTCATGTCTGGCCGACAGCTACTCCTCTGATCTCATCTTCTGCATTTTTCATTCTACTGGTTCATTGTTGTTCTTCAAACATATCAAGTGTATTTTTGGCTCCAGGGCCTTTCCATCTTTCCTTTTCACATAGCTTTTTCTCTTTTTTTATTCTTGTCTTTGTTTGAATATAACAGGGAGACTTTTCTCAGATACCCATTAAAATACACCCTTGTCTCCTAGACTTTCTTTTGCATTTACTCTTTGTGTTTTTTTTCCCTTCAGATTTCTTATTACTACTTGTCATTGTCTAACATATTTGTTTATTTTCTGCCTCTTCCATTAGAACATAAACTCCATGAGGGCAGGAACAATGTGTTGTTCATCACAGAGTGCCTGGCATGCTATAGATGTTCAGTACATTTTTGATGAATAAATGTGAGTCATTGAACAATTAAAGAATGAATTTCAGAGGCTGGGGTTGTGGCTCAGTGTTAGCATACTCATCTGCCATGTGTGAGGCACTGGGTTGATCCTCAGCACCACATAAAAATAAATAATAAATAAACAAACAAATAAATAAAAGGTATTGTGTCCATCTACAACTAAAAAAATATTTTAAAATAAAAAAAGAATGAATTTCAAAGTAATTGTGGCATTATGGGTGTAAAAGAAATTGATTTTTAAAAACTGCTATTGTGTCACTTTACTGTTCAGTGTGAAATACATGCATTTCTTTTTGGAACATTAAAACACTCCCTAATATTTATAACTAAGAAAATATTTTAATTAGGAAAATGTTTATAGATAATATTCTCTAGATGTTTTCATCTCTAGCTATGTCCCATTATGGCATGAATGTTATGTATATATCATAGGTAATGTCTAGTTAGTATGTATAGGAGGACATTTTTGCATTGTGCATTAGATATTCTTTTGTTTGCCTTCTACTTATGTGATTCAAAAAGGCCTATGAAATTTTGTGTATTAAGAAAAAAAATTTTTCTTCTTTTGTTATCATCTACCATCCTCCCACACTAAGGCTCAATAAAAATTTACTGAATGAATATTCAGTGTACCATAAATATAATGTTAGGTTATAGGACACAACAATTTTAGCTTTAATAAATTATAGCTATGTTTATATTTTCTGCATGCATTGCACTTTTTCCTTTGTGTTTTTGGAGGATAGGGAAGTGGAGATTTCCTTTGAAACACAAGTAGAAATCACATAATGGTGGCTATAACCTCTTGAAGAGGTTATAAATCTTATGACATTATAGTCACACTACTCTAGTTTTTACTTTTTTTCCTATTCAGTTGTTTCTAGTTACTTGGGTAAAAGGCAAAGCATAATATGGAAATATTCACAGTGCTGAATACATAGTTATCACTCATATGCAAGTAGAATGAGTGTATGTATGGATGGACTAACTGGAAATTTCAGACCATTTGCAACCAATTGGTTTACCTTTGGGGAAGGTTTGGATTTTATTTTTTTCTGTTTTAAAAGAATTTGTATTCTTTAGCTTAGTAAGAAAATGGTCTGTAGTTCATAGGTGCGTTAGTTTCTCATTGCTGTGATCAAAATACCCGGCAAGAACAAATTTTATATCACACTATCTATTATCATTAAAACCATTTTACCAAAATAAGGATATTATAGGAAAAGTTTATTCTGGCTCAAGGTTTAGAGGTTTAGTACAAGGATGATGACTCTATTCCTCTGAGCTCAAGGCGAGACAAAATAAAATGGCAGAGGATGTGAAGGAGGAAAGCTGGTCAATTTATGGTAGCTGGGAAACATAGAGAAAGCAGGAGCAAGGCTACAGGGAAAATTAACTGTTCTAGGGCATTTCCCTGTTAGCTACCTCTTCCAGCATGTCCCACCTACCTACAGTGACCACCCAGATAGTCCATTCAAATTAGTAATTCATCGAATGGATTAATCCACTAATTTACAGCTCTTATAATTTAATCATCTCACCACTGAACATTACTGCATTAACACAGAAGCTTTTAGGGGATGTCTTATATCCAAATCATAACAGTAGGTATATGGAGAGCTGCTGAAATAATGAGCACAATTAATTATTATTATTATTTTTTAAAATCTCTCCTGAAGACAAATCTTGGGGAAATGAGTTTTCACTGCACTTGAAGCAGTGTATTCTTCGGTGTATAACACTCTTCCCAAGGGTGTAGACTCAGTTTTTGGTACAAGTTATAGTGACCAGTAGAGGGTGAATTCTTTTTCTATATACATTTTAAAGAATGGGCTAATTATGTTCTTATTGTGGCTTTATGCCACACTATCTATTGTTATTAAAATCATTTTACCGGGACTGGGGATGTAGCTCAAGCGGTAACGTGCTCACCTGGCATGTGTACGGCCTGGGTTCGATCCTCAGCACCACATACAAATAAAGATGTTGTGTCGGCCGAAAACTAAAAAATAAATATTAAAAATTCTCTCTCTCTCTCTCTTTTAAAAAATAAAATCATTTTACCAAATTAAGGATATTATAGGAGAATTTAAATTTTACAGTGTTGTGTAAACTGTGTACTTGAAAAGTTATTAAAAGTATTTTAATGTTATATTCTGTATGCTATACTCATTATTAATGTATATTTAACTGATTGTACTTTTAAAATCTAGGTCACTTTTGAAATACACAAAGAAAACCTTGCCAGTATATTTAGGGAACAGCAAGGAAAAGTTGATGAAGAAATAGAGCCATGTTCCTCAAGTTCAGTCCAAGCCATCACTGGCATTAGCAGAGATGTGGATACTTCATTGGGATCTCAGCAGTCAGACATGAAGGATTCTCCTCTCTCTCCTCATTTCACCACAAATAGTGCTGAAAACTCAAGTATTGAGAAGACAAGTTCAGTAGACTCTGCATCCAACATTGAACTGCAAATGCAAAATATATCTAATGAAGACAGGAAAACTGAGCAAGAAAATCAGGAGTTACTGGCTGAAGTCACTTTGGAAGAAATAGCAACAAATGAGACAAAGAATGCAGGTGATTTAGAAGCATCTTCTGACATAGCAGAATCTGTGACTATTTTCTCTAATTCTTTTAAAACAGTTGACAAAGACACAACCGTCATCAGTGAAATAACTGCTTCTCTAAGTTCCCCCTCAGAAGAGGATGCTTCAGAGATGCCAGAGTTACTGGAAAAATCTATAGCAGAGGAAGAAGAAGAAGATGATTATGTGGAACTGAAGGTAGAAGGTAGTCCCACTGAGGAAGCCAGTCTGCACACAGATCTTCAAGATAATAGTTTGTCTCCAGTTGCTTCTGAGGCCAGTGAAAGCCTGGACACACTTAGTAATGACTGCAAATTAATATTTAAAGAGGAAGAACCTGTTACTAAAAAGCAAAGTGATAGTGAAGCTCAAGATTCTAAAGATTCTGGGTTCTTGGCTTTGCCAGCATCAGGGTCTTCTGCTACCTCACCAGGGATCACTGTTTCCCAAACAACTGTACAATCAGATGTTGAACAGATGCTGGAGAAAGGGCAGAAAACAGCTGACCTTGCTGGAGAAACCATATCAACTAGTGATTGTCATGGTAATATCTTCGAGGCTCCTGCTACTTCTGAGCAAAAGATTGCCAAGTTGGATGTTTCTACTGTTGCTACAGATACCGAGAGACTGGAATTAAAAGCCAGTGCGAACACAGAACCACCTCAACCTCAGCGCCATGTGCTTGAGGTGATTTTATTTTCTTCTCAAGTCATATTTGCATTGAGTTAAAATAGAGCCAGTTTATATGCTTATATTTTATTTTTCTTTAAATTTGGTTCATATTCCTGTTTGCTGTTACATAAATGCAGTGAATGTAAAGATTGTTTCAAATTGTTAGCACAAGTATTTGACAGTTAATGTGTATTTATTAATTTTTTTTTTATGGCACTGGGGGTCAAACCTAGGGCCTCACACATGTCAGTCAAGTGCCCTACCAATGAACGACATCCTTAGCCCCAGTTTTGTAAATTGCAGCTTTTATTAATATTTTACCACAGAATTATCAAAAGTTACTATTTTCAAACTTCAGGATTGACATAATTTTAGTTTATAAAGTAAATATTGGAAGTACTTATATTTCACCCTTCATTTGACTGACTCCATTTTAGCTCATTAATTTTCCAATGAAGTCTAGGTCTACAGAAATACTAGTGTAGATTTTAGTTGTAAAATTCATGGTTTAAATTGAACCATGAAGTCTGTGAGAGAGAAAGGAGCTTGTGTGCTATCTAGAGATGTAGTTTTCTCTTTTGTCAGTATTTCTGAGTGATAAAGTGAGATTCTGGTTGCATGTTATCATTTACATTCTTATCTTGTCTTCCTTTTTTTTTTTTTGTTGGTTTGTTGTTCATTACATTTTTTTAGTGTATTTTTTATTTTAGCTAATTTGTTATCCAGCAACTGCCTAGATTAAAGATTCTAAGATTCAAAATTAAGAACTGATTGATTCCTTTATGAAACATCGCATAGTAGAAATTCTTAACATGGTTCTAAGTTAATTACTGTTGAATTGTAGTAGTTTAGAAGTTTTGATAACTTTGCTTTAGAATGTACTAAAATACTAATGTTATTCATTTTTCTAATGATAATTTTTTCTCTCTAATTTGGTTCTTTGGTGTTTTAAAATTTGAATACTTGTTAGATGAATTGCATGATTTTTACTAATGTTTTTTTTTGAAGTTGAACTCATTATATTACTTTAAAAATTTTCTGTATTAGATGTCAAGGCAACAGGAACAGCCAGGACAAGGAACAGCCCCAGATGTGGTTGATGGACAAAGGAGAGATTCCAGATCTGCTCTATTTCGTATTCCTGAGTTCAAGTGGTCTCAAATGCATCAGCGTTTGCTCACTGATCTCTTATTTTCCATAGAAACAGATATACAGATGTGGAGAAGGTTTGTCCATATGTTTACTATCGAAGATATGTATAAATCTTTGTTTTTCAAAGAAATTTATATAAATATTTTGCAATTAATTTTAGACTTTCGGTTGAAAAAGTCGAATATAAAATATTTTATGGTAAGGTTTTATTGAGTAAACTCTTATTTTCCATTATAAGAATGAAATCCCTCTCTGAGAGGATTACAAAAATAAGGCAGAGAATTTTCTTTAAAAAAAATTGCTGAAAATTTCTTGTAGAATATTTTATAGCATGCAATTTACTACAAGGTAGGCCTACTAAGTGGGGTTATTACTAGATGTACTACAAAATAATTAAGATTTAAGTATAATATTTTCCATGTCTCTCTCTAGTAGAAGAAATCTGTATATTTCATATTATCTTCCACTGTATGATTTATAATTTTATTTATTTTTTTAATGTTTTTTTAATGGTACTGGGGATTGAATTCAGTTGTGCTTTACCACTGAGCTTTTTATTTTACCACAGCCCTTTCTATTTTTGAGACAGGGTCTCACTGAGTTGCTGAGGCTGATCTCCAACTTGAATCCTCCTTCCTCAGCTTCCCGAACCACTTGGATTACAGGCATGTGCTACCATGCCCCACATGTTTATAATTTTAACAGAGCCTGATGTGATTATTTTTATTGTATATGAGTCTTATTCTTTTAAAAGCATTTTCTGGATTTACCTAAGAAAATGTTTGTCGAAACTAATTTTTAGAACACATTTAGCACCATTTACCTCCTTATTTTTGCCACATTACTTCTCAGTAAGGATAATTTCATCCAACTTTTTAAGTCAAACATAAAATGAATAGTGTTTGTTTCAGAACCAAAGGAGGACATATATGGTACCTGTTGCCATAGAATGGTTTACTTCTTCTGAGGAAGGTTATACCCCCAAATACTCGCTACATCATTGCCTTTCCTCAGTTTTGAAGATGAATCAAAGCACCTTCTTATCCTTCCTCTCCTCAAGTAGGCAAACTGTGATTTCCTTTGTTTAGCTTTATCAGTAAACATCATTTATCTTTGGACAGCCATTCAACAAAGACAGTTATGGACTTCGTGAATAGCAGTGATAATGTCATCTTTGTACACAACACAATTCATCTCGTCTCTCAAGTGATGGACAATATGGTTATGGCTTGTGGGGGTATACTGCCATTGCTTTCAGCTGCTACATCGGCTACAGTAAGGACCTAACTACTACATACAATTGGTGTGAAAATATGAGTGTTATACAGCCTTATTGATTAAAACTTGAATGTGGTGGGTTACTATGCATAATAGCTGCTATACATCAAAAGCAACAAAATCTTTTGCAGTTACCTGGAAGGATTTTTAGAATTTGTTCCAGGCGTGAAAATATTAAAATGAGTGTTGATTTTTAGGGATGAGTCAGCTAATGAAGAAAATGATTGACAGTGTTTCTCCCTAATGTTCCCGTTGCCCTTCTTTTTTAGATGAAATAAGTAAATCACCCTATTGTACTGTATTTCTGAAAGCCTGACTGACTTTTTAAAAAATCAAATTTAGAAATTTGGGGAATATAGCTGGTAAAATTAGATTTTTATCAGAATTTTGATGTAAATGTCAAACTTTATTCCTTACAGCATGAACTGGAGAATATTGAACCTACTCAAGGCCTTTCCATAGAAGCCTCTGTGACATTTTTGCAGAGGCTAATTAGCCTCGTGGATGTGCTTATATTTGCAAGTTCTCTTGGCTTCACTGAAATTGAAGCTGAAAAAAATATGTCATCTGGAGGTATTTTGCGGCAGTGTCTCCGACTAGGTGAGCTATTTCAAATCATTAGGAATTTATAGTTTTTGGTAATCCAGATATTACTTTGAAAATCATCTTTCTTTTTTGGGGGGAAGATATGTGCCAGCCAAGTTGTATATGTTGACTTTTTAGTGTGTGATGCATAGTGGTAGTTAGCAGGTTAGGTATTAGGGAGAGGGGCATAATTTGAACTATTTGCTAAGGAGATTCTGAGCATTCCTTCTTCTCCTGCAACCCCTTTTTGCTTCAAGAGTAGTGCTTCTCAAGTTTTAAGACTCCAGCAAGCATCTTGGTAGAGATTTAGATTAGATCATGTAGACTGAGGTACAGCCTCAACTTGTCTCCCAATTCCCATGTGATGCTGGTTTCTCCTTTCTTGCAAACACACTTCAGTAACAAGTAGGTTTCTAAACTGGAATCATTCAAGTACAGCCTTTCTTCAAATAAACTCTGGTAATTTGTTAAAGCAGTTAATAGAAGCATAAAATCCCTATTTACCTGGAAGCAATTCTTCTTTAGGTGACAGTAAAAATATGCAAAATGACGTTTAGTCTTAACTAGGCTTCTTTAGGTAAAGCAAAAAATATTTTTCTTTGCACAAGATTCCTTTTATCTAAGTATAAATAATAAACCAAATTGTAAATACTTAGACTTTGTTGAATTACTTGCTTATTAAATGAAGAGAAGATGATATAGTGAGTCAGTCCAAGAAATGGAAGCAGAATCTTAGGAAGCATGACCGTGTGTAAACAGATCAGAAATAAGGTACCTATGAAGCAGCAGAAAACCCAATTAGTTAATGAAATATTTTTCCATGTTTAGCATGTTATTACTAATAAATACAATTAGAGTTTTTTGCACAATTACTATTTTTATTCAAAATGCCATTGAAAGTACTTTTAAAATTAGGATTCTCTAAGGAAATAATAATTTGTTAAGGTATAACAATTTATAAAAAATAGTTTTAACTTTTTAATTAAGAAATTCAAATTTGTGAGCATAAAATGAAAGCTGTCATTTATTGGCTTGTGATTAGTTCTGATTTTCAAATTGAGCTGTCATTTTGTTGTTTTTATTGAGAAAATTGTAGACCAGAGAAATTAGGAAACTTAAATTTGAAACCTACATTTGGTCAGATTGGAATTTGAATATATTTTTGCTGAACTAGTGTGGCTATTCTTTCTGTTGTAGTATGCTTCTTTTTAAAACTTTCTATTATCAATATAATTAAAATATTTAGGCTTTTTTTTTTTTTTTTACTTTTGCATATGCCATTTTAAAAATGTTTCCACTTCCTACATTTATTTCTTTGTTTTCTTTTTTTTTTTTTTTTTTTTTGTACTGGGGATTGAACTCCGGGGCACTCCATCATCCAGCCCTATTTTGTATTTTATTTAGAGACAGGGTTTCACTGAGTTGCTTAGCACCTACTGTTGCTGAGGCTGACTTTGAACATATGATCCTTCTGCCTCAGCCTCCTGAGCCAATGGGATTACAGGCATGCACCACTGTGTGAGGCTTTTCCCTGCATTTCCACAGTTAAAAATACAAGGCTACACTGGCAAAGCTTCATTCTACTCAGTAGTCATTTAAATTCAGAAACTAGGGAAATACTCTTTCTCATTTTCATAGCTTTAGAAAAGAATCAAGAGATGATTTGCTGGACTCCAGCACCATGTCTTCTTGCACATGGTTTGACATGGAAAGGGACTTGTCCAGGGTCACTTAGTAGAGTGTGGTAAATTAGGGAAACAATTCCGATGTTTTGATCCCTGGACTTCTCATTCATGGTATTTCCTGAGCTTTGTGGTTAGAAGGTGGGATGGCAATAACAAGAATAACCTGTGCTCCTGAGATTGGTTGAAATGAAGAGATCTAGTGTGGTTTTTAACTTTATAATAATACAGACCCAAGTTTGATTTTATGTAGTCTGTGCCTAAAGTACAATTTTTTTTTTAAAACTGGGCCTGATAAGCAAATTTGACCAAAATTATATTCATTTTTTTTAAAGAGAGATAGAGGAGAGATAGAGAAATTTTTTAATATTTATTTTTTAGTTTTCGGCGGACACAACATCTTTGTTTGTATGTGGTGTTGAGGATCGAACCCGGGCCTCACGCATGCCAGGCGAGCGCGCTACCACTTGAGCCACATCCCCAGCCCCAAAATTATATTCATATCTTTTCCCTTTCTTCCCTTTCTCCCTTTCTTCCTTTCATCCAAGTTTTGTTGCTCTCTTTCCAAATACTTTCCTTTTTAAATTTTTGTCTTCTAGTCATGTGTGATAGTGATATTTAACCTTCCCCACTTAAGTTTGCTATTTTGTCTCTAATTTGTTTCCCTTCCCCATCTTAATTTCAAATACCTTGAGTATTACAGATTTGTTTGAGAATTGAGATGATTATATGATATCAAGTAAATCATAGTCAAGTGTACATGACCTAATTCATCACTGAAAATTCAAAATTAATTTCTGAGTACTCTGTGTAACTGATCTGTTATAGCGGTGCATGCCTGTAATCCCAGCGACTTGGGAGGCTGAGGCAGGAGAATGACAAGTTTGAGGCCAGCCTTAGCAATTTAATAAAGGTCCTACACAACTTAGCAAGATCCTGTCAAAATTAAAAAAAAAAAAACACAAAAAAACAAAAAACAAAGAATAAAAAGGGCTGGGGATATGGCTCAGTGGGAAAGCATCCTTGGGTTCAATCATTAGTACCAAAAAAGCCACAAAACAAAACAAACTCCCCCCAAAACACAAGCCAACACCCAGATAATCTGAGTAACTGATTGGTGGTAGCTCTAAAAAGGAGCTCTAAATTTTAGGCTCTGTATTAAATCAAATTTGCTTTTTTGTTTCTCCACCTTCTAAGCACTATTAATGAAAGCCAGTAAATACTAGATCCTATAAAGCCTAAATATTACACTATGAGTCTCTGTTAGTATCATATTCCAATGATACAATATAGGAAAAACATAAAAATTTCCAATTTAATCATTTTATTGCAATTAAGGTAATTGAAGATTATTATCTTACAACTAGTCAATAACAATGTGGCTTGCTCTGTTTTCTTCCACTATTATTTCAAATATTTACTTTCCCCTTAGGTGAGATCTATGAAAGAGTAACCTATTATTAAGTTTCCTGAACTTGGCTGGGGAGTGTTTCTCTGTGGTAATGTTTGCCTAGTATGTGGGAAGCCCTTGTGTTATTCCCATACCACAGTTACAAAAACAAGCAAGCAAACAAACAAACACGATTTACTGATTTCCTTTCAGCAGACTCAGAAGTACAAATTACTACGGTACATTTCCTTCCTAGATCTTAACTGGGCCTTATGACAGAAAACAAAATCAAGACACTAAACACTGAACATGCAGGGATGTTTTAGGAATTTGCTGAAGGAAATCCATTTCAAGTAAAGTTTTATGTAAATCATGTTATGTAGAAGATGATTTGTATTAGTTCCATAATCTTAAATATGATTTTCTTTTTTTTTCTCTAAATCTGTTTATTAAAACAAATGACAGTGTGTGCAGTGGCAGTAAGGAATTGCTTAGAATGTCAACAACATTCACAGCTGAAAGTCAGGGGAGATACAGGGAAAGGCCTGAAAACAACCTCAAGCATTGTTCTCTTGGGGAAATCTGCAGCAAAGGTGAGCATACAGAATTGTCATTTTCAAAAAAGCATACTCCTGTTTCATAGTTAAGATCTTAAATTAATTTGTTCATTTCAACCTGAAGTTAAATAAATGTGACAGAGATTCTAAAATAGTTATGTTACTCTGTGAACATAACATTCAAATGTTTGTGTTTAAATATACAGTACAGATTTGCTTATTCTCAATCTTGTCTGCTTTTCCAAATGTTTACTTTTCTTGTTTCTGTGATACCTTTTCCTTCAAATATGTCAGTTTTCCCACATAATTTCCCCCTGTATACGCTCTTCACCCCCTCAAAAAAAGGAAAGAAAATGTATGGGAAAAAGAATGTTTTAGCATGGTTTTCTCGTTCTTAGAATACTGTGTTTATTTTTTTAAAAAAATCTGTGTATTGTGTGTGTGTGTGTGTGTGTGTATTCACATATATAATGTATTTTTTAAAAAATTTCTTAAATAGAGTCCAGTGGACATTGTGACTGGTGGTATATCTCCAGTAAGAGATCTTGACAGGCTCCTGCAAGACATGGATATTAATCGACTCAGGGCAGTTGTTTTCAGAGACATAGTAAGTTAAAATATTTCTTTCAAGTACTCTCTTAGCTGATACATATTTTCTCCCTTCTGAGCTGAAAGTGCTAGAGTAAAAACTCTTTGTAATATAAAATAGTCCGGTAGAGAAAGGAAAGCCAGATCTCTTAACAATGATTTTAGAATCTTAGACTATTAGAAAGAATTGTCTAAATAAATGGAGCTAGCATATCAGAGTAATGATGCTAAAAAGAATAATACAGCATTTCACTGTAAGCAGTGTCAGGGCTTTACATATTATCAGGAAGCCCAGCAACTTCTTGAGCTGTCCGTTTCATAATTCTCATTTTATACATGAGGAATGTGAGTTACAGAATGCTTGAGTAACTTGGTCAATTGGCTAGTACATTATAGAGTCAGGATTCAAACCCAGCAGTCTTAATCCAAGAATCCATGCTCTCAGTGTAATGAAATATTCAATTTCTGAGTATTATATTATTTTACTGAATAGTGTATATTTTCCCCCCAGAGGTATATTAATGTGATTAAAAGGTACATGATGAAATGTTGCTCTCAATGTGTTTTTAATTTTTGAAAGATGAAAATAATTTTGGTTTAACTCATTTTGACATAGAGAATGACTGATTTTCATGTAGATTAATTTATTTTTTCATGGTATTAGGTATTGAATGCAGGGGTGCTCTACCACTGAGCTAAATCCGCAGACCTTTTTATGTTTCATTTTGAGATGAGGTCTCTCTAAGTTACTGAGGGTCTTGTGCTAAATTGTTAAGGCTGGCCTTGAACTTGGGCTTCTCCTGCCTCAGTGTTCAGAGTTGCTGGGATTACAAGTGTGTTCTTTCACCCCTGGCTTCACAGAAAATATAAAGTTATATATAAGGTATTAGGATGTAAATAAAAATCATTTGTAATCTCACTCCCTAACATTGGGAATTTTATCATTAGTTTTTGTTGAACTAATTTATTGTATATTTAATACTTGATGCTCTAAGTATATATTATATGTATTTCTTATGAACTTTATAACCTCGATTTTTCATTTTCCTTTCTCATCATCTGGTATTTTAGTTTTTTCTTGTTGAGTAGGTTTTTATACATCTATAGAGTTTGGAGTGCTATCAGTGCTTACTTACTAAATATTTGTGAATTTGCATAGTACTGAATATTCCATGTCCATCATCCTATTATGTAATTCTCATAATAATCATATGAGTAGGATTGCCACATGAGGTTAAATTTTTGCTTAAGATCATTCAATAAGTAAGAGGTTGAAATGAGTTAAGGACCTAGGGAATTTGATGGGGTAAGTAAGGATTTAAACAGGTATATACAATTCATAACTGATTAAGAAGTTAAGACCCAGTAAATAATTTGCTTACATTTTTCTAGGCCACATATTTGTAATTAATTAATTTATTTTAATTAGGTATATATGACAGCAGAATGAATTTTTATTCATTGTATAAAATTGCAGCACAACTTTACATTTCTATGGTTGTACATGATGTAGCGTCGTATCATATGTACAGTCATACATTTACCTAGCTAGGGTAATATGTCCATCTCATTCCACCATTTTTCTTGCCCGCACACACCCTTTCTACCCTCTCTCCTGTTTGCCCAACATGCCTCCATTTTTCCCATGCCTCTGGATCAGCATCCACTTATGAGAGAGAACATTTGGCCTTTGTTTTTTTGGAATTGGCTTACTTTGCTTAGTGTGATATTCTCCAACTCCATCCTGCAAATGCCATAATTTTATTCTCTTTTAATTCTGAGTAATATTCCATTATGTATATATACCAGAGTTTCTTTACCTATTAATCTACTGAATGGCATCTAAAAATGTTCAACATCTGTAGTAATTAGAGAAATGCAAATCAAAGCTACTCTAAAATTTTATCTCACACCAGTCAGAATGGCAGTTATCAAGAATACTGACAACATAAATGGTGGCAAGGATGTGGGGCAAAAGGCACACTCATAAATTGCTGGTGGAACTGCAAATTGGTGCAACCAATCTGGAAAGCAGTATACAGATTCCTTAGACAACTTGGAATGGAACCACCATTTGACCCACTCCTCGGTCTATGTCCAAAGGACTTAAGATCAGCATACTACAGCTGTATAGCCACATCAGTGTTTGTAGCAGCTCAATTCATAATAGCTAAAGTGTGGAAGCAATCTAGGTGTCCACATTTTTTAGTGGCAATTTTAGCAGCACTTATGGCAGCATTGTATGGTAGAGAAATATAGGCATAACTTCAGAAAAAGAATGTTATTTAAAAAAGAAAAATGTTTTCTTTTCCACCAAGACTAAGAAGTTGTTACACATGGACCTACAAAGTACCATAGATTTTGTCAGATTACAAATGTGACTCACATTGCTTCAAGCATTTAAGGGAGAACCTGATATCTAATTTTTTTTCCTGAAATTGATTATGTATAAAAGTTTTTGCAGCAGTTAATAAGTTTTAATCAAATTTGTGCCAATAATTTGTATCTATCTATTAGAAAACAAAACTTGTGGCCTTGTATATGCTAGGCAAGCACTCTACCATTGAGCCACATCCCCAGCCCTCTGTTTTCCTATTCTAAACTTACTACTGGAGGTGCCTTTATTTTTTAGGATTTAATAGAAAAATTTGAAATTTTTTGTTTAAAATAATTAAGTTCAAGCCTATTTTGAAACATTACTAGAACAGTGGTGTACGTAGGGTCCTCTTGAAGATGGAGAATTGGATTAGATACAGAAGTTGTTGATAAACAGAGGTGGGTGATCAATAGAGCTAGAATCAATCCTGGCCTCTTTTAGAGGTCAGTCTAGTTTGTTCTTTTACTTTTTTTTTTTTTTTAGTTGTAGTTGGACACAATACCTTTATTTTTATTTGTTTTTATTTTTATGTGGTGCTGAGGATTGAACCCAGTGCCTCGCACGCGCTAGGCGAGTGCTCTACTGCTGAGCCACAACCTCAGCCCCTAGTTTGTCCTTTTTCTGTGGCGACATTATGTTTTCAGTGCTGGGCACGTGGATGTCTGTACCACTCAAAATACTTTCAAGAATTCTTTTGGCATCCTGTTTTGTATCTGATAACCTCACTTTTTTTTTTTTCTCTGTGAGTGAATCTTTTAGTGCAGCTTGTACTTGCCTGTTTTACATATTTAAATATTTAAATATTGAGTAAAAGTAAAAATATTAATTATCCTTGTAGTTATAATTACTACTTGATTTATCTCATAAAGTATGCTATGACATATCTCTTCAGATTGAGTTACTTAAGTTTTAAAGGTGAGACTGGTTTTGTCCTTGTTTACAAAGTATAAAAGCTCTCACTTAAAGGCATAGTTCCAAAAGTCTGCCTAATCCTTTCTCAGGTAAGTTTATTAATATACTTATCACACAAAAAATAATAATATATTGTTCTCTATGATATTACAAGGTATGTGAGCATGTTTATATTTAAATATTGTGATGTGAAATGAAATCAAAACATATTATATAATAGTGTCATGAAAAACTACCTTTACTTTTTCCCAGGAGGATAGCAAACAAGCTCAATTCTTAGCTCTGGCTGTTGTATATTTCATCTCTGTCCTTATGGTCTCAAAGTATAGAGACATTTTGGAACCCCAAAATGAAAGGTGTAACCAGTCATTTAAGGAAACTGGTAGTGAAAATGGGAATTCATCACTCCCTGGTAAGTTTCCATATTTTATTCCCTGGTAACAAAGTTCAAGTGGAACTTTACCTAGTTAAAATATTGATTTAAGAATTAAATCCATTTATGTATAAAATGAGAGCCTACATTTCTTTTTTATTAATAGATAAGTAAATATTTAAAATTTTTAAGTATCATAATTAATTGCAATTGGAAGATAATATTTTGTTTTTAAATGCGCCATCTAATTAAAAGGTAAGTGGCTAAATGTTATTCTTTACAAATAGTTAAAATTTGTTAAGGACTAATTCAGATTCTTTTATAAGACTAACAAGATGGATTTAATGAATAATGTGAATAATTAGAGTTTTGAAAATAGCTGTCAGTGAAATAAGTATGATTAGATAAGTAGCCATTACTAGTTGTAGAACAAGATACCACCCTAAAGGAAATATTTTATTTATTCAACATATACTCATTCTGTACCTCCTGTGTACTTGAGTATATTAATGAACAAAATAGGAAAAAAAAATCTTTGCCTTCATGCATCTTATTTTCTAATGGGAGGAGATAAAAATATATATGGGGGCTGGGGTTGTGGCTCAACGGTAGAGTGCTTGCCTTGCACGTGCAGAGCCCTGGGTTCCATCCTCAGCACCACATAAAAATAAACAAAATAGAGGTATTGTGTGCAACTACAACTAAAAATAAAATAAATGTATGTACTAAATAAATTATATAGTATTTTAGAAGATTGTAAGAATGCTAAAAATAAAAAAAAGAAAAGGAATAAGATAAAAGTATCTGGAGTAACTAAGAAAGATAATGTGTAGATTTTTCCTCTATGGGGGAGGAGGAATCATTGGAGGATTTTGAGTATAGCAGTTAAAATTTTCAGGCTTTTAAAAGTAATGCTTTGGATTCTGCATTGAGGATAACCACTAAAGGGCAAGAAAAAAAAATCAGTATTTTTGGCTGTTTACTGCTATGTAACACATTACCTTGGATCCTAGTGGCTTAAAACTTATACTACCTTAGTCTTGTCTTCATAATCCTGAGCATTAGATTTGGGTAGGACACAGTGGGGAGGTTCATCCCTGTTCCATATGATGTTTGCTGGGACTGGAAAGTCTAAGATGGCTTCTCTATTCATCTATTTAGTGTCAGACAACTCCAATAGTTAGAGCTGGCTGACTGAAGCCACTGAGCTACAGCTGTATCTGGGGCCTCACACTGTTCACTTAATTCCTTGTTTTCATCCATCAGTTTGGAAGGCCTTTCTATTTCTGTTTGGTCTTTCCACATGTTCTTTCCAATAGGATAAATCATAAATCAACAGGGATTCTGGGACTACTAACACTGCCAGACCTTCTTCAAACTTTGGCCCAGAACTGACCCAGTGCTACTTCTGTCACATTCTGTTGGCTAGAGTAAGTAAGGCCCTGCCTAGATTTAAGGACTTCTCAAGATGGGGAATACCAGAAAGCATGGGGCAGTAGGATCATTATAGTAATTGCCTTCTGTAATCAGTGAGGATAGTACGGTAATCCAGGCAAGAGATTATGGTGGGTTGAACTGAACTGTAATGGTATCCAGGCAAGAGATTATGGTGGGTTGAACTGAACTGTAATGGTAGTTGTGGAGATGATGAGAAGTAATCAGAGTGTGGATATATTTTGGTGACAGATGAAACAGAATTTTAAACCATTAGATTTGTGTTACGTGAAAGATAAAAAATATTTAAGTGTGTTTACTAGGTATAGTTGTGTAGACTAAAGATGAAACAGATTTTCAGGGAAAGATAAGAAATTCTATTTTCAGCATGTTGAGCTGAGATGTCTTTTGATATAGAAGTTGTGGAATAAGCAGTTACTATATAATACTCTGAATTTTTTTTTTAATGTGTGTGTGTTGGTAGTAAGATATAGAGGTATGAGTGGATGTTGAGAGAGGATGAGATCACTAAGGGAATATAAGTAGATAGGGAAGAGTACCAAGAACTTAGGATCAATGAACTGAGCCCTAAGTTCCTCCAACCTAATATGTGTTAGGGAGAAAAAATAAGTGAACAGTGTTAAGAAGGACGAACTAGAGAGTCGTAGAAGGACAACCAAAAGAGTATAGCATCTTGGAAGACAAATGTAAAAAGCATTATCTAATTAGAGCAATCAGATACTTGTTTTGACAAATGAGAACCAACCACTGGATTTAGTAAGATCTAACCTTTGGCGATTTTCATAAAAGCATTTTTGTTGGAATGGTTGGAAACCTGACTGGAGGGATAACAATTTATTTAGTACATACGTATTTTACCACAGTGGAAACCACCCATGAGTTAGAGGTTTTTATTTTATCCCAAGGATTTTGGACTTTTTCTTAAATATCAATGGCTTTCAATTTTGTGTTGCTACTCATTGGTATGTCATGATCATTTTGGAGGAGTTTGGCATGTATTTTGTTATCCCATCTGTTGTGATTATAGGTGCATTCATTGAGAATATTTCATGCATTTTATAATTAGTTTTTGCTTTATAGAATGTGACATATTTTATAACTTAAAATAACAGATGGCTATTGGCACTGAATATGCCTTTTTAAAAGTAGTTCTAATTTTATAAATTTGTTCTTTTTCTCCTGTTTCTGGGTAAGATGTAGAAAACACACCTGCAGCACTTAGCCCTTTAACTCCATCGTCCGTTGAAGAATCAGTGGAAAGCACATCATCTGCTCGAAGGAGAGACTCAGGCATTGGGGAGGAAACAGCTGCTGGTTTAGGAAGCAATGTGTATGTAACTCCTTCAACAGCACCTCTGGGTGTTAGTGCAGGCCCAGATGCAATCAGCGAGGTGCTATGCACTCTTTCGTTAGAAGTCAATAAATCTCAAGAGACCAAAAATGATGGAGGAAATGAATTGGATAACAAAGCGACACCCTCAGTTCCTATTTCAAAAAATGTCAATGTGAAGGACATTCTTCGAAGCTTGGTTAACATACCAGCAGATGGAGTCACAGTGGATCCTGCCCTTCTGCCACCAGCCTGCCTTGGTGCTCTTGGTGATCTGTCTGTTGAACAACCTGTGCAGTTCAGATCTTTTGACAGGTACTGTAAATAGTCTTTTGTTTTGATATGCTTACATTTATAAATTTTAAAAGGTAAACAGGAATTCAATTTAAATTTGCTAATTTTTTTAGCTTTAACATTAGCAGGGACGTTTTGATCTGTTTTATAAAAATTTTAAGGATATTTTTGTTTGTACAGCATTTCAAATTTTTGTTTATTTACATACCAGTAAGATTATTAGTTGTGTGTAAAATAATTTTTTGGGGGGGGGCCAAGGGATTGTAACTTACAAATGACTACCCATCACTCCTTTGCTGTCAGTACTAACCAGCTTGGCGGGGCCCGTGGATTGGCACTAAGTATTTGAGATATATGTTACACTTAAGTGTTACATTCCCTGTATATACATATAATACTAACAAATCAATAAAATGGAAATGTGACAAAACTGGACAAATGATAGGTATAGGCAGTTTACATAAGGAGAAATACTGGAGCTGGGGATGTAGGTCAGTGGTTTGCCTAGTATGTGCAAGGCTCTAGATTTAATCTCCCAGCACTGGAGAGAATTTACATTTTTACATATTTACATTACTAATATAGAAGGAAATGCATATTAAAATAACCACAAAATAATTTTCCTCATTTTAGATGAGAAGAGATTTTTAAAATGATACCTATTACTAATGAAGGTATGAAGAAACATTTAAAAAATATTTTTAGATGTTGATGGACCTTTATTTTATTCATTTATTTATGTGCGGTGCTGAGGATTGAACCCAGTGCTTCATGCATGCTAGGCAAGTGCTCTACCACTGAACCACAACCCCAGCTCCATTTCTGTTTTTGAGAGGGTGTATTGCTATAATTTATTGGAGGGCAACTAGGCAGTGTTAATTAAAAATTAAAATATGAAAGTTCTGAAAGCTTATTCAGAAGAAATATACAACTATAAAATTTTTCTGAAAGAGGAATTTTATAATTAAACTGATACTTTTGAGCTTTTTCTCTATGGAAATCTTATTCTAAATGCATTAAATAGATAATTACTGTTTTTAACCCTTCGTACACATGAAGAAACAGAAACATAAGAAGTTAAGGAAGTAGCTTGCAGTTTTTATAATAGTTAATGGAAGAACTAATACTTGAACTTAGGCAGTCTGACCATGTTCTTGAGGTGCTCAATGCAGCATTACTTGTAATAGTGAATATAGTTGCTGACCTATGAAAGATTGGTTTCATGTGTTATTTTATGCAATAATTAATACAGGTTGTATATCCTAATTAGGAAATCCAAAATGCTTTAAAATCCAAACCTGTTTGAGCACCAATTTACTACAAGTGGAAGATTCTACATTTGTCCTCATGTGATGGATCAGAATCACAGTATGGGTGCACTAAAATATTTTTAAACATTGCCGTCTGGCTATGTATAAGATACACAGGAAACACAAGTGAAGTGTTTTTAGACTTGGGTACTATCTTACACTATCTCATTAAATAAATATAAATATTCAAAAGTCCAAAATATGAAATTTGAATCAATTTTAAACCCAAGCATTTTGGATAAGGAATACTCAATCTGAACTATGTGGCCATTAAAAAGAAAAAGAGAATACTATGTATTGAAGTGAAATGTTATCAAAGGTATTTTTTTTTAAATAGAGAGAGAGATAGACAGAGAGAATTTTTAATATTTATTTATTTATTTATTTTTTAGTTTTTGACAGACACAACATCTTTGTTTGTATGTGGTGCTGAGGATCGAACCCGGGCCACACGCATGCCAGGCGAGCGCACTACCGCTTGAGCCACATCCCCAGCCCAAAGATATATTCTTTTAAACATTTATTTTTTAGTTGTAGTTGGACACAATACCTTTATTTTATTTGTTTATTTTTATGTGGTGCTGAGGATCGAACCCAGTGCCTCACATGTGCTAGGCGAGCACT
Organism: Marmota monax; assembly: GCF_021218885.2. Lineage (NCBI taxonomy): Eukaryota > Metazoa > Chordata > Mammalia > Rodentia > Sciuridae > Marmota > Marmota monax. The sequence goes on from NW_026693571.1 coordinate 40,026,520, forward strand.
CTACTTTTGAGCCACAACCCAGCCCCCAAAGATATATTTTTAAATGAAAGAATCAGTGTACAAAAATTGGGGGCTTATGATTTTTTTAAAAAAGATATATTTATATATGCCTCATAAAGTACATATGGAAAATTTGACATGCCAAATTTATCATTGCTTTTATTTTAAATGGTGTTGAAATTAATTTCTATGCCTTCCTGATGCTTTAAGTGAAATTTTGAACTCATTTAGGAAACCATGTTTAGGAATACATTTCAAGGGGTTTTACTAAAACAAAACGAGAGAAAGTATTTTGGTTACCGCATTTTCCAGGATGCTGTATGGAACTTAATGTATATCTGGTATGCATTTAAAATACTGTCTGATGGGGAGCATACTGCTGTTTTATCCCTTCCTTTTCTTAGCAAGAGACACCTTTTGAAACACTTTCATGCAGCCATTGGTCAGTGGAATATCTTTGGGAATTTCAAAGCATCCCTCTGATCATGTATTTATCTCAGGAATGCTGTGTCAGAAATCACAACTCTCCTCATATCTTAAGAATTATCAACTTCCAAGCAATAGCTGGAAAGTTTAGAGTAACAGCTTCATGAGTGAAACCTTGCTGAAAGGCTGCCAGTTTGTGGGCCCTTGTGAAAGGAAAGGTGTTTGTGTTATTCCCATGCCAAAATTCTTGCTCTTATCTAATTTGAAGATCCTCTCTAGAGATTAGTGCATGCCAGGGATTTATCTTGATAAAGTTCAAGGGCTGGTCTGGCTTTTCAACTGGATCCTTAGGGACTAAAGTGCTGGACTAAAATGCTCTTTTCTCCTTTAGTGGACTATTTGCATGTTTAATAAAATAGCATTTATGTGAAGGTTTGTGGTATTTAAGGCTGACATAATTCAGAAATGGGACTTCTGATCCTTAGTTATCTAGAACATACTGTTGCTACTTGTCTGCTGTTAATTGGTAAAAGAAACTTTTAAAGGTTCAGGTTTAAAAAATCAGCAGTATTTTTACTTGTAGTGTGAAGTGTCTTAGGAATACCTTCTTTTCATCTGTACAGTGGGGATAATAATATATAGCACTAACTTTCCAGGTTGTCATAAACATAAATGAAATAATTTGTGTGTGTTCCTAGCACAGTGCTCACGAACATTAAGTATTTATTAAAGTTACTGAAGAAAAACACTTAAGTGAAATTTTATCCTTTTATATGTAATTTTAAATTAATAGTTTGGAAAACCAGTTTCCTTAACTAGTTATATGTTTTCCACAGTCTTTATGACAAAAAATTGTAAGTACTTTTTGTTAAAATTGGTGGCGTTATTAAAACTTCAGATACTTATTTGTTTCTCAAACATAAAAAAAGGATTTCAGTTTGTCTGTTCAATAGAAATTTGAAGGCTAGGGGTATAGCTCAGAGGTAGAGTGCCTACTTAACATGAATAAGGCCCTAGGTTCACCCAGCATCAAAAGCCCCCAAACCAACAAACTTAACTGGGTGCCATTTTGCATGCTCATAATCCCAACTACTTGGGTGGCTGCAGATCACGCCAGCCTTGGCAATTTAGCGAAACCCTGTCTCAAAAGTTTTACTAAAAGGATTTATAAAAACAGCTGAGGATGTAACTCAGTAGTAGAGTGCCCCTGGGCTCCATCCTCAGTACAAAAACCCAACCCCAAAGCCCAAAGCCCAAACCCAACCCAACCCAACCAACCCAACCCAAACAAACCAAACCACTTTTAAACTTTAGCTTAAGAATGGTACTGAAAATATTCCTACCACTATGCCTGATAGGCTCTCAAGATTTGGTGTAATGCATATTGCATTTTCTTTGTGTTTTTAAAACATTTTATCAAAAGATAATTTAATGGTACTACATGCATAATGTTATATTTTGATGATATTTGTTACCAATGCTTATAGATGATTATAATACAGAATTATGTTTAAATGTTAGTATAATTACTATGATGGTTGGAAAATTTTGTGACCATGGTAGAACCTTTTAAAAAATATTTAAAACATCTTTTTAGTTGTAGATGGACATAATACCTTTATTTTATTCATTTATTTTTATGTGGTGTTTGTAGATGGACATAATACCTTTATTTTATTCATTTATTTTTATGTGGTGTTGAGAATCAAACTCAGTGCCTCACATGTGCTAGGTGAGAGCTCTATAACTGGGCCACAACCCTAGCCTCATAGTAAAAGCTTTCTGATTGTACACTTTGAGTAAATTGTATGGTAGGTAAATTATATCTCAATAGTTAACTTATTTAAAAAGTCAGTATGACTTGAGGGAAGGAGGCAAGGGAAGGGGAATGAAATTGAATACATTATGTACATATATAAATATCATAATGAAGAACTCACTATTATGTATAACTATGATCTACTAATAAAAGCAAAACATTTGAAAAGGTTGGTATGAGGAAATAGTTCAAATCAGAGGCTCTGGTTTTAGACAAATGTAGATTTGTAGACAGTTCAACTTATTTTGGCAAGTTACTTTACCTTATTGAGCTTTACTTTTTAAGTTTTAAAAATGAAAGTAATAGATGCCTTAGTATCATTTTGAGAATTATAATCCCTGGCATATTGTTTGTCTTAAATTATAATCATTATTATCAATTTCAGCTTTATATTGCATGATAGGATTTTGTTGGAGCATAGTAAATAATAAATTATGAACTATGACTTGGTAGGCCTGGGGAGAGCAAGGTTTTGAAAAGTGAGAAGGAAATTTGGGGGCAAGTAGGAAAAAAGCAAGGCATCTTTGCAAAGGAATGATACCTACCATGGGAAGAAGCTGTGGAATGATACAGCATGCTTAGTAAACATCAGAGCATTGGTGCTCAAATGTTTGAGTAATGCTGGGTTAAATACAAATGCATTTAGGATGCCATACTTCAGTTGTATTATTCCTAATAATGTGTACAAGATATTGGACAATATTTTCTGAACTGAATAAAATAATAGGTATTTTTGTCTAGCTGCATTGGCACATATCTTTAATCCTAGCCATTCTGGAGGCTGAGGCAGGTAGGAGGATTGCCAGTTTGAGGTAGGCCTCAGCAACTCAGTGAGACACACACACACACACACACACACTCTCTCTCTCTCTCTCTCTCTCACTCTCTCTCTCTCTCTCTCTCTAAAAAAAGGGGGGGGGAGGGGACTGGGGATGTAGCTTAGTGGTCGAGTACACTTGCATTAAATATCTAATATATAAAAAAAGTTATTTTCCATGACTAGAAGTGTTATTAATAGAAGTAGGCTAACAGATCAGAAATGAAGTTGTCAGGTCTTTTAGTTTGTTTAATTAACCATCTCTGACAAATAGGAATTTGTTCATATTATGAAACATCTGTAGGAAACTTTTATGTGTTTTCAAATATTTTGTATGAAAATGGTCTGATATACAGAGATGTCGAAAGAATTGAACAGTGACCACACACAGATCCATCATTGCAGTTCCATGATCAGCTCTAGCTGTGCATGCTTTGGCATGTAACTTTCCATATATTCATCCATCAATCTTATTTTTTGGATGCATTTGCAAGTGAGTTTCAGACATGTGTTTACTCTTAAACACTGAGTGTGTTAAAATATCTATTTAGAGATCAATGTACTTTTTTTAAAAATTAATTTTTAGTTGCAGTTGGACACAAATATTTTATTTATTTATGTTTATGTGGTGCTGGCCCATGCTAGGCCAGCACTCTACCACTGAGCCACAACAGCTCTCGGTATATGTTTTTAAGGTAAAATTTACATATGATGAAGGCTTCCCCTTTGAATCCAGAGACTGTCATGCCCTAGGCAAACACTGAGCCACATCCCCCAGCCTGAAAGCCACAGACAAATTTATATACTTGTATAACACAAAACACTCATCATGGTATCATCAGTCCTAAAAATTCCCCTTTCCCAAATAACCCTTCCCTGTCCCCAGAGGCTACTATTATTTGACATTTTTCCTATTATAGATCACTTTTGTCTGTTCTAGAACTTCTTGTAAACGAATCATAAAGTATGTGTTCTTTAGTATGAGGCTTCCTTCATTCAGCATAATGCTTTTGATTCTTCTATGTTGCTATATTTATCAGTAGTATGTATCATTTTATTTTTGAGTAGTATATCACCATCTTAAAAATTTGTTTTCCTGCTTAAAGAACATTTGGGCTATATCCATTTTTTGGCTATTATGAATAAAGCATTTCTGCACATGATTGTATGTTTCTGTGGATTTGGGTTTTCTTGGGAGTGAAATTGTTGGGCTGCTGGGGAGGTATAATGTCCAAAATTTTAATTACAGTAAAAGCAACTTCAGTATTCTGAATATTTTCTGTTGTGTCTATCAGTACCTATATGCTGTATGAGTAGTAAATTAGATTGTGATTGTTCTGTCTTTTGTGAAGAAAAGTGAAAGTGAATTCTTCATATTTCTTTTTTTCTTCTCCAAAATAATGGGTTTGTAAATTTATGTCTAGAGAAGGAATAAACATTTTTTTGGAATGTACCACCATCACACATATATACAGAGGAGCACGTGCGTGTGTGCATACACACATGCCCCGAGGTCATATCTGCTCCCCCTTAAGTCAATAATCTTCATCTGATATAAGCTGCTGTGATTTAAACACACCATTTTGGATAGGGGGCTCAGGTGGCTGTTGCTTCTATTTTTTAGTGTATAGTTAACATTGGCAGTCACCCTTATAATGATGTGACACCAGCTACCCCCAAGTACATTGAATAAGCCATGCCTAGCACAAGAGAAGTTGATTTAATTGGCAACACTGTTTGCCCTCACATGATAGTCACTGAAGTAAAACGGAACCTATTTTGCTTTGTGTTATCTCTTTTTGAAATAACAGCAAAATGTATTTTTAAAATACCAAAATTACATAATTTCTACTTTTGAATGCATTCATTGGGATCAAGAACTTAACTTTGTTTATAAACTGAGTACTTTAAAGCTATTAAGGGAATACTTGCAGCTTGCAGTTATAGTATTGTCAACAAAAGATGTGATTAAATAAATTGAATGTTGAAGACTTTAGGCTTATGGTTAACACCAGGTAATTAAAAGTAAGCACTGCTGTGGGAGTGCATTATATATCAGCTGTCCTTTTTACCTCATTAACTAGGTTTTTGCATGTTTATGGAGCTAACTTCAATTAAAAATGCTTTTTAAGTTATGTCTAACAAGGTCTTTTACTTACTCTTTTCCTATAAAGTATTACACTTTAATTGAAATTGGTATATCATAAATATCTGTGTTTGAATACTACGCAAGATGAACAACTTCGATTATTTGATATTTTTCCATTTAGTTTTTTTTTTACTTGTGCACTGTTTTTCAATAGAACATTATCAAAAGACATATTAAACCCCCAAGTCTTTGGGTTTAAAAACGTGAGTTATATACATGTTAGGAATTCTTTATAACATTGCTAAGGTTTTATGATTTCAAGTTAGCAGGCTTTGAAATTCTTAGAGAAACATTTTGAGTTTTCAGATTTTATTCGCAGGTTTAAGAAAAAGTTAATTTTCTACTTAAGTGCCAAAATTCCTTTTTAAAATATATTTTTGGTTATATTTTATGTATTAGATAATTAAAGATGATCCTAAATTTAAAAAATCCTGTATAGTAACTTTGTTAAAGTGCATTCTTGTATTTCCATAGATATTGTCTAAGTTCTAAAAAAATATTGAAAACAGATAAATATGAAGGTAAATATGAAAAACAGATAAATATGAAGCAATGAAGAAAGTTCATATTGGGAGAATAGTCTATATTGTACTACTAGAAAGTAGAAATGGGGGCCTGGGGTTGTGGCTCAGTGGTAGAGTGCTTGCTTAGCACATGCAGGTGCTGGGTTTGATCCTGGGCACCACATAAAAATCAAATAAAGGTATTGTGTCCAACTACAACTAAAACAAAATATTAAAAAAATAGAAATAGGAAATAAAATTATAAAAAGCTAGTTTTCTGATTTTTATTTTGTAATTCACATAATTAACTCAAGTGATTTGTATTTTTATGTTTATTACAGAAGTGTCATCATTGCAACAAAAAAATCAGCAGCCTTACCTTCCACACTTACTCCAAATGTATCTGCCCATGCTGTCAGTGTGGTTTCTTCAGTAGATTCAGCTCAAGCTTCAGATGTGGGAGGAGAGTCTCCAGGTAGGTTAGCTATCAATGATTTCAACAAAAAAGTTTTTAGATCCCATTTTAGTAAAACTTAGGATTTTTCATAAAATTGTTTGTTAGGTACATTAGAAACAGTTATTATACTGTTGATTGTTTACTAGTTTTCTCATTTAATTTGAGTAAAATCAAACAAATTACATAAAATATTTCAGCGTTTTCTCTACTCAAACCTAAGAGTGTATAATGGATTAGAGATGTGGCTGGTTAGGTGAATGGGTGAATGTATGCATAATTGATAGTTTTATAAAAATACTTTTTTTCTTCTTATTTTTCCAGCACTCGAGAAGATATATGTAGATGATGTTGTTTAAATAAGAAAGTTTGGTAACGTGTAGCTCTTAAGAATCTGGGTGATTGTCGAATGTTTATGGACTATCTACTGTGGTTTTTTTCTGCATATTATTCTGAATTAGAGTCTCAGAAAAGGAGAGCTGCTCTGAAGAATGGCATCATTCTAGTATGAGTCATACTGGTTCAAAAAAATTGATAGCAACCAATTTTATTTTTGCCCTTCTACTATATTCCCTCTGGTATAAAATCATAAAAATACATGAGTACAAGAACTTAAATTCTTATGTATTAACTGGTAGCTTAGTGGTGATACCAGGAAAACTTAAAGTTAACATCATGTTAGGAAAATGGATGTAATTTTATGTCAGTAGTATTTTTCTCTTGTTTTATAAAAAAATTAATAACAAAATAACCTTGAAAGGATTCATATTGTGACTCTACGGTAAGGTTTATGAAAAATAAAGGAATTTTGAAGGAATACCATAGTGGATTATAAGATATGAAATAATGTTTTTACTTGTTTTGGGACATTTTAGATAAGGTTTTGCCTTCTATATGCTGTTCTATTTTATTTGGCAAACTAGTATGTCTTAGAGAGTTTGGTTCAAACTTGATGTTGCCTACTAGTGAGTAGTCAGGGTCTTTTTTCACACTTTCTATATACTATAGTCATGTATCTCCAAAATGAATACTATGATTATTTGTCTTCTCTAAGTTGTTTTCTCCCACTTTTGTTATTTTACTATATTAACAAAAGTATCTCTTCCTAGTTTTAAATGCAATTAATTTTTTACAAATTTTATAATGTTTAGTGGTAACACAAAATGTTCACGGTATTTATGTAAAAATATATGCAATACTTTGTTATTTAAACTTTTTATATATGGTCAAGATTCTATAAAATTACTTGATTATCTCTGTGCAATTGGACTTCTGACAATTTTGATTTTCAAAATTTACTATTTTTTTTCAGAATTACATCAGTAGTCATATTATTTTCATACTTAGGAGAAAATAGGTGTGTTAGCTTTCTGTTGTGAGAAAATACATGAGGTGACCATCTTAAAGGGAGAAATATATTTTGGTTCATAGTTTCAGAGGTTTCAGTTCATGGCTACTTGGCCCCAACACTTTGGGCCTCAGGGAGGATAGAACATTATGGTGGGGAGCAAAGCTATTCATCTCATGGTGACCCAGAAGCAAAAAGGGGTTAGGGATAGGATAGACACTTCAGGGGGCTGGGGTTGTAGCTCAGTGTTAGAGCACTTGCCTAGCACATGTGAGGCACTGTTATCAATCCTCAGCACCACATAAAATAAATAAATAAAGGTTAAAAAAAATAAAAAAGGTAGACCCTTCAGGGATATAGACCAAGTGACCTACTTCCTCCAAGTGGACCCCATTTTCAAGTTTCCACTACCTCCCAATAGTAACCAATAGGTGAGGAATAAATCTTCAACACATGAACCTTTAGGAGACTTTCCTGATCCATACATAGAATAGGTATAAAATAAATTTCCAAGTGGAAACTAAAAACTGTAGTAGAGATCAAACCCAGGGCTTTATATATTAGATAGCATTTTGTTGTGCCTTGGTTTTTTATGTTGTAATTTTTTTAAACTAGTGGATTATTTGTTAGATCACTATTAGGCTTACAGAAAAATTGGATGGAAAGTATAGAGTTTTCATATCCTCCTGCATCCCCCTCTTTCCAGAAACAGTTTGTCAATCTATTGTGTTTTAAGCATATGGATTCCTGCTTCTTTTTCTCATTGAAAATCCTTAACAAAAGTCAACTGTGGAGGTTGGGGCTCTAGCTCAATTGTAGAGTACCTGCCTCATACCTGAGAGGCACCGAGTTCGAGTTCATTCCTCAGCACCACATGAAAATAAACAAATAAAATAAAGGTATTCGTTCCATCTACAACTACAAAAAAAAATTTTTTTTAAAAAATCATCTGTGTTTTTACTAGACTAGTTCTTTATGAGAAAAATTGTATTAGTTACTGTTATATATGAAACAGTATATTTACCATCTTTTTTATTACATAGCAATGAATTCCTTACTCTCAGATTAAATGTATTAATTTGAGAAGTTCAAAATACACTGAGTATTTTCCTCTTATTTTGAATGTATTGCACTTAAATCAGTTTATTGATCTGAGTAAATAGGACCCTTTGATGACTTCTAAAATTTAAATTTAAATTAAAAAAATTTAATAAATTTAATTTAATAAAATTTAAATTCAAAATTTAATAAAATTTAAATTCAAAATTTAAATCACAGAGCTTCTAGAAAAGATAAGAAATAGAAAAAGCTGAGATATTTGGGTTAATTTGACACAAAACATCATTATATCTTTTTTTCTTAAGATTTTTTTCCCCAGTACATTTGTTATAGTGAAAACTGCATGCAGAATTATAAGATAATTTGCTATTTTGAAGACTATTATATTTATTGGCCAGAAACTACAAAATTCTGTATTATTGATATGGCCTATAATGTACTTTTCCCCCTATTACTTAAATTTTTTTGATAACTAAATTTTATTGAATATTTAAGAACATGCAAATTGCAATATATTATTTAGAAAGTAAGGCAGAAAGCAAAACTTTCAGAAAAGATTATTTTTATATGTATGAAAGAAAACTGTATTTTGGCTATGTTTTTTTTCTTTTTTCTTTTCTTTTTTTTTTTTTTTTCATTTTGCAGTACTAGGATTGAACCTAAGAGTTCTCTACCACTGAGCTACTATACCAACAGTACTTTTTATTTTTATTTTTTGTTTTGAGACAAGGTCTCACTAATATGGCCAGGCTGGCCTTGAACTTGCAATACTCCTACATCAGCTTCCCAAATAGCTGTGTTTACAGGTATGGGTCATTTTGGCCAGCTGTATTTCTAGATTTTTCTACATCTGACATATAATATCTTTCTACAATAAAAATTAAGATTAAAAGATATTTTTTAAAAGTGCTCCTTACTAGTTAAGATAGTTACTTCTCCAATATAAGCCACATAAGGCAGTTGAAATTTTAAGGTTCTGGCTCACTGCTGTCCATCATTTAATAATAATCCCTTTATGTTCTTAGGCTACAGATTTATTTTCTTTAAATGCTTCTATTATTATTATTGGACTTAAAATTAGACTCATTAGACAATATTCCTGGATTGTCACAGATAAGGGTCCTACACTTTTGTATACACTAACAGATTTCTTTAAACTCTTCTCTAAACATCACCTACAATTTGAATTGTCTTCCTCTTTAGTTTTTAATACCAATGTCATCTGTCTATATTTGCATTAAATAAATTATTGACTTTAATAGGAAAAAAGAACAGAAAATAGTGCAAAGGAGATTAATGAAATGTTATTAAAGTACATCTAATACACTTGGAAATTTAAAATGTTATGAACCGATAGACTTGGGACTATAAAGTAAACAAGAAGTCAGTAAAAATTTGCCAAGTAATTTTTTTTAATTCATAGAAAATCATACATATTGGTATTATACCCATTACTTAATTTTTGTATAATGTGGGATGTCACCTGTAAATTATTTGAGCTTATCTGAGCATCTTTACTAGGCTTTTCCCCAGGAAGATTTAGGTTTGGCATTGCAAAGGATTTTGTGGCCCCTCCCACACAATGTATTGCAAAATGCATGTGACCTTTGTTTTCCCTGGGGTAGGAAGACCACTCTCCTAGCTCTGGTGTTGGGCATAACCTATTGCAAACCGGACAGCCCACCTCCCACCTAAATTGGAGGAGAATATTTTATGGAAAACTTTTGATGTTCCCTCATATAAATAAAGCAAATGCAGGCTTTCACACACTCTTTTTTCCAGTGTGGAAGCTCACCCCTAAAGTCAAAGAGCCATCCCATCCTTGCTTTCTAAAATTACTTCCTGTGTCCTGTGGTTTCTTCATGCAGTTTTCTCTTTCTTAGCTTTATTCTGTAGCCAGCATGTTATATGACGAGGAAACCCAAATTTTATTGCCTGAGGGGGATGTGAGCAAGAGTATAATTTCTGGTAGTAGTATTTCTCAATGTTCTCAATTTTTTCCATGTTGACCTGGAATTTTTAAAAATGATTTTCTTTTCCTTATTAATCTCCCTTTTTAATTTATTTTTATAATTTGATGCTGGGGATAAATCCCAGACCTTACACATACTGAGCTATACTACTAGTCAACCTCTTATATTTTAAAATGGTTCATTTCTTTTCCAGTTATTTCAAATTTCTTTGTGATAATCTTTCTTTCTTTTCATTTATTTTGGTTTTCAAGACTGACTCTTTCCTTTTTTGTCTTTTTTACTATGTTCTTCTCACTATTATATGATTTCTCTATTTCATTTTATTACTTATATTCTGTTAATTAATGCCATGAAGATTAGTGCCTTGATAAGAAAAAACTAATCTTGTGTTTACAGCATCCTACTTCCTATTCCCCTGTGACACCACTTTATATACTTTTGTCTACCACATTTCCATTTGTACCTTATTAGAAATCTGTTAGTCTCTTTGTGTTAGTCAACTTTTGATCACCATTATAGATATTTAAGAAAAAACAAGTTAGAGGAGGAAAGAGGTTTCAGTCCCTGGTTAGCTGGCTCCATTGCTTGGCCTGAAAAGGCAGTACCTCACTGTTGCAGGACATGGCAGAGGAAAGCTGCTCAGGAAGAAGAGAGGGGGAGTGGGCAGGAAGGGAAGGACCAGTATAAGAAAATACTCTTCTAGGACAACCCTCCCTTACCTTCTTTCTCTGATCCTGTCTTCCCACCTACAATTTCTATTCCTTTTTATTAGTCCTAATTCAGCTATCAATAGGTTAATCCACTGATGAGATAAAAGTCCTCATGATCCAGTCGCTTCTTCAGAAGCCCTGTCTTTCAACTTTGCTACAGTGAGGACCACACCTTCAATACATGAGCTTTTGGGGGATATCTATATATTATAAATTAATTTTGCATTATATATTATAAATAATTTCTCTTTTTCTTGGTTCTAGCAGGATTTGGAAAAAATAATTAGAGGATGGTTTGATTGTGGTTATTGTATGGTGAGCAGGACCGTTTGTTGTTGTACATTTGAGTAAGTTAGGAATTAGTCTTTGGTCTTGGATTATTTTATTTATATGAAAGTGCAATTAATATTTGTTTCTATGGGCTTTACCCTTTATACCTCGCAACCACGATAGCTTTGAATTTTATAGTGAATGAGCAACAAAAAAAATGAACTGCTCAAATTCAGTAATAATGTTATAATGTTATTGGTTATTAAAAATTTACTTAAGATAATTTATTAGTATAAGTGGGAATTTCCTTTTGTTGATAGAAAACATAAAATGTGAGTTTCATAGCAGAAAGGTTTAAACTCTTTGAAAATTTTAACATAAAAATGGGATTTCTAAATTTTACAACTGAAAAGAAACTAAGACTGGGGAGATTGATTCCAGAAAAAGAATTAATGCTTGTCAACTTTATGTGAAATCAAAGTTTTTCTTATTGAAATATTATCTTTAAAATAATTTTATAATTTAGCTTAAAAATTGAGGATTTGTACATTTTCATTTTGTAACAGTATAGGTTACTAAATCTATAATTAGTATATATAATGTCTTCGGTATGCAGATTTCAAATTTCAGTTGGAATAGCATACCTTAATGTCTCTAATATTGTATCAGCAAAAAAGCATAATCAAATAGCAACATTGGGAAATCTCCCTTCAAGTAGGGTAAAAGAAATTTATCAGAGGACAAGCTGTACCCTTTGTGTATGCTTAAAAAAAAATAAAAGGAAAATAAACCCAGAATTTTAGTAAATACATAAAAATCTGGAAAAGTTGTGATCAAAGACTTAATTATCTAGAATGTTTTATGCTTATGTATATTAATTTGCCATTACTTTTTTTTTAATCAAATAAGCTATGGTGTTTTCCTACCATGCTGTAAAGCATTAATAATAAAGCTAAATTGAGTCTAACTCAGTAAAGGAACTAGGTGCACTATTCTTCAGTAATTTTATGCTGCGTTTTTGCTAATTTGCAAAACTTAGCTAGTTGACTACTTATTAAATATTGGATTCCATTCTGCTTGTCAGAACCATGCACATTATTAATTAGTAAGTTCTTTGATGTTAGGGAAAATATTTGAGTCATAATAATCTTTGACTTATCTTTTTCCATTCAATAAAAAAGTTTCATTTATTTATTGAGTTTTTACTGGTCATATATACAATTCCTTGTAGAATTAACTGATTCAAGAGATAGAGACACAGATACACACACACACACACACACACAAATATAGAGTACCAGTCTTTAGGGATTAAAAATTGGCATTTGTTTTAATGATTCTTTATTGCAAGGAACATTAGTTATTTAGACCCTCAGGGATCTTGAATAAACAATTGACTACTCCCTGGATAGATACTAGACAGATGATCTATTTGCATTTTCCTTTTTGTTCTTTTAAATGTCTGGAAAACTGTCAGTTTGAAGGAGTCAGTTTATCAGTGTATGGATAAGGAAAAGATAAGTCCGTATTCCTCCACATGTTGGAAGTGGCTTCTGCATTTGTATGTGTCACCACTTGTTAGGAATATTTAATGTTAAGTTAATATGAAACAAATTTTCCATAAGTGTATATTTTTATCTGAGTTGAAAAGATGTAGAGTGTATTCAGAAATTGTATTTTCTCTCTGGTAGGAATGAAGGATAATCTGGTGTGAAATTACTGATGTATTCATCTTATTCTTTCATGTGAATTTTTCCTTATAAGTCTTAATGGTTATTTTATCTATTGTTATTGACCAAATGCCTTATGACTTAAAAAGACCACTTTGTAAAAGTCTCTTTTTGCTATATTTTGTTTTTTTTAATATTCTGCTTTAAAAATGAAAATTGACTTTTTTTTCTAAAAAATATATTTTCTAAAAAAATATTTTTTGCTATTGTTTTAGTTAGAGCTAACAATATTCTTCCTTTTAAAATATTTTTAATATGTATTTCAACTTCTTTAAAGTATGGTCTGTTAGAATAGTAAAAGCTAATTTTGTTTTACAATTACTGCATAAAGCCTTGTACAAACATTTTCTTGGCGTTTATTACTTCCATCTCTACATTTAAGTAAATGGGTCCTTATGTGTTCCTTTTCATCAACTTCAGAAAAGTCCAGGAAGAACTATCAATACATTTTTAGAGAAAATGAGATATTTAAAATAAAGATATTGTCTTTAAAAATTATGATTAGATAAAAAAATAAAACTGAGAAATATTATTAGTCACTGATAATAGAAGTCATTAGTCTACCATTGTTCAAAGATCACATTACTGTGAAGATTCTAGAAAACTGCAAGTATAATAAGCTGTTGTGTTCCTGAAGTACTTGTATGAATGGAAGGATTGGACCTGGCTCTCAGAAGTGCCAAATTCCAAGGGGTGAAAAAATTTTCAGGTTTGCTTAGTTTTGCCCTCTTATTTGAAAGTCTGTTGTAAAAATGCAAAACCAAAAATATTTTTTGATGAAATAGGAGTTGATATGTGTACTTTAAATAATTGTAAGCTTGAAGAAACATGTGCTTCCATTTCAGTTTTAAATTAATTCTATATATTCTGACCACCAGGAACTTGCTTGGAGTTTTAATGTAATTATTATTAGCTCTCCATTAAGCCAGCATGGCAAAGATGAGGGGAATGTCAGCAATACAAAATTCCCAGTAAAAAGAAGAGTCAATTCTTGTTGAAGGGGAGGGACGTATGTTGAAGAAAAGAAAAATTTTACTTGAATTCATTTTTTATTAGGAATATACTTACTGTCAGATTTGGGTTTAGTAATTACCCAGAAGTTGATTGTGGAAGATTGTGGCATTTCCTGTGTGAATCTCCTAGAGGAGCCAAGCCTGGAGGATAAGAGACATAATTCAGAATTCTGGATCCTTATGTTTTTCTGACACTTGGTAATCAGAACTGATGATTAGTGATCAAGTTAGGTCTAAAGACTAAGCATGTTTCAGGGAAGGTCAAGTTCCCCTTCTGATCCTTGCTTTCTTAATCACTTTAATCCATAAAACCTCTAAGTACATGCTGACTATGCTTATCTGTACCTAGAATTTAACTTATATTTGCCTTACCTAAAAGAGCAAGTTGAATCAGAATTCCTAGAGAAAATTTAAGTAAGCCTGAGAAAGTTCTAGGAGTGGTATAGGGCAATGGCAGGTTTTAATTAGACTGTTTTCTTCTAGAGTAGCAAAAATTGCCAAACATTTATGGCTATGTTTTGTTTTATACTGGTCTGGTAAATGAAAATGATGAAAATCTACTTTTTAAAAATTTTTAATTATAATTATTATCATTATTATAAATGTACTAGGGATCCAACCTGGAGTGTTCTACCTGTGAGCTACATCTTCAGTTCTTTTAAAATTTTATTTTCAAGACAAGGCTTCACTAAATTGCCCAGGCTGGTATTTATTTTGGGATCGTTCTGCCTTAGCCGCCTAAGTTGGTGAGATTGTAGGCATGTGCCACTGTGGCCCAACCCCAAAATCTTCTTTTTTTTTTTTTTTTTTTTTTTTAATTTTTTTATTGTTGGCTGTTCAAAACATTACATAGTTCTTGATATATCATATTTCACAATTTCATTCAAGTGGGTTATGAGCTCCCATTTTTACCCCATATACAGATTGCAGATTCACATCAGTTACACATCCATTGATTTACATATTGCCATACTAGTGTCTGTTGTATTCTGCTGCCTTTCCTATCCTCTACTATCCCCCCTCCCCTCCCCTCCCCTCCCCTCCCCTCCCCTCCCCTCTTCTCTCTCTGCTCCCTCTACTGACATTCGTTTGTCCCCCTTATATTATTTTTCCCCTTCCCCTCACTTCCTCTTGTATGTACTTTTGTATAACTCTGAGGGTCTCCTTCCATTTCCATGCATTTTCCCTTCTCTCTCCCTTTCCCTCCCACCTCTCATCCCTGTTTAATGTTAATCTTCTTCTCCTGCTCTTCGACCCTACTCTGTTCTTAGTTACTCTCCTTATATCAAAGAAGACATTTGGCATTTGTTTTTTAGGGATTGGCTAGCTTCACTTAGCATAATCTGCTCTAATGCCATCCATTTCCCTGTAAATTCTATGATTTTGTCATTTTTTAATGCAGAGTAATACTCCATTGTGTATAAATGCCACATTTTTTTTATCCATTCATCCATTGAAGGGCATCTAGGTTGGTTCCACAGTCTAGCTATTGTGAATTGTGCTGCTATGAACATAGATGTAGCAGTGTCCCTGTAGCATGCTCTTTTTAGGTCTTTAGGGAATAGACCGAGAAGGGGAATAGCTGGGTCAAATGGTGGCTCCATTCCCAGCTTTCCAAGAAATCTCCATACTGCTTTCCAAATTGGCTGCACCAATTTGCAGTCCCACCAGCAATGTACAAGTGTACCCTTTTCCCCACATCCTCGCCAGCACTTGTTGTTGTTTGACTTCATAATGGCTGCCAATCTAACTGGAGTGAGATGGTATCTTAGGGTGGTTTTGATTTGCATTTCTCTGACAGCTAGAGATGGTGAGCATTTTTTCATGTACTTGTTGATTGATTGTATGTCCTCCTCTGAGAAGTGTCTGTTCAGGTCCTTGGCCCATTTGTTGATTGGGTTGTTTGTTCTCTTATTGTCTAATTTTTTGAGTTCTTTGTATACTCTGGATATTAGGGCTCTATCTGAAGTGTGAGGAGTAAAGATTTGTTCCCAGGATGTAGGCTCTCTATTTACCTCTCTTATTGTTTCTTTTGCTGAGAAAAAACTTTTTAGTTTGAGTAAGTCCCATTTGTTGATTCTAGTTATTAACTTTTGTGCTATGGGTGTCCTATTGAGTAATTTGGAGCCCGACCCCACAGTATGTAGATCGTAGCCAACTTTTTCTTCTATCAGACGGCGTGTCTCTGATTTGATATCAAGCTCCTTGATCCATTTTGAATTCACTTTTGTGCATGGCGAGAGAAAGGGATTCAATTTCATTTTGTTGCATATGGATTTCCAGTTTTCCCAGCACCATTTGTTGAAGATGCTATCCTTCCTCCATTGCATGCTTTTAGCCCCTTTATCAAATATAAGGTAGTTGTAGTTTTGTGGATTGGTTTCTGTGTCCTCTATTCTGTACCATTGGTCCACCCGCCTGTTTTGGTACCAGTACCATGCTGTTTTTGTTACTATTGCTCTGTAGTATAGTTTGAAGTCTGGTATCGCTATACCGCCTGATTCACCCTTCCTGCTTAGCATTGTTTTTGCTATTCTGGGCCTTTTGTTTTTCCATATGAATTTCATGATTGCTTTCTCTATTTCTACAAGAAATGCCGTTGGGATTTTGATTGGCATTGCATTAAACCTGTAGAGAACTTTTGGTAATATCGCCATTTTGATGATGTTAGTTCTGCCTATCCATGAACAGGGTATATTTTTCCATCTTCTAAGATCTTCTTCTATTTCTCTCTTTAGGGTTCTGTAGTTTTCATTGTATAAGTCTTTCACCTCTTTTGTTAGGTTGATTCCCAAGTATTTTATTTTTTTTGAAGATATTGTGAATGGAGTGGTTGTCCTCATTTCCATTTCAGAGGACCAAAATCTTCTTTTTATAATAGTTAATTCTGGATTTGATTCTTCGTTTTTTTTTTTTTTTTTTTTTTTTTTTTTTTTAAGTTTTTGTCAGAATTTGCCTTTAGTTTCTTAAGTGTATTTTTAGTGACATTTTTAAAAGGCACTTCATTTCAGACCTATGTTCTTGAATCAGGCCTGTTTTGCACACTATACAGAATGCCAGTCATTGGCAAAAAGTGAGAAATTTTGCTAAATGTTCATGAGGCACCAATGATAACGTGAGCCCCAAGTCTTAAATCTTCCTTCCTAGGGATAGGGTTTAGGGATGTTATTAAAGTAACAGGGTGGTCTCAGGCATGGAGAAAGAAAATTGGAGGCAGTGAAAAGTGAAATAATTTGTGGTCTGTGCATGTTTAGGAGCTCTTCATGGCACTTATGAACAGAAAAATGACAGTATTAGTATATATGATCTGAGGATAGAGTTTTGCCCCTCTGGTGTAAAAAAGTCACTCATTGAATATCTACCCAGAACCAAGTGACTGCCCAGAGAGTTCATACAGGTTAAGATAGACAAAAAGAATAATGCTGGAGGCATCACAATACCCAGATTCAAATTATACTACTGACCCACAATAACAAAACAACTTGGTACTGACATAAAAAACTTATGTAGACCAATGGAATGGAATAGAAGACAGACACAAACCCACACAGCTACAATTATTGATTCTCCACAAAGGTGCCAAAAATTTTCACTTGAGAAAGACAGCCTCTTTAACAAATAGTGCAGGGCAAACTGGATATCCATATGTTGAAAATTGAAACTCATTTCCTCTCATTGTATACAAAAGTCAACTCAAAATGGATCAAAGACCTAGAAATAAGACCAGAAACTTTGCAGCTGCTACAAGAAAACATGAGAGAAATACTTCAACATATAGCCATAGGCAGCAACTGCTTCAGTAGGACTCCTGTAGCTCAGGAAATATTTCCACTGACATAATTACAGTTACCTTATAGTGACAAAGGCACCGAAAATGTACATTGAAGAAAAGATAGCCTCTTCAACAATTGGTGCTGGGAAAATTGGAAATCCATAGGCAACAAAGTGAAATTAAGCACCTATCTCTCACCATGCCCCAAACTCAATTCAAAGTGGATGAAGGACCTAGGAATTAAACCAGAGACACTGCATCTATTAGAAGAAAAAATAAGCTCAAATCGCCCTCATGTCAGATTAGGCTCCAGATTCCTTAATAAGACTCCTATAGTGCAAGAATTAATATCAAGAATCAATAAATGTGATGGATTCAAACTAAAAATCTTCTCAGCAAAAGAAACAATCAGGTGAATAGAGAGCCTACTAATTGGGAACAAATTCTTATCATATGCACGTCAGATAGAGCACTAATCTCTAGAATATATAAAGAATTTAAAAATCTTAACACCAAAAAAACAAATAACCCAATCAATAAATTTGCCATGGAACTGAACAGACACTTCTCAGAAGAAGATATGCAATCAATTAACAAATATCTGAAAAAATGTTCAACATCTCTAGCAATTAGAGAAATGCATATCAAAACTACTCTAAGATTTCATCTCACTCTAGTCAGAATGGCAGCTATCCAATACAAACAACAATAAGTGTTGATGAGGATGTGGGGGAAAAGGCACACTCATACATTGCTGGTGAGACTGCAAATTGGTACAGCCAATATGGAAAGCAGTATTGAGAATCCTTGAAAAACTGGGAATGGAACCACCCTTTGACCCAGCTATCCCACTCCTTGGGCTATACCCAAAGGACTTAAAAACAGCATACTACAGGGACACAGCCACATCAATGTTTATAGCAGCACAATTCACAATAGCTAAACTGTGGAACCAACCTAGATAGATGCCCTTCAGTAGATGAATTGATAAAGAAAATGTGGTATGTATACACAATGGACTATTATTCAACATTAAAAGAGAATAACATCATGGATGGAGCTGGAGAATATAATGCTAAATGAAATTAGCCAGTCCCCAAAAAACCAAATGCCTAATGATTTCTCTGGTTTAAGGATGCTTGTTCATAATGTGCTGTGGGTGTTGGGGGGATGGGAGGATTAAATGAACTCTAGATAGGGCAAAAGGGAAAAGGGGAGGTCAGGGAAGGAAAGGGGCACAGGGGTAGGAAAGACAGTGGAATGCAATGGTCATCATTACCCTACGTACATATGTGAAGACATGAAGAATGTGACTTTACTTTGTGTATTCTACCAGAGATATGAAAAATTGGGCTCTATGTGTGTAATATGAATTATAATGCATTCCTTTGTCATATAT
Source organism: Marmota monax (assembly GCF_021218885.2). NCBI lineage: Eukaryota > Metazoa > Chordata > Mammalia > Rodentia > Sciuridae > Marmota > Marmota monax. The sequence continues at coordinate 40,045,962 of NW_026693571.1, forward strand.
AACAAATTAAAATTTAAAAAAATTAAAAAATGGGATAGTGTTAGAAATAATTAACAGTTCTATGAGAATCTACATAATGTGTGAAAGTCTTTGACAGTTGCTCTTCTGACAGAATATTAGTATCTAGAATATATGAAGAACTCACAAATCTCAAGACCAAAAAAATTATAACCCATTGAATAAATGGACAAATGGGCTAAACAGACACTTCTCAAAAGAGGAAGTACAAATAGACAACAATTATATAAAATGTTCAGCATCTCTAGTCATCAAGGAAATGCAGGTCAAAACTACACTGACATTTCATCTCAGTCCACTTAGAATCATAGTCATCAAGAACACAAATGATGATGCTGGTGAGGATATGTGATGCGGGGAGAGGATTCTTATGCCTCTTCTACACTGTTGGTGGTAGTGTCAATTTTTACAGCCGCTATGGCAAAACCAGTATGGAGATTCCTCAAAAGACTGGGAATGAAATCACCATATCATTCTGCTAGACCACTCCTTGGTATTTATCCAAAATAATGAGATCAGCATACTATAGCAATACCTGCATAATTCACAATAGCACATCATGGAATCAGCCTAGGTGTCTGTCAGCAGATGAATGGATAAGAGAACATGGTATATTTGCAAAATGGAGTTTTATTTATTTAGACATAAAGAAGAACAAAATTAAATATTTGCAGGAAAATTGATGGAACTGAGAAGCATTAAGTTGAACAAAATAAACCCGACTCAGGAAGATACTACAAATTTGAGAAGTATTTGTAATGTATGATAAGAGGTACATATCACTAATTAAATGCTCTAAATAAAAAGATTCTGGTAAAAATGCTCATTTATATTTTATCATTATATTTTTGCTCATTTAGTTTTGTAAATGAGCAGTAAATCGAGAAAATGCATTCAATTTCACCAACAGTAAAGGAGTATAAATTGTTGATTCTTTCACAAAGGCAAAATTGCAATATGTATCAACCTTTACATTGTTTGTTTAATGACTTTTAGATGACATATGGAGAAAATAAAGGAGTGTTACAAATGTTTGTATGAGCTTGTGAGAAAACATTGTTCTTATGATGTGAAGGAAAAGCAGCTGGACCATATTTAAAGTGATGAAAATAGATTTTATTCAGGACTGTTGAAAGAGGGAAAAAGAAACCTCAGCATAGAATCAGGGTGAATTAGAATTATGAATGCAGTATGGGCCAGTGGGAATTTATAGCCAAGGAATGGGGTGGGGGTTGGCAGATGAGAAATACTAAGAGGAAGCATCAAGGGTCAGGGGGGATTCTGGCTGAGTACAGGCCAAGGTATTCTGATATTGCCTGGTTCCGGTTGGAGGATAAGGAATGATCAGGCATGATGAGACAATACCTGGGGAAAGTTGGAGGGTAGATACCGAGGGTGGTCATTTATGGAGGATAGAATGGAGGCGGGGTTGTTTCCTGCTAATTTGACTTAGTGTTCTTGCTACAACTGGGTTTTATGAGGAAGTTCACAGATGGGCCTAGGAGAAGTTTCAGGAACTTAACTAAAGTTTGATTAAGCTAGAATCTTTGTCAGTGTTCTAAAATTGGAAACAATGCAAATGAATGTTCCTGATTTTGCTTAATCATCTACTTCCTCATCATTAGAGAGTATTAGAGAGTATTCTTTGATAGGAGTATTATAGAATTAGACTGAAAAGAAAATAATTCAGTCATGTGGTGGTGTTTTTTTGGATGCTGGAGATTGAATCCAATAGTTTTGAGTGTACAAAGTATATACTACCTAGTGAACTGAACCACCACTATTTGTCCCAATACTGATGACAACTTTGATCACTTGATTAAAGTGGTAACTGCCAGGATAATATAAATTTACTCTGTATTTAATTCACAAGTGTTTTGTTGTGTTGGGGTACTTTGAAATTGTTTAAATATCCTATTCCTCAAACTATCAGTTTATTCATATAAATATGCCCTCTGTTTTCTACTGTATTTGATGGGTTATTATTAATTACTGTCATTACTTATTTTCATTACTTATTGTCCACAGTTGGGAATCCCTTCAAGCTGACTTCTCATGTTCTTTTGACATATCTTGTGATTCCTTGGCCATTTACTTGCTTTCTAGAATGGTCAAATAGATGTTTTGCTTTCTAGAATGATCAAATAGATGTTTTGAAGCTCATTTTTGTATTTTTCTGCACACATCTTAATCAGCCATTTCTTTCTTTTTATGAACAGTATTCAGAATCCAAGAAGTGGATATTGGGTATTAAGATGTTATTCTTTCCAGATCTTCTCAATGGCTAGAGTTGATATCTATAGGTATTTTATACAGATATAATATTAAAGTATTAGTAAGAATTAGTGCCTGCAAGCCTGTAATCCCAGCGGCCTGGGAGGCTGAGGCAGAAGGAGTGCAAGTTCTAAGCAATTTAGTAAGACCCTATCTTAAAATAAAAAAATAGATGCTTTCATTCACATATGTTTATTTCTATCTCTCTATTTATTGTAACCTGAATTCACCAGATAACCTTCATCAGGCCATTACATCATATTTCTTTGTTTTCTCTTTTACTTAAATGCTTTCCTCACAGTGTTTGGGCTCACTTTCCCTGGACCAAGCGCAGCCTCCAACCTAATACAGATGTTTTTTAAAATCTATTCCAGTAAATCAATAACTGTTTAAGGTTTGGGAAAGAGGGACCTTGTTCTTTTTAAAGCATAATATTTTTATATTTTGATCATAATGAGAAAATACTGATTAAAATTGTAACACAGGATTACATAATCTCAGAAGCTAGGCTTTTAAATCCAATAATACTTTGTGCTATAAAATTTGAGACCTTTGTGGTGGGAGGAGTGATGGAGGAGGTTTCCTGTGGTTTATTGCTTTGGAACCAAGCTATAGTAGGACCCTTAATTCTTTAGGTATTGTCCTTTACCAGAAGCAAATCGTTAGCATCAATATTCAGACAGTGTGTTTAGCTTGTACAGTCATGTACTCTAGTTTATATAATCTTGAGGATATGGGCTGACAAAAATTTCAAATTGGTAAACAGTTCTTTAATTCATCTTTTAAAACAGATTAGATTCTGCTGTAGTCTTGATTTTAAATGATAGTCTTTTTCTCAAAGTTAGGTATCAACTGTCTGCTGACTACAATTGTAAAGTGCTTTTGATTGTAAAATGCATCAGATTTGAGGTGCTGCCATGTGGAATAATGTGCATTTTGCCATGATGAGAGAGGCTGTTACAGAAAAGTATCCTTAAGTAGAGATTCTCTCAAAAAAAAAAAAATTTTTTTTTTGGGAGGGGGTTACTAGGGATTTAACTCAGGAGTGCTTTACCACTAAGCCACATTCCCAGTCCTTTTTTTTTTTTAATTTTGGGATGGTATCCCACTAAGTTGCAGAGGGCTTCTCTAAGGTGTGGATGCTGGCCCCAAACTTGCACTGTTTCTGCCTCAGCCTCTTGAGTTGCTGGGATTGTAGGCATATACTACCACACCCTACTAATTTTGATTCTTTTAAAATAGGCCCAGGTTTTTTGCTACCTTTCTCAGTTTAATTGATTCTCTGTCTGAATTCACATAAAGTTTTTATATATACGTGTGTGTGTGTGTGTGTGTGTATAGTAGATGGACACAATACCTTTATTTTATTTATTTATTTTTATATGGTGCTGAGGAGTAAATCTAGAGCCTCACACATTCTAGGCAAGTGCTCTACCACTGAGCTACAACCCCAGCCCCCACATGAATCTTTTTTTTCAAGGAGAACATGGATTCATCTATTTTATGCAATATTTTGCAATATTTTATTGTTATTTGAAACAATTAAAAAGTAAGCATTCAGTGATTGGCCATTTTTTTACCATTTTCCTACCTTTGCTATAATTATTTTTTCTATACATCCACAAACATACATACATGCAACTTATTTTCTGAATGATTTGGGATAAATTTAAAGATATTATGACAATTTTCTCTATATAAGTCAATGTGTTTCCTTTCTTACATATACATATATTGACACGTAGTTGGAATTAGGACATTGATAGGGATGCAAAACTATTACCTCATTCACGTTTCTTACTTCAGTAGTTTCTCTAGGTTCCCATCAATGCCCCTTAGCAACACCTCCCTTATTCTAGTATCCAGTCTAGTCCATGATGTACATTTGATTATCAAATATCTTCAAACATTTCAAACTTACTCCATTTTGATTTGTTATTAATTATCTTTAATGCTTTTGCAACTTTCTTTGTTAAACTAAAATAAAATATTTTTATTTTATACTGTTAAAAATACTGTTAAAAAACCTTTTCAAGTTTTTGTTAATACAACCATGTATATAGATAAAAATACCTTTATGTATGTGAAAAATCACCAGGAACATTATAAAATCGCAGTTCTCAGTGATAAGATATATATTTTTCAGATATTTAAAAATCAGAATCCTCCCCATAGTTTAAGTGCTAATTTGTATCTTACCATAAATTGTTCGATCTTATTCTTTCTCTATTTCCTTTCCAAATGTTATGCTTACATTTCTTTCCTTTTTTTGTAAGTGTTATTTTGTGAGTTGTTTTATTTATCACCTTAAACACAGGAGTAGTACTATTTTGGTCTAATTATCTTTAAATTTTTTATTTATATATTCTGCTCATTTTTTCTGTCTGTCTCTCTGTCTATCTATCTATCTTTCTATTATTTCTTACATCCATGACAGTAGTGGAGTGCATTACATTCATAATTATCCATTCACAGCACCATTTTTCGTAATTCTGTATATAAAGTATGTTCATGTCAAATTATGCCATTATACATGACCTTTCTTATATTTTTTGCAATACAATTCTTAATACACCTGTATACCACAATTTATCTTATCTATGTTTGTATATAAGATATGTTGACACCAAATTCACATGAAGTTTTCATCAATGCCTTCCAAGCAAAGAGTACCAGGACTTTGGTTTAATAAGTTTGTTATTCTTTGAAGTATGTGACTGGAGAAATGTATGTCATCTCAGGAATGATGTTTATCATAGGATTTGAACTTGTATTAGGTGATTTTGGTGAGGATTTAAGGAAGTAAGCCTTCTGGATTGAATACTGTTAGGAAGCAAAGGTTATTCTGTGATTAGATATTATCATAATATCTAGGAGGGCATGACTGAGACTGCCACTGAATTTTGTAAATAACCAGCTTTCTCTGATAATAGGGTTTTGGATGTTTGATTATTTTTGTTATTTGGGAAGAGTTCATTTTTTCCTCTGTGTTGGAACATGATTATAATGTGGTATTACGTTGATTCTTCTTGGTCACCGAATATCCTTGTCTGATGTTAATATCATTCTGTGAAATTGTTTGTTATGGGTTAGATGTGGTGTCCCCCAAAAGCTTACCTTTGAGACAATGCAAAAAAGTTTGGCGGAGAAATGACTGGGCTATAGCCTTAGACTAATCAGTGAGTTAATCCCTGATGGGATTAACTGAAGTTTAGGGTGTGGTTAGAGGAGGTGGGAATTGGGGTGTGTCTTTGGTGTATATATTTTGTATCTGGAGAGTGGAGTGACTCTCTCTCCTTCTTGATCACCAAGATGTAAGCTGCTTCCCTCTGCCGCACACTCTGCCATGATGTTTAGCCTCATCTTGAGCCCTGAGAAATAGAGCCAGCCTTCTGTGGACTAAGACCTCTGAAACCGTGAAACCTCAAATAATCTCTTCCTTCTCTACAGTTGTGCTGGTTGGGTCATTTAGTCATAGCAGCAAAAAAGCTTACTAAACATTGTTTATATTTAAAATTGTTTATGTATAATACCAAGATGTAGCTGTGGGCCCCAATTCAGCTCCTAACAACAAACAATAAGGCTTAGCTGATGTCCTCAGATGTCAGAGGACTACATTTTTTCCTTCTCATGTATTTTAACCATCTTTCTTTCTGTATTCTAGATGAGCATTTATTCTTTCTTCTCCCTTTTTCTCTTGAAGTCTCAGAAAACTGTCTTCCAAATTAACCTTCTAAACTCACTTTTCAAATTCTTGTCATAATGCATATTATTTCTGTTCTTACCCATTCTCTGTCAGGGTTAATTTCCTGGCAACTATTTTTCTCTTGCCATGTAAAATTCGCAAATACGGTTCTTTGCTAATAACATAAAGAACATGATTCCTATAGGAGACAATAGTTTGAACACTTTACACTATAAGAGGATGAACTGGTCATTTAACAATATAGAGTTACAAGAGTATCTAAGGTTATCTGGAAGCATTGATTGGAAAGACAAACAAAATCATATAATGAAAGTTAATTTGACATAGTAGTTTGAACAATGGAAGTGAAATAAAATAGTAGGAAATAGGTAAGAAAGTATATACCAGGTGAGAAAATTGATCTATTAAATATAGGAGTTCAGAGTGACTAAGGGAATCATTTCTGTAATTCATATTGATTGAAGACCTTCTATTGTGTTAGATTCTCTAGACTCTAGGTAGATGGATGAAAAAGATAAAAGTTTCTGTTTTCAAAAAGTCTGTATAATAGAAGAACATTTTTAAAATCAACTAAAGTAGTGTGGCTGGGGAGAGGGAGGTGGCTGCTAAGGTGTGCCATGTCTTTAGACAGCTGAAAGCCCAACTGGGTCTGTCAGGTCCTAGGTGAGCAGGTCATTGCCCCATGTCTTCCCATAGAGTTTTGTTACTCTTGTATTCCTTGGCAGCAACAATAGATCAGGACAAATTGAGGGCTGCATCAGAGCTACCCACCAGGAATATGTACAGGATGTATTGCATGCTATCTTTGCACAGGTGTTCCTTCAGATGTTTTATGAGTGCATGACTTCACTTATGGATTGGAGATAGGAAAGTAGACAGTTTTGCTCCTCCTTCCCTTCCCCAGCACATTTTTACAAGTCCTTCTTCGTTCACCTCAGGAACAATAAGCCTTCCTAGGTACTGATTAGTGTTAAACCCCAACACTGGGTATGTTAGTGAGTCCTTGACTCAATAAAAAAGTGCTGGAGATGTAGTTCAATGGTAGAGCACTTGCGAGGCTTTGGGTTCATAGTACCACCAAATAAACAAACAAACAAACAAATAAAAATAAATAATGTGACAGCTGCTTCAAATTGTATACTGTAATGACAGTGAGTACAAATGACAGAATGTAAATTCTGCTTGAATCATTTAAGAAAGGTTTCTCAGGTGTTCATTGGTTGTTTGACAGACTATACTTAGGCTGTCAGCGTATAGCAGATGTTAACTGATGACTGAATGACATTTTTTTATGGTAATGGAGGTATAACTATTTGTGATAGTCAGTTCTTTATTTCTGTGATCAAAATATCTGACAAGAACAACTGGGAGGATGAAAAGTTATTGTCTCACAGTTATGGGCTCACAGTTTCAGAGGTTCAGTCCATGGTCAATTGACATCATTGCTCTGGGCATGAGATGATGCAGAACATTATGGCAGAAGGGCATGGCAGAGGAAAGTAGCTCATTCATAGCAGCCAGGAAGGAAGGAGGGGGTGGGGGGAGAGAGAGAGAGAGAGAAAGAATACATGCATATGCATGTATGAGAAGCCAGGGACAGAATATAAAAGGACCCACCCCTAGTGACCTACTTCTCCAGTCATGTCTCAACTACCTGTAGTTACCACCCAGTGATTCATTTAAATTATTAATCCATGCCAGGTATGATGGTGCATGCCTGCAATCCCAGTGCCTTGGGAGGTTGAGAGAGGAAGATGGCAAGTTTAAGGCCAACCTCAGCAACTTAGTGAGACCCTGTCTTAAAATAAAAATAAGAAGGACTGGGGATGTAGCTCAGTAGTAAAGCATGCTTGAGTTCAATCTCCAGTGTACATAAATAAATAATCAAATAGGTAAATCCACCTATTAGATTACAGCTCTCATAATTTAATCTGAATTTCACCTTTGAACAGTCTTGCACAGTTTTTTTGAGCCACAAACCTTATATCTGATCAACTTTTTGTTTACCTCTTCAGTCCATGAACAGAAGGATTGCTTAGCTTGATAATTGACATGGTAACTGAATTTATTTATGAAAGGATTCAAGAAAATGATTGTTAGACTTTAGTGTTATCCAAATGGATGTTTTAAAAATGCATTGTAATATATTGTTATTCATTGGTATGACAACTTGTTTGTTTGAATCCTTGCATCTAAAACCAGAAAATTCCTGTCAATGATTATTTTTCTTTTGTAGGCAGTAGATCATCTAATGCAAAATTGCCCTCAGTTACAACAGTTGGTTCAGTTCCACAAGACCCTGTTTCAAATATGAGGTATTTAAACTATGAAGTTGGATATTTTGATTTATGCCTTTGGATTACATTTAAAACTATTTAGCTATGCTTATTTTCCTTATTTCCATTTTCCTCCTTTTCCTCCCTTCATCTCCTATCCCCTCCTTCCTTTCCAACATATGTCTCTCCCTCCCTTCCAGTATACATGGCATTTAAAAAATTTTTTTAAAACATTTAGAGGCTTGGAAATATTTTAGAAGTTAATTTTGTTTCAAAAGATTATAAGATGTAAAATGTTCATGGGACATGGCTATTTGTAATATATAACAGTGCTACATGCATAACATATATTTATGTAAAATAAATATTTTTATTGTCACTTGCCTTATTTGTAAATATGTGTTTCAAATTCTAATTTGTAATGGTGTGAAAGTGTTTTCTACCACTAGATCCTTAGTGAACAGAGAATTCTTGATTTTCCTTAACATAATTGGGAAATCCACAACACTGCACAATATGCCCTAAGATATTTCAAGTGTAGGCTTGTTTTTTTCATATTTTCTAGGGTTGAAAAGTTCTATGAGTTACATAGAAGAATTGTTATTAAGGGCAGTACCTGTGAGGAGATGATTACTGATAGTAGAAACTTAGATAAGTTTATGTTGTTAGTTTCTGTAGCAACTACTTTCTTGATAGTGAGAACTGGAAGTACCCCTGGTGTGAACAGTGTTAAGTAGTGGCTGTTCACATATTTGTTTGGCTTATAAAGCTTTAGATACTCTTAGTGTCCTGAAATGCAAGGGACTTTTTTTTTTTTTAGTCTTTAAATATATGTTTTTGTATGCATGAATATATGTAAATATTCATACAAAAATATATTAATGTTAATTGTGATCAGTATAAATGTGCTTTTACATGATATTATTGTATACATTGATAACTTTGAAACGAAAACACGGCCCTTGAACTCAATGATGATTTAGTGTTTAACAGACAAATTTGATGAAGTCTTGATTCTGTTTGGGTCAATATACAGCTTAAAAGAAAGTGTTTTTTGTTTTTTTTTTTTTAATTTTTTATTTGTGATGCTGGGATGGAACCAGGTCCTTGTGAGCAAGAGCTGTACCACTGATCTGCACCCTCAGCCCAAGAAAGTGCTCCTAACAGATGAGTTCCAACTTCTCATAAGAACTGATGCTTAGAATAGTTGTTAACCAGGTTGTCTGTCAGGGCTCAAGGTACCAAGACTGATCAGTAGGAGGACTACTATGCATAGCAAAAATCCTGTGTAGCTCATTTTTAATTTTTGCATAATTTTATATTTCTGTGGAAATATAGTTCATTTTAAGAATGATAAATTGTATTGAATGATTTGAGTAACTTAACATCTTTCTATTAGTATTACAGAGAGACTGGAACATGCTTTAGAAAAGGCAGCTCCTCTTCTACGAGAGATTTTTGTGGATTTTGCACCTTTTCTTTCTCGGACACTTTTGGGTAGCCATGGACAAGAGCTGCTTATAGAAGGAACAAGTAGGTGACTTTTACTTTCATTTATATTGATTTATATTTCAGAGTTAAAAACTTAAATGAATAATAAGAAATCTGTATATTTTTAGTCTTTGACAAGGCTTCTTATAGAGTCTGAATCTTTTGAAGACTATATCCCATGTGTCTTTTACATTGAAACTTGTTATACATTTTTTATCAGTGATCTCAATGAAGTAGAAATTGTGTGGTGAACCAAATAACTAAGAGTTTTTGTTTTGATACTTTATAATTAGCCATATGTGTAGAGATTTGGAGAGACTAGTGTCACAAGGTTTCACTAGAGCTTATGCTCCATATAAAAAACAGTATATTGCCACTTTAGGATTGTGGAATGTTTTTTTAGTTTTTATTAGTAGGATACTATGTTACAAATAAGTAGAGATAATAGTAGTATTGTACTTCATCCTGCTTATATCATGCATAAATTACTAGATTTCTTCTAATAATTTGAGATTGCATCAAACTAGATAGCATGCAGAAGTAGATTGCTGAGGGTATTGAGGGCCAAGTTATTTATGGAATGGATGAAGAATAACAATTATTTATCTTTTTTTTTTGCATGGGCATTTACATGTAGTGTCTTCAAATATTACACAGGATGACTCAATAAAGTGAAACAAGACTTACTCTAAATTTGTTTAGGCAGCATATATCAGTTTAACAGAGGACATTTTTTTTCAAGTAATTAGGTCTGTTTACGAACTTAACAGACTCACTTTGAAATACCAGTCTTCAACTCCAAACTAAGAAATTTTAAGGAGAAGATAGAGGACTTATATCAATGATGAAACAGAATTAACTTTTGTGTCTAAAAGTATTAGTACTAGATGATTGCTCACTCTGGCTTATCTTTGTCCATGTCTTTATCATTTAGGATAAAACACTATTATTCTATTCAAGCTTACAGATCCTGGAAAAATACCCCCAATCTCTATCTCAATGTCTTTAAAATATCAATATACAACTTTAGTATCAATATCTTTAAAATATCAGTATACAGCTTTAGTATATGGAGTTGGTGGTGAATAATTTTATTTCCATAGAGTCAAAAAGTTGCAATAAATTTATGTGAAAACCAACATTCTCGTTTTAGAAATATTTATGTTTTGAATTGTAATTTACTTTGATATATCTAGAACATAATTTATTTAGCCATGGACTATTTGATGAAGTTTTGAAGGACTTTTATTCAGTAAGTAATAAAATTTGAAAAGACCTGAATTAAAAAATAGAATAGTCTATATTACAGGAATTTTCTATAAATTGTATTTCACATACTAATTTCTGTTTTTCAAAGTGGTATGTGACAACTTATGAACTATATTCTTTACTCCCAAAGTTATTTATTTGTTCTTATAGTACCAATGTCCTTTAGTCAGGGAGGTTAGTGTTAAGAGGGCTAATATCAGATCTATCGTGTCCTCTGAACCCCTTTCTCACTTATAATTGAGCATATTCTCCACCTCACTAACTGCTCCTTCCTCCCATAAGCCCCACATTAACTGTTCAAATCAAAATGAATAATAAGAAATGTGTGTATTTGAAGTTTTACTAGCAATGGTATTCTGAGCATTCAGCTCAGGGATCAGTGGATATATTTTTTCCTGACTCTTCATGTCAACTAGGTGGCAAATATCAACCTTTTCCTGGTTTACTAATCTTTAGTCTGGTTTACACTAATCTTCAGTCTTGGGAAATAAGACTGAAATAAATAAACAACAAACAAACAAGTAAATAAGTGCATATGCAGATCCAGTTTTTGCTGAAGTATATAGGTATTGAAATAGCCTATAAGCGTGATTGAAGAGACAAAAGAGCATGTAAAAATATTTCTAATTTTGGTTAGCCCAGAAATCTTTTTATCCCTTTTGCTCATTATATGAGTAAATATAAAAGGGTCCAGATCAGGACCCAATGGTCAAAATTCTAACTCCTTTAGAATAGTGCAGTAATGATGAATGATTTAATTGTGCAAAGTTCTGAATTTATTTGCTAGTGTAATAGTTTTTGAAGTTGGAGTAAAACTGAACTTCTTGTATATTTTATGAACAGTGACAGACTTTGAGACCAGCAGAGGGCTGCACCAGCAATGAGAGATGGAGCATTGCTCTGCCCTTGCTTTTTGGCCTTGGCAGCATTAGCCCGAGGAGCTTACTTAGCCCTACAAAAACCACTCTTTAATTAATGCATTACCTGCTTACCTAAAGCAATATAAAGATGTTCTTTAGCTATTTTTTTCCAGTGCTATTTTTTTGTGTCAGTGATTATTTTCTAACAATAATAAAAATGGTTGTGACTTTTTTAAAAAACGAAGGAGCGAACATCCTTTTTAATCTGATTGCAATTTGTAAACCTTCAAAATGCCAACATATGCCGTCAATGCACTACAAGAATTATGATTAAAACAGAAGAAGAACTAAAGAGCACAAAGATAAGAGAAAGGGAATGGACAGGATACCTGGAAGAGTTTTACTGGAGAAAGGGGGGAAAAAAAAGTAGTGTTATTGATTGTTTAAGTGCCACTAGAAATTATTTTAGCTGTCATACCCTGGAACCTAAGCTTGTGTTTGCTCAGAAAAATGTAATAATTATAAAATTATAATAATTCTAATCACTAGTAATATAATTTAGTCCTTTTAATTACTGATATTTTTATGGATACTGGTTATATACTGTTATTTGAATGATTTTATTGGTAATTAAAATTAAAGAGTTATTTAGATGGGTATTAACCACATTACAATTTCTACCTAAGGATATTTTTGGAAAACAAAAATGACACATAAAAGAGAAAATGTAAATGAATTAATTTATAAGAAATCAGGAATAACAGACAACGGCTTGCATTTCTGTTAAGGTTTAGTGTGAGGTCAGAGGCCAAGGTACTAATAAGAGTGTTTGGGATGTCTGCTGCCATGAAACAAAATGGAAACTTGATTGATAGCTGGAGGGTTGAAGGGAGAGAGTGTGGTGGAGAAAGCAAAGGTCAGAGAGCCATTTCCCTTCTCTGCATGTATAACGATCAACTCTCTCCAAAACAAAATGTAGATGATATTGATCAATATGGCATATGTTGTCCACATTTCCATGAGTATTGTGAAATGTCATTATTTATTTATTATATGAAGTTATAATAAATGTTTTAGTATTTTGAAAGTTGAAATGGTATCTTTTACTAAAATAGTGGCAATTATGAAACCATGTTTACATGATCACATCATCAGTTCTGTACAGGTATGGTTCTTAGCAAGATGTTAATGTTTTATTTTAAAAGCCATTTTGGACAAAACTGTGTAACAAACAAATCAATCTTGTATTTTTTTTTTCTTTGTAATTGTTTTTAAAAAATTCTCTTTAAAATAGGTCTGGTTTGCATGAAGTCTAGTAGTTCAGTTGTGGAGTTGGTTATGCTACTGTGTTCTCAGGTGAGTACAAGAATAAATGTTGAATAAAAGTAAATTTTTACATGAATTTGTTTTGATAAGCAAGTATATTTGCATTATTACTAGGTTATACAATAAGTAGATTTTGAGTTTTCTGTTTTAAAATAATTTTATATGTATCTTGAAAATATGATTATTTTGAAATAAGTACTGAAAGAAAGGTGGTAGGTAAATGAGAAACAAAAGCTTTTAGAGTCACATTAAAAATGTCCACATCAAATGATTTTGAGATGACTGTTTCTCTGCTTTGTATTTTAAGGTTACAGAAACAGATTTATTTCTATACTTGGCGGAGTGCCACTCTGATTCCACTGGGAATCATGGGTTTACTTCCTTTTTGTGCAGAGGTTATAAAATGAGTGATAAATAATTTTGAATCCTTGTCATTGCTAATTATTTTTGACATACACAGTAGACTTGGGAAAGCATCAACAAAAATGTGGTAGCCATCATAATAATATGATGTGGAACATAATTTCTAATAGCAAAACTAGACATGTTCAGACATGTTATACTTAGATTTTTTTAATAATTTAAAAAATTTATGTAAAAATCATTTATCCTGTGCTATTTTGTTTTCTGTTTTGCTATTAACCAGATGAATGTTTTTATTGAGAGTTTTCTTTGTAGTCTTTTAAAAGTGATATCTTGCTGGTAGTAAATTCCCCTACTTAAAACTTTAAAAAAGCCTTTCTTAATAGGAAGGGTATTGGTCTAGAGGTCAAGGGTTTTGACCCATTTCAACACCTTTGACCTTCATTTACAACTCTCATGGTTTACTTGCCTAATGAATAAGGATAATGCAAAATTAATGCTTCTTTGTATCGATTTATTCATTTTAGTGCCTATATTGCCAAATTTATTTAGACTGTGCTGATGGACATTTCATGAATACAAATTAAAGAATCATAGAAGGTGTGAAAAATCAATGCTATGCTTTATCAATAAAGTGCAATAAGAAGAATTACTTCTAGGGATTTTCATAATGAACTTGTGAGGAGGAGTAATATTTGTTAGTGGGATTATTATTCTTAGATTTAGTGAAACTCATGTTTGTATAATTTTCTCTTATTTAGAAAAGCTTCTTTCTTCAAAAGCCGACTAAATAAAACTTTTCATTCAGCCATCTGATTTGAAATAATTCATTATTTCTTGGATAGAAATTGCCACATAACATTCACATTACATACATGAAATTACCCTTTTCGAAGCATTTATTTACAGTTTTTTCAAAAGAATATGGGTTTATTTTTTATAGTGACATAATTGTTTCATAAGTGAATTTTGATAGTGAAGTTTAATTTTCAAGTTTAGTGTTGGATATATTTTTGGTACATGAAAGCTATTTCAGACATAGTATATTACATATTTGAATGTTAGAAGCCACGAAGATAAAGAATGACACATTTTAACACAACTATTTCTCATGTGTACCACAGTAGTATTTAATACTTACTCAGTTAAATGGTATATAAAGATCACTTAGTAGAATAAGTTTCAAAAGCCAAAAATTCTCAAGGTTTTTGTTTGAATAACATACATTACTGGGTATTTGAAGTCCCTAGCATTTTTTATGAGTTCTTCAAAAGTTCCATGGCATCTCTACAAGATGTAGCACAGTGTGAAAAATGATGTGAAAAATGAAGCCAGAATTAGCTCCAGATGTATACAGATTGTTCCCGGGTGATAATTACATTTTTCACTTTGAATTTTCCTAATTCAAAGAGGTCAACTTGGTAATCACAAAAGTGATTTATTTTGTTAAGAAGTGAACTGTCTTTTTCTACATGAAAGCTTCAGAGATATGAAATTGAATTTCAAGTCGACATTTTGCAGATATTGGGTGGGGATGTTTTGAGTTTGATTGATAATTTTTTTTAGCCTGAGATAGGGTGGGAAGTAAAAAGCTACCATCTTGCCAAAATTTTAATTAATTTTTTAAGAGGAGATGGAGAGGATTGAGTGCCAAAGATCGAAAGATCAGGTCAAAAACTCCTTTTTAATCACATAAATAATGGTTATGCTTATGAACTTAACATCTGCAAATTTGATTTAGAACTTTACAAATTAGTTGGTGTTAATTTCATGACAATCAGCCATGTTCTGATTATTTTCTTGAATCTTTTCAAAACTTTTTCCTTTTGCATTTTTTTGAACAAGGTGCTTAATCACATTTTATTACAAATGGAAATTAAAGCCTAAGTTTCAAAAATGAGGAAGTGATCACATTTGGTTGTTGACAGTAAGACCAAACTGATCACTATACATTTCTTTAAAGCTTCAACTAGCATTATGTTTTTCCATGTTCATTTCATTCATTAATTGTTGATTAGGAGAATTTTATATTTTATCTTATTTACATTTTAATAACAGGCAAAATGTTGCTATTTAGAATTGAAAACTTTCTGAAAACATTTAGCATTGCATTTTTGAGCAAAATTAATTTATATTTCAGGTTTAATAAATTAGATTCATTCATATGTTGAATCTCATATAAAACAATTGAGGAACTATCTAAGCTCCAAAAACTGTTTAAATTAAATCCCATTACTTCTCAAAATAAAATTGCATACATTCTTTAGGAGACTGTATGTTCTTTATGCACAGAAAAAAGTTAAACAAGTTCTCAACAATATTTCAGATTCATCGTCACAATCATGTAACTAATTTGTGCCCCATATTTGCTGTGAGTGCTATGTATAAACCTGATGAAATCTACTTGAATTTAAAGAAAATGTTAAATAAATGTTTCAAGTAATATTACTCCAGTGTTGTATACAGTGTTTGAATCTTGCTCATTTGACGTTAATATCATTTTTGAAAGAATTGACATTGCATTCAAGGCCACTTTATAAAAGCGTTGTGTTGCTCATCCTAATTCAGTCTGACATACATTCCAATAACACTACCTCCCTTCTTGGGTTTAAAGCTAAATTTATGACTCTGCATTGTGAAGTGCATCATTTAAAAATGGTTTCAACCCAAAACATCTAATAAATAAATAATGTGTATGGCTACTCAGTAGTAGACTTTCTAGACTAGAAATCATTCCATCGGATACTCAACAGTCCACTATCGGAGAGGGCTGTCAGATAAATCTTGTGGTAGCTGCATTCATGTCCTGTAAATCACATATTATTGTCTGAGCCTTCTGCCAGGTCATCTATTCTTTTCCCATTTATCAGAAATGCATACAGTATATAGAAAAACTAGAGGCAGCATGTAGTCTGTCCTGGCATCCTGAGTAATTAATTAGCAGCAAAAGGTAATTTAAAATGCTAACATAGTCTGATTTTTCTTACAAAATTTTTAAAATCACAGTAAGTAGATTTTTGGAATTTAAGGAAATATTTTCTTCACCTGAAGGTATTGATATAAGACTTGGTCAATTTTGACTTAAGTGTTTTTTCTTTCTGTATCTCTGAACTATTAATTTAAACATTATAATATTCATAATAAGAATCAGCACCATTCTCATGTTAGTTTTGTCTTTGAAATTTTTTAAATCATGAAACATACCTTTTGTTTTTTTACTTTATACTCTTTTTTTTTAATCCTAGATTTCTTTTCTGTTTGAGTTTATCTTTTCTGAATATATGACACTAATGCTATTACCTTTGCCTTTTTAGTTCATGAACTTTTCATAGTTGTGATGGGTAGTTGATTATGAGTGTGTTATTTCAATACCAGTACACACACATGCATGTCCATTGTTAGGTCTCTTACTGCTTATACCTCATTTCTTACCATGTATAAGGTATTTAAAGTTACCCAAATGTGCCATTTTATTTTTGTGTGTGGGCACATGCTTTTTCTTCCCTAAAATGCCCCCTTTTCAAATGTGGTAACTCTTTAATTGTTGACTTCTCATTATTAGGAACACAGCTTAATTATTCCTTTCTCAGAGATGTGTATGACATCTCTTTTATCTCTGTTTTTCATTTCATTGCATCCATCATAGAATTTAACAGTACTTGTAAATATGTATGTGCGAATATGTTCACTTTTACTGTTAGTCTTCCTTTCTACACTCCAGATTCTAGGAAGGCAACAGCCATTTCTGTTTTGTCATTAAAATATACTAATACTAACATAGTCCTTGGCACTTGAAATTCAAATCAATATTTATGGGAAACTTCTAGCAGTCTTTTCTGGCCAGTGTTCCTTGACTTCCCGCTTTCCCACAGTTCTGTGCGTCAATGTGGTATCATTCAGTGCACTCACTAATCCATCTCATTGTAATTTCATCATGTACTTTAATTGCCCATGGTTTTTCTTTGCCGTCCATTTAGAGTATAAATTTCTTGAAGGCAAGAAATTTTTCATTTTTGATTCCATCTCAAATATTACATATTGCTGAAGCATATGTTTATATAATTGTATAATTATTAAGTGAATGGCAACAAAAGTCATAAATCATCATGTTTTGGACTTTTTTGTCTTTTTTCCTCATCTTTTTTATTGGTGCATTATAGTTGTACATATCATGGGATTTGTTATTACATATTTGTACGTGCACACATATAAGAGTACAGTTTGGCCAGCAGCACCTTTTGGTCTTTTTCATTATGAATATTCCCTTACTTTTTGATATTAATTACTTCTTATATTAAGTGCCAAATTTTATTAGATCAGCTATTTTGTCATTACTAAATACTCTAGTTGTGTTCATGTATAAATAGGGTCTTTGCTTTTTACATTTTCCTTTGACTTAATTAGACTCACCTCTTGAAAAAATCAACTAGATTGAGGCCTAATTTATATACAATAAATATGTACATTTTTTTAAAGTGTACAGTTCAATGATTTTTGACATATTCATAACCATGTAACAGCCATTTTAATCCAGGAAGTTTCTCTATGCCCCTTTGTAATCAATCCCAACCTGTGTCACCTCAAATGCCACTGGTTTGATTTCTGTTACTATGGATTAGTTTCACTTACTGTAAAACTTTATATAAATGGAGATTTATTTCTTTTAATTGGGCCCTTAGATACTCATACTGTAGGGATACATTTCAAACTTTTACACTAAAATTCACATCCGATTTTAGAAAATTATGTAATCTTTAAAAAGAAATCATTGAGCCAGTAAAACAAAGGATTATTTTTTGCCAACTACAAAATAGGAATTTTTACTAAAAATTGTGTAGTGGCAGTAGAGTGTTTTTCACCTGTAAAGAAATCCTATTTATAAGACTTTTGTACAGCATCATGTTGGGACCATTAGCTATATTTTTTAGAATTTTTCATTTTTACTGTCCGTCAGGCTTATTTCAATAATTTCTCTACTAAGGAGCTTTGTGTGATTCTCCTTGCCTTGGCTGAGGCTCCTCCTTATGCCTCCTGTGGTTTTACGCATCCACTCATTCAGCAAACCTGTGTCATGGTTTTAGTTGAGCCCCTCCCTTTAAGCTATGCCTTAAATAGATCAAGAGGCAAAAATTAGTAAGAAAGACAAATGACTATAATGAAAAATAGAATTTTATAAGGATTGAAAAATAAAGAAAACACTTGGACATGGATAAGTATTAGGGACAAAACTAGTTACCAGTCCTTATTTGATAGTTTATTTTTCTTACAGTAGATTTTTTTTTAAGAGCTTTATAGTTTTACATAGTAGTTGGGTTAATCCCAGCAAACTCATACATGCTTGGAATCAATTTCAGTTCATGATTCCCCCTTATCCCTTCCTCTTTCTCTTCTTCTCCTCCCTTCCATCTCCCATCTTCCTTTCTCTACTGTACTGGACTTCTTTGGCTTGTCAATTTATTTATATTTGATTGGTTCTTTCTATCTGTGTATAAAGCCAAAGTGCCCTGTGCTATATTTATATATGCACATAATATGATTTTTTAAGGATTCATTTTTCATTGCTTCCTCTTACCCATCCCTCGATTCTGCCTCTTGCTCCTTCTTCCCTTTATCTTAAAGTTATCCTTCCCTCTCCCTTTCCTTTATTTTATGAGTTGATCATTTTAGTCTACTAAAATAGCTTTATAGTCAATTTTTTGGGGTTCTATGTTTTTATAATTTCATCAGGATCAACAGATAATACAGTTCCTAAAGCATTTCCTCTATTCTGTCCAGTGTCTATAACTTTTCATTGTTTGAATTCTGGTAGCAATGTGCCTCCTTGATTAATTTTCACACTCTGACTTTTCCAATACAGTTATTTCCAGAGTGTGTACTGTGTGATAATAATGCATGTTCTGTGAAGAAAGTATATAGTATTAAATAACACTGGAAAATGTTGGTTTAAATATATTTCAATTAGATGTCTTGACTGTAGGGTCTCTTAAGGCCACTAGTAAATACATATATGTGTGTATACATATTGTGTATACTTATAAAATAGTGCTTATTGTTGAATCTGTAATGATTCACATTTAATCACAGAATCCTTTTTATTATCATACTGCCTGTGGTTAATTTTTGTGGAACATGATTTGTGAAAAGCTACTGTTGTGTTAGAGGAGGGTCAGAGTGTGGACTGAGAAAGTGTCTCTTTTTAGTACTCTGCATTTATGTTACTCTGTGTCTTCAGTTGCAGTGAATAAGGAAAAACATTAGATATGCAAAATTATAGCTGTTTACTCCAGAAACACTGATTATTTTTGTTTTGCTTCATTCAAAAGAAACTATCTCATTCATTTGTTCCCTCTCCTTTGTAAGTAATTTGGACATATCTCTCAGTTTATGCATTGTTTGTATAGGGAGAGGTTTTTAGAACTTATCATAAGAAGGACTGGTATTCATTCTAGAAGAATTCAAATTTAACCCAGAATGTGTTTTGTTTTTACCATATTCATGTAGAACTAACCTCAGGTTCAAAGATAAATTTAAATGTTTTGCTATCAGTTGAATGTGTAATTATTTTCTATATTTACTGAACAAATCATTTTGGACCAATAGTGTAATTCATGTTCTGTGATCATGTTTCAGCATTGGCATAAAGCCTAGAAACTAGAGTCAAAATGTATTTTGTATTAATGAGATATGACATGTACTGTTTTATATCCAATTATAGAAACTGTACTGTGCTGTATATTTAAAAAGTACAAGAGTTCCAAAGGTGATAGATACACTAATCTTTTTGTGACCCTCATCTGAAAAGTACTTGAATGCAATAAATTTTCAATAAAATTTGTTAAATAACTGAAAATATTAGCCGTAGGCTCAGTTTTTTAAAGTTGTAGATGGACACAATACCTTTATTTTATTTATTTTTATGTGGTGCTGAGAATCAAACCCAGGGCCTTGTATGTGCTAGGCAAGCACTCTACCACTGAGCTACAACTGCAGCCCAGCCATAGACTCTTTGTAGTTATAGCTAAATACTTTTTTTGACCTATATTAGCTGATACTTTTGATACACATTTATCCATCCAAACATTAATTAAGATTGCTTGTAATCAAGACCTAGATATAGCAATTTCAAGTTATTATTAAAATGCTAATAAGATTAAAGAATTAAAAGTCAAGAAATGACATGAATGCCTGTTTGAACTGAAATTTGTAGTAATTTTATGTTTAAGAAAGCATAATTTGTGTTGTTTAGTCAGGTGTTTCACTGCTGTGACTAAAGTATCTGACCAGAACAGTTTTTTGGGAGGAAAAATTTATTAGAGTGCTCACAGTTTCAGAAGTCTTAGTCCATAGAAGGCCAGCTCCATTCTTCAGGGCTTGAGGTGAGGCAAAATATCATGAGGGAAGAGTGTGGGAGAGGGAAGCAGCTCACATGGTGATCAGGAAGCAGAGAGAGGTCTTCACTTGCCAGATACAAATATATACCCCAAGCAACTCTAATTCTCACCACCTCCAGCTACACCCTACCACTTCAGTTACCCCTCAGTTAATCCCTATCAGGAGGTTCATTCACTGATTGGGTTCAGACTTTCATACCCACAATCATTTCTCATCTGAACCTTCTTGCATTTTCTTTCATGTGAGCTTTTGGGGGACAACTCACCTCCAAACCATGACATATGTATAGGTAATTCCTAAATATAATAAACAAAAGTGATCTCTCTTGGTGAGCCCAAACCTTGAGAAATGAGTGGAGGGTAGAATACTGGTTGTTCAAATTCAGTCAGGGGTATTTGGAACCATCCTGAAGTTAATGATTCTTTAGATTTTTTTGAGAAAGTCAATCTTTAACATGCTCAGATTTTATTTTTGCATCAGAACATGTTATCTGAATCTGTGTTTATAGTATGTAATAAAACATACTCATTCAATATGTTTTCTTTGCTTCCACTGTACAATAGGATGAAAATAATTTTAGACCCCATTAACTCTTATTCATCTTATATTTCTAGCTTTGGTACTGCCGACATTGGGTTCACAGAGCTAAGTACTAAGAGTTTAATTTGTAGACCTAAAAGTGGTTTTAGCACTTGTCATACTATATAGGAAGATATGTGTCTCATTAAACTCTAAACTTCTTGGTGACGGGAAACCATTTCTTGTTGTCCCTTTTGTCTGTGGTGCTTATCAGTGTCAACTGCATATTAAACATTTCATAGGTATATTTACCTTATTGAGGTAAAGATTCCTTCTTTAATCTTAATTCTTGAGTTTAGATTCATTGAAAAGTATTTTAGGTAAGAGAAAATTCCTGTTTGAAAATTATATTATTCCTATTAAATTCTGCCTCAATCTGAATTAGCCCTTATATTTAGGCTTCAGACTCTTTGATTCTGAATTCTTACTCTATATTCCATGTGTTTGAAAGAAGCATGATAAATTCTAAATCCCCTTCACCTGATCATTCTTGGGTCTTAGTTAAAGGAGTCACTGCTAATGATCACTTTTGAAGAAATCAGTTTTGTGCCGTAGATGTTGGTCTTTGTGGAGAACCATTTTTATCACCTGATAGCTCTGGGTTCATTCCAGATGCTTGTAGGCATCACAGCTTCTGCCAACAAAAGAACTGTGACAAATGTTGATCCTCTGGCTCTTAAGAATGATATGTTTGCCTAATATTTTAAAATACCTATTTGTATGTCAAGGTTTCAGAAAAGAAACAGATCTACTTAAATAAAGCAGAATGATCTCACCATTGTCTTTCTACATCCTCAAAGCTGTTTGGATGGCAACAAATTTGCAAAGTGCGCTAAATGTTGAAACACATACTTTGATATACTGTAAATAAATTATTCTATTTCCTTTGAAACCAACCTTTTATTACAAGGTAAATAGGACTTTAGGGGACAATAGGTTTCTTTAAGACCAATTTATATGTAGCTTGGTCCAACCAGGATTAATATAATTCTTATATTTCAACATTTTTAATGTTATTCTTCACTTTTTTGATATGTTTATACCTCTTCCTTAGAATCTACTTTCAGAAAATTAGTGAATATAAATTGATTATCCTTGAGATTTGCTATTGTACCTAAGATCTTTTGATTGCAGATGGGATGAAAATCAGTAAGGCAGTGTCTAATATTGAGATAAAAAATAAATATAGCCTTTCATTATAATCACCTGGTTTTGTCATGGACCTACCTGTGAGAGTTTTATCCTCATAATGCACAAAGGCAGGGAGAATAGGCATTCTATATTGAAATGCTCAGTTAATATAGTTTTGTGTGCAATAGAAATAGTTGATTTTATAAGAAGGCATCAGACACCTTTGCAGCATAGATAGGAAGTCATGAGAGATGGAGAGGGTCATTGAAGATTCAGGCTCTATAAATTGGTCATGAAAAATCTGAGAAGCACTAACAATTTTGAAGTATATAAAATTAGCTTAATGTCCATACTTTATATTAATTTGGCAAAATATCTGTGTTTTAACTTCATTCAAATTTTTATAATATTCTATTATAAATATATATTTATATTCATATCATTTTTATTATAAATATTATTTGCCTTTCAACAACAGCAATAATATGTTAAAGTTCTAAATAGATCATTTAAGTACCATTTTTTAAAATAAAAAATTTAGGTTGATAAGTTAGCAAACATTAAGTGCTCTTTATTTTAATTTGGATGTAGACCTTTCCATAATATTTATTTAAAGTTCTTGTTCCTGTCAAAGAAACACATAATTTCATTTTAGATGCAGACTTTAATCTGAAATACAGGAGTCCTGTTGATTCACCAGCACACTAGGATTTAGAAAACACAAGCTTTTAAGGTAAATTTTGTGGAACTGGCAGTACACCCTGTGGCTTGGCAGTCTAGTCAGAAGGATGATACCATGCTGACTATATTACTACATCTTTGAACATTACTCTCAAGGGTGGTAAATGCAAAACAAAGTAATATCAACTGGCACTTAATTCTGCAAGTTCCCTGCTGATTGGGGTATTCAGTGAAATGGAACTCTTCCTGACAGGAAGTCAGTCTATGAGTATGGAGACATCTGAAAATAAAGTGTGTTTTAATTTGGCACCCTACTGTTTTACAACTAGTCTTTTAAATTTGGGATTAAGAAGAGAGTTAGAAAAAGGGAGGAACACACAAATGGGAATACCCTTAGCATAACTTGTTTTCTTCTTTTTTTTTTGGTTTTGTTTTAATATAATACTGAATACAGGTCAGTATCTTTGTTTTTCAGCTATTATTGCTTGGGTTTCATAGTTCTTTTTATTACTTAAAATCAATCTACTGAAAATTAAGGTATAATGGAAAGGCTAGTTTGAAAGTGTGTAACTTGAGATTGCTTTTCTTTAGTGCCAAATTCTCTGATAATTTTTGAAGGTTCAGGCTATATTCTCATATTACATATTTTTCAAAAACAGTGTATAACATGATGGATTTTAGTGCAAGTTATCAGAGTTCATATTAGCCATTCTAGCTCCTTACCATACAAGTTAAAATCTTACTGTCTTTTAAAAATGTTTGTACTCTTTGGCTTAGTTCACTTTGAGCTAATATTGTTAGTACTGTAATATGTCAATATGTACAGTTAGAACATGATAAAAATTTTGTAAGGAACAATACTATATTAGTAATTATGTATGTATTCCATCTATTGTGTCTTTTTTATTTGGTCTGTTTTAGTTAAGCCACCAGTTTATAGTATGAAAGTTAGAGACATGCACTAAGTTTTAACAAAATCTGAGGTTTGATCTTTGATCTAGGCCTGAGTGAAGTAATAATCGAAACCCAAAGGTAGTTATTTGCTTTTCCAGTAATAAATTCCTTTGCTGCTTGAAGTGAACTATTTGAGATAACAATTGTTCCCATCATGAGTGATAAGAGGAGGAAGGAAAATGACTAGGGCAGGTTTTTAATGAAAAATGAGGCCAGAAAATGCTGTGATGATAGATACTGAATTTAATAAATGTTTTCCTTCTGCAGCTTATTAATTGTAACCTTGGGTTTATTCACTTGTTTCACTTGTGTAAGCCTTTATTTATTAAGTAAAATGGGTGTATTAAGATCTTATTATGTAATACATGTGAAACTGTGTAAACTGTTCAAAGAACAAAGGTTACAATTTAAAATTATTAGATGCTGAATCTCAGTTTTTAATAGCATAAGAAATACTTTCTATTTAATATTTTCAGTGCTTCTTATTTTTCTTTTATGAAATTAATTTGACTTTTTAGATCCTAACCTCACAAATTTAGTTTGAACTATTTTTTAGTCTCTTTGATTATTTTTCTATTTTTAGAGTTATGTTCCAGGCTATTGTTTACATCTTGAATAAAAAAAAATTTGAGCTAGAAGAGATCTCAGAGATTGACAAGTTTTTACCTTTATTTTCCATGTAGGTAAGGTTAATGGGTAACATTCACATTTTCCAAAGACTCTCAAAAGTGATTACATGGTTTTCAATTCTAGCCACAATGACACCTCTTTCTAGGAAACCAAATAGCATGTACCTGGATATAAGTAACTTTGATGTCATCATAGGGGTTACTACTCTAATGATTTTTAAAGGTCTGTTTGTAAACTTGAGTAGTTTTCATTTATGCTACGTTTCTTTTAGCAGAGCTACTGTCTTACCCATAATTGAAAAAATTTTTGTGGTAAATTTAAACTGATTATCAACCTTTTTTTTTCCCGACCAAATATATAATTAAAAATTGCTCAACATGGTGATTCTCAACCTCAATCCTATTAGAATGGAGGAAGGACAAAAGGAGATATCATTTGAAAAGGCCTCTCTGAAGAATCAGATTCTGATGAAGAGAGTAGATCTTAAATATTCTCACCACAAAAATAAACGTAGATGAGGTGATGGATGTTAATTATTTGATTTAACTATTTACAGTGTGCACAACATTATAGTTGTAAATATGTGTAGTTTGTATTATAACTCTGACCAGGACCTTTCAGATTTTGTAACATTTCAAATTTCAAATGTTCAGAATAGAAATGCTCAACTTGTATCAGTGTTTCAGTTATAGGGTAGGTCAAACAATACTTATATCATGATGTTTATCCATAACATGGCTTAGGACTTTTCTGTTACAGTTGATGTCAGCTACTGTTTTCTTAAAAGTATTGATAAATATTTGAAAAGAGTTACAAAATTATCTTGATTGAAAGATCTTATTCTTTTTCACCAGGTAAGTTATTAAAGCTTCTGATTGGCTATAAATTATGATTCTTGACAAATATAAGAAATTACTATAGCAGGTAATATATATGTCTTAGATATGTTTAAAATCAGAGACCAGAGTTTTATAGGTGAATATAGTATGAAGTTTGGAATATTTTAATTGTGACGATATATCATCATTTTGTAACACAAATATTAAAAAACCCTAATTTGCTCCTAATGAATACCAACCAAATGTGATGTTATTTCAGAGTTATTTATATATTATTTGAAGTTAAACTTTGAGCACTGAAATTAAAATCCAATTTTATATTAATCTTAACAATTTTTTAAATGATAACATAGTATCAGTTTACAGTGGTCAGTGTTCAGAGTGGAAGACCCCAGATGGTTAAACAAGAAGAAACTTTTCTGCTTTTAGTTAAAAACTGCTGTTTCCTATATGGCTTATTTACCACATGTTTAATTCTTAATGTTGTGTGCCGTGGGACTGGGTATGCAAAAGTCAGCAGAAAGAGCTCTGGTTTTTACATCTAGAGCTATTACTTGCTGTACAATAATAAAGACACTATTTTATTGGGTTACTTGTAATTAACTTCAGCACTAGGCATTCATATAAATCATTTGTAATCTGTTTTCTTTAGATTTTTATTCTTTTAAACTGGTTTAATGTACGTGCTTTCTGTTCTCTTTTTACATATTGATTGAGATTGTAATTGCTTTTTGGAATTAGGCTGTCAGAAACAAACATATATGAGGATTCTAGAAATGATTGAGGCAAGCTAATGAATTTTATATAGCATTTTATAAAGATTTGTTCCTGGAATAAATATTCAGTAGTAATATTGTTTTGCTTGTGAAACTTAACAAACTAGGATTTTATTCTCTCAAAAAGTATCTAGATATTCAAACAGTTAAAATTGAAAACAGTTTTAATTAGAATATATCTATATGTTTGATGTTTTTGAAAATCCTGACAAAGATATGCATTTTCTTTGAACTCCTATTTATCAAATTGATATTCTCCTTATAATTGTAAACATTTGAATCTTGTAAGTTTTCATGTTTTGCTGTTAATCACATCTTATATATTGTTTGTGCTCCTACTTTTTTGATTATTAGTTTAAAATAGAATAAAAATAAAATGTAGGCAGAGATTTTTGAATTAAAGAAGTAAAATTTCAAAAGAAATGTATCTGTGTACATACTTTTGACTGAATTTAAGGTAACAATCTTTATCATTGTAAACTAAATATTAGAAAACCCAAATTTGACTCTTAAAAATTACTTCATTGGAAAATTTATAGCAGTCTATAGAAAGGATTTAGAGGTATGAGATAATTTAATTCTCTCTTATGATATTATAATCTTGACTGATCACTTATATAAAATTATTGTTTATTGTGTTGTGGTTGGAGATAGGAGGCATGCAGAATACTGTGCACACATGTCATGAAATCAGTGCTTTAAAAAAGAAGGTTAGTTGTTAAATACTTTTTATTACAGCGGCATACATTACATTGTTTAAAAATGTTTTAAAAATAATTAGCTGTTTTATATAGTTTTAATGGAAGTCTTTCATGTTTCTCTTCCAGCATTCTCTAATGAACACTCCTTGTAATTTCAGTGCAGGCTTTGAGATTCCCTAAAGACTTGACTTCAGACCTCAAAGGGCAGCAGTTGCCATATGTCTGGAGGACTAGAGTTGCCAAACAGACTGACCATGTCCTAATAGGACACATTTATATAGCTCCCGAATGTGGAGCCCTGATATAGTCTTAATGATGATCATCTGTTGAGAGCTTGTAGCTGGAAAGGGTTAGAGCAACTTTTGTCACCTTTATGGAAATCAAGCTTTCTGTATTGATTCATGAAAGATACTGACTAATTGATGCAAGTTTGGAAGTTATTAGAAGGATCATTATCGGTTGGGTCATATATTTTTACTAAAATGTTTAAAAACAGATTTTTAGAGTCCAATATATTAATGCTTTATGTGCCTAAATGCAGCAATGAGGAAATTGTCTTTTAATGATTATTTTGAAATTATTAGATGTTATTTTAATCTTTGGTGTTTTAACAATCTTTGTATCCTACATTTTGTACCTCCCACGAAGAGTTATTTTCTCAATATTCAATTCCTTCTGCATAGTCACATTGAAAAATATTTAAGTAGCAATTATAAAATTGAGCCATTTACTAATCAGATTTTAATAGAATTTTTTTCTTTTCTCTTATTTTTAACTTTATACATATATTTATATATATTTCATTTACTGGCTGAGTGATTTTGTACAAAATAGATGTACATTTTAGTTGTGCAGTTGACAAAAGTAATTGAAATCAGAATTTTCCAAAGGACAGTAATCTATTTTTCTATTTCATTGAGTAATTTGTTTGGTTTATCATATAAAGAGATCTTTCCTTTACAATTATGCTATATTCTTTACTGGTATGTGGTTACTCAAGTTTATGTCTACATGCTGTTGAGAGACTGCTGACACAAAGTACAAACAGTATAGAAAAGCTATTGATAGTTACTTTGAGCACATAAGATTACTGTATCTTGACTATGAACAGTTTTGCCTAGTTTTGACCTTTGCCCTGTGCATAATGTGTTTTTCCATTTTGCATAACTACCTTCCCTTCCTCATTTGATCTCTCCTCTGTGGCCTTCTTTAACTTTTTAATAGTATTTATGTCACCTCTTTTTAGGTAATTGGAGCTACATCCTTCCAATTTTATTTATTTGACAAAGGCATAGATAACTATAACATCTTAAAAATTGGTATGGATATTTAAGTAAAGAACCCAAGCCATAAGCATACTCATTAACTTGTATCTGGAGTACTAGCTATTTGGGAGGCTGAGGTAGGAGATTCTCTTGAGCCCAGAAGTTTAAGGGTAGACTAAGCAACATAGCAAGACACTATCTTGAAAAAAAAGGGAAAGAAATAGCAAACAAAAAATGCTCAAGCCTTTAAAAAGTAAACAAAATGGTTTAATATGAGTTTAGAAGTTTGTTAACTTAAATTTTTCTTTATTCCTTTCTTTTTAAAAAATATTTATTTTTTAGTTGTAGTTGGACACACCTTTATTTTATTTATTTATTTTTATGTGGTTCTGAGGATCGAACCTAGGGACTCGCACATGCTGGGCGAGCGTTCAACTGCTTAGCCACAACCTCAGCCCCTTCATTCCTTTCTTTAATTTAAATTATGCTTGGTTTCTGAGATCAACACTTATTTTAAAAGGAGAATATTTTACTGTCAATAGAAATAGAGTTAATTTGATTTGGTAGGTCAAAACACTTTAGAAAAAGAACAAAATTTTATTAATTAGCTTTGATACATGTTTCTATTTTCATAGTATTTATGGAGCTTGAATGTTTATTATTTAGAGGTTCTTCAGAATAATATTTGCAAAATACCTATTGTGCACTTAAAAAATATGTATTTCTGGTAGCCTCGTCCACCCACCCTCAGCCCTGGGAAGCAGTCAGGTGGCCCTGTCCACCTTCTTGAGGTCCTGGGATGCAGCTAAGTATAGCTAACGTGGAGTGGTTCCAGGAGGCAAGTCCTGAGAAGGCATTGGCATGGCTTTCTGGCAGTTCCCCCTTCTACCCCTTACTGGGCATGTTGTGCTGGGCTCACTTGATTCCACAGAGCCTCTCTGATACCACATAGCTTTGAGAAACTGAGGAGCACTCTAACCTTTGCTGCTGTGCCAGCCTGTTTTTACCTACCTAAACTTGCCACAGTGTCCCCATCATGACACAAGACATGGAAATTTACAATTGCTGGTCACCCACAGACATGAGTGCCACATTTAGAGATGCTGGCAAACCTAAAGCATCTAAGATAGCTTCTTCCTAGCTGGTGGAACACTTTTACAAACCCCTGAAACCTAGGCTACTGAATCACCTGCAAGTGTGGCTGACATTATTTATAATTGAAGAAGTTATGTGGAGATTATAATGCACCCACCTTGGACCAAAGCCATTGTAGCCTACCCAATTGGCTCCCTAAGCCACATCATCAGCAGAACATCTTGTACTTAAAAAGTCACTCTGTAGAGGCAGCTGAACCACATGGTGCACAAATATGAATGTAGGGACACAAGAACCATGAAAAAGCAAAATAATCTGACACTTCCAGAGTAAACTTGAGTTCTTGAGGAACAGAACCCAAAAAGAAATTGTTGAATTGCCTGAAAAAATAATTTAAAAATGATGATTCTCAGAAACTTAACAAGGTACAAGAGACTACACATAGTTCAGAAGAAATTAGGAAAATAACTGGTATGAATGAGATTCAACAAAGAGATAGAGATGATAAAAAAGAAACATGTTGAAGCTGAACAACTCACTAAAAGAAACCATACTGTAGAGATTCTTGGTATTTCTCATACGGATGCAAGGGTAGTTCAACATAAACAAAGCAGTAAGCATATTAAAGCACATCAACAGAATAAAGGACAAAAGTCATAATATCTCAAATGATGCAGAATAAGCATTCAACATCCCTTTTTGATAAATACCCTCAACAACTTAGGTATAGAAGGCACAGACGTAAACACACTAAAGGTGATGTATAAGAAACCCATAGCTAATATCATATTGAATGAGGAAAACCTAAACTGTTTCGTTTAAGATGTATAATGAGATAAAGTTGTTCTTGTTCACAACTCTTATTCAACATAGTAGTAAATGTCTTAGAGCAATTTGGTAAGAGGAAAAAAAGAAAAATGAAGAAGTCAAATTATCTCTTTTTTGCAGTTGATATGATTTTATATATATAGGACCTAAAGACTCCATCAAAAAACTTTTAGAGCTGGACATGGCGGCACATACCTATAATCCCAGTAGCTCTGGAGGCTGAGGCAGGAGGATTGAAAGTTTAAAGCCAGCCTCACAATTTAGCAAAGCCCTCAGCAACTTAGTGACACCCTGTCTCTAAAAGGATCACACAATAGGGCTGGGATGTAGCTTAGTGGTTGAGTGCCCTTGGGTTCAATCCCTGGTACTAAAAAAACAAACAAAAACAAATAAGCAAATCTTTTAGAAATGATAAAATCAATAATGATTAAGAACAAAATTAACATTAAAAAATCAGTAGCATTTTAAAAAATATTTACTTAGTTTTTTAGTTGTAGTTGGACACATTACCTTTATTTCATTTATTTATATGTGGTGCTAAGGATTGAATCCAGGGCCTTGCACATGCTAGGCAAGTGCTCTACTGCTTCGCCACAACCCCAGCCCCATCAGTAGCATTTTTTAATATCTATAATGAACTTGCTAAAAAAGAAATCAAGAAAACAATCTCAGGATGGGGTTCTGGCCTAAGGCAGAGTGCTTGCCTAGCATGTATGAGGCACTGGGTTCGTTTCTCAACACCACATATAAATAAATAAAATATAGGTCCATTGACAACTAAAAAAAAAAAAAAAACATTAAAGCAATCTCACTTATAGGAGCAATAAAAAAAAAAGACAAAAACCCACATAGGAATAAGTTGAACCAAGGAAGTGAATGACATTTCAATGACATTATGACAAAATGTTTGTAACCCCAAAATTATTTGTAGCTTACAGACATTCTTCAAAAAAATTGAAAAGAAAAAAAAAAAGGATGAGGAACTTAAAAAGACCCCAGATGACCAACTGAATCTTATGTGAAGAGAACAAATCAGGGGACTGAACAATACTTTACCTTAAAATATACTACCAATACACAGACCATTGGAACAGAATAGAGAACCCAAGATAAATCTACACATATAAGCCAATTGACCTTTAACAGAGGCACCAAATGATATTGTAGAAAAGTTAGTCTTTAGTAAATGGTGCTAGGATAACTGGATATTCAGTTGCAAAATGAAGAGGCACCTGTCTTTCACTGGGTATAAAAATCAAATCAAAATGGATAGAATACTAAATGCAAAACTGAAATTATGAAACACAGGGGAAACATTTGAACTGTATAGACAATGCTGTTTTGGATTAGACTTTAAAAACTCATGCAACGAAAGGAACACATAGGCAAATGTGATCTTTCAAACTAGGAATATTCTGCACAGCAAAGGAAACAACAGAGTGAAGACACACTATAGAACAAGAGAAACTGTTTTCAAACTATTCATCTGATAAGGGAATTAATATCCAGAATATATAATGAACTCAAAACTCATTAGCAACAATATACAGATGATTTGAATAGATATTTCTCAAACGATATATAAATGCCTAAAAATGTACATGAAAAAATGCTTAGCATCATTAATCATCAGAAAAATGTAAATAAAAAGAATAACAGGTAGTTTAGAGAGAATCTTTTTCACCAGAATAAAATAATACTGCATTCAGTATTAATTTGATGGTTTGACAAAATTAGTGACCGTAGAATGGATTCTGCATAGTGAATCTTGTCTGTCAGTGGCCTGATTTTATCTGCTTTGGAATATGCTAATATTTGGGAGTTAATTTTTAAGGTTAGGTAATTTCATATAGTACCTTCAAGACACCAAAGAATGTTTCAGGAGGTTATTTATTTTGCAGAAAACAGTGAAGTTAATCTCTAAGGAAATTAGGATTCTATTAAAATAATTTAAGTGAATAATTGTATACAGTACATTTATTGGTATTTTTCCACTATGTTTATTTGTGGAGAGTAGGGAGGAATATACTTAATGTTATTAATGAAGTCTTCTTTTTTCTATTAAACAAAAGACTTTTTACACCAAAAGCACATATTGGAAGTTTGGTAGAACTCTATAGATTTCACAATATATAGTACCTTGTTGTATTA
The DNA here is from genome assembly GCF_021218885.2 of Marmota monax. Lineage (NCBI taxonomy): Eukaryota > Metazoa > Chordata > Mammalia > Rodentia > Sciuridae > Marmota > Marmota monax. The sequence goes on from NW_026693571.1 coordinate 40,078,567, forward strand.
CTTAAGAACATTAGTAAGCTAAGAGTATATTTTAATAAAAATTGACTAGTCAACAATTATGGCTTTAGGAAGTAATAATCAATTAAATACAGCTTAGGAACAGGTATGAAATTATTGACTGTTGATTTTTGAGTTCTTCCTCTCTAAAGTGCTGAAATGTGTTTTGAAATTACTTAGTTGCATTAGTGGTTGGATTTGAGGCTTTTAACGTTTTTTTTTTTTTTTTTTTAAATCAGTACCTCTGGGGAAAGGATAACCAAGACTTTAAATGTACTCTGAATTTTGTATCAGTATATAATTGTAAATATTGTGATGAAATATTGAAATGATCATGAAAGATGATGATCATTAAGCTTTTCTTTCAACTATTAAAACTCACTAAAGGTTATATTGAGCTGTGGTTTATGAAATTGTTTAGACTAACGCTTTCTTTGATAATTGTTTCTGAAGTGGAGAAAAATGCCTTAGGAGAGCATGATTAATGAATATTGTTTTTGGTTTTGGCAACATCTACAGATTACTGTAGAGAATGTATTATTATGTATTATTGTAGACTGTATTATTATGGAGAAAAGTTGTTGGTTTTTACCAACATCTGGATTATCAAACAAATTGAAAGATTTTTTTCTGATGGGCTTTAAATTTTTTTGTATGCATTATTAATTCTTATCAGCATGAACTTATATATCTAATACTTGGCATTTTATTAAACAGTGATCATTAATATTTAGAAGTGGATTATAGAGAAATGAAAACCCAGTGGTGTCTTTGAGGATTATATATTATTTTTATAACTGTAGCCAAAATATACGTAATATTTTTTACTTTATTCCTGATCAGATTTTTTTCTACTGTGAAATTGTAAACTATTTTTTATTCTATACCAATATATGATACTTACTGACAGTTAACAAATGAGGGTTTATAGATATGATAGATATGCCCATCCTTGAGAAAACAAGAATGGAAAGAGTGACAAATTTGAATTTCTAAGCTTCTATAAAAAACTGGTATTTTTTCTATTCTGTATGTACCTTCATGCCTCATTTCTTTAAAAAATATATATATTTTTAGATGTTGATGTGCCTTTATTTTATTCATTTATTTATATGTGGTGCTGAGGATCAAACCTAGTGCCTCACATATGCTAGGCAAGTGCTTCACCACTGAGCCACAACCCCCTAATTTGTTTAAAATTTAAAAGAAAAAAATGTATTTTATGCGATTTTTCAGATCAAGTGTAGTTTGTGTTTTATGTGGTTAAATTTTGATAGTTATACAGTACTGATTTGAACTAGTTTTTCATCTAACTTTAGCACTGAAACTTAAAATCTCTGTTGAATTTAAATAGCATACTTCATGATTTTATATGTAAGTAGAAGCTTGTGTACCTAATGAAATTAAATAAAAATGACATTTGCTTGTTGAAAATATGTGTCTTTTCAGCTGGTATTTATCCAAATGGAGTTTGAAATTTGTCTGTATTATATGATAAAAATACCTTCCTATTGTAGTTTTAGATCATAAAAAATGGATTTGAGAAAAATTGCATTAATAAATACTTTTACAATTAAATTTTTATGTATACTTTACTTTTTAGAGTGATTTTAGATTCACGCAAAATTGAGTAGACATACAGAAGTTTTTTATGTAGTCCCTATACATGTTTAACCTTGTCCATTGTCAGTATTCTCTACAAGAGGGGCAAAGTTGTTACATCTGCTAAACCTACACTGACATACTTGTTATTATCCCAAATCCATAACTTACATTAAAAGTTCACTCTCAGTGTTGTGCATGCTATAGGTTTGTGCAATATGGCGTATATTCAACATTATATTATATGATGAGCACTTCCACAGCTTAATGATTCTTGCTTTTCTTTCAACTTATTTTTTAGTTGTAGATGGACATAATGCCTTTATTTATTTTTATGTGCTGAGGATTGAACCCAGTGCCGCACATGTGCTAGGCAAGCACTCCACCACTGAGCTATACTCCATCCCCCGTCCTTGCCTTTTTTCCTGATTGATTCCTTCTTTTCCTCCTCCTCCAAATGCTGATCTTTTTTCACATTCTCCATATTTTTTCCTTTTCCATAATATTATAACAGTTGCAATCATAGGATATAGACTTTCAAATGGGTTTCTTGTCCTTATTGATGTGTATTATTATGTTTCTTTCATGCCTTTAAGGGCTTTATTGCTCATTCTTTTTAATGCTGAATAATATTCCATTATCTGATTTGTAGCACAGTTGATATACTCATCTTCTGAAGGATGTCTTGATTGTTTTCAAGGTTTGGCTTTTATCAATAAAGTTGCTATATATTTCTTTGTGAGGTTGTTAAGTATGCTTTTAATTCCTTTGAGTTAATACCAAGGATCACAATTGCTGGATCATAAAACACAGCTAAAGTGACTGTATCCATGTGCATTTCCACCAACTGTTGAATGAAGTTACCGGTAGCTCCATTGTTTGCATTTGTTTGTGTCAGTCTTCTGGATTTTGGCCATTCTAATGAAAGTGTCCTAATATGTCATTGTTGCTTGAATTTGCATTTCTCCAATGACATAACCTGTGGAGAATCTTTTATATGCTTTTTTATATCTCTTGTTTGGTGAAGTGTCTGTTAAGGTCTTTGGCCCATTGCTTAATAGGGTTTTTCCCCCCCCCATCCTTGCCTTTTAAGAGATCTTTGTACATTTTTAGATAATAGCACTTTATCAGATATGTATTTTGCAAATATTTTATTTCATTCTCTTGGCATTATATTTTGTAAAGAGGAAATATTTGATTATTAGAAGTAAATTCTTTTTATTTATTATTTATTTTAGTTGTAGCTGGTACAATATCTTTATTTATTTATTTTTATGTGGTCTTGAGGATCGAGCCCAGTACCTCACACGTCCAAGGCAAGTTCTCTGCCACTGACCTACAGCCCCAGCCTCTAGAAGTAAATTCTTAACTTCACTGATAAGATTAATTTTTTTTCCACTGGAATATGCCTTTGGTGTTGTATTTAAAAATCATTGTCAAGCCCAACGTCATTTAGACTTTCCTCGATTATCTTCTAAGGGTTTTATAGTTTTACATTGAAGTCTGTGATCCATTTTTAGTTAATTTTTGTGAATGATGTTTATCTAAATTCATTTTTTACATGTGAATGTTTAGTTTTTTCACCACTACTTATTGAAAAGACTGTCTTCTTTCCATTGTGTTGCCTTTGCTCCTTTATCAAAGATTAATTGATTATTTATGTGGGTTTATTTCTGGGCCTTATAATGTGTTCCATTGATCTGTTCGTCTGTTATTTTGAATATATACTTTCTTGATTTCTGTAGCTTTGTAGTAAGTGTTTTTTTTAAGTTAGTTATGGACATAATTCCTTTATTTTATTTATTTTTATGAGAATGGAACCAAGTGTCTCACTTATAGTAAACAAGTGCTGCAGTGTTTAAATTTTTCTTCTTTAGTTGTAGATAGACACAATACACTTATTTTATTTACTTATTTTTATGTGGTGCTGAGAATTGAACCTAGTGTCTCATACATGCTGGTCATGCAGTCTACCACTGAACTGTAACCACATCCTCTGTAATAAGTTTCTTTTTTTTTTATGGTACTGGGATTGAACTTAACCACTGGGCCACATCCCCAGCCCTGTTCTGTATTATATTTAGAGACAGGGTCTCACTGAGTTGCTTAGCAACTCATCATTGCTGAGGCTGGCTTCAAACCCACGATCCTCCTACTTAGCCTCCCGAGCTGCTGGGATTACAGGCATGTGCTACCTGCCCAGCCTATAGTAAGTTTTAAAGTCAAGTATGTTAAGCCTCCACCTTCATTCTTCTCCTACACTAATATGTGAACTGTTTTATGTCTGTCTCTTTAAACTTTAGAATCAGTCTATTGATTTCCATAAAATAACTTGCTGATATTTAGATTGGAATTGCATGGAATTTGTAGATCAGTTTGGGAGCAACTGACATCTTGACAATATTGAATTATCCTATCCATGTATATGGAATATCATTCATATTTGTTTTTCTTTGGTTTCACGAGCATATTGTATTTTTTCATGTTGATCTTGTACATAATTTATTTAGTATTTTCTTATATTTATGTTTAGAGGTAGTATTGTTATAAATATAAATATATTTATATTTAGAGGTAGTATTGTTTTTACTTCAAATTCCAGTTGTATTCTACAACCTTGGTATTACCATGTATTAGTTCCAGAAGTGTTTGGGTCAGTTATTTTGGATTTTTCATGTTGACAATTATGTCTTCTGTAAACAAAAATAGTACACTTCCTCCCATCATTATACTTTTTCTTAAAAGTATATATTTTTTAGTTGTCAATAGTTCTTTATTTATATGCAGTGCTGAGAATCGAATCCTTTACTTCACACATGCTAGGCAAGTGCTCTATCACTGAGCCAGGACCCCAGCCCCCGTCATAATACTTTTAATTTCTTTTTCTTGTCTTATTGCATTATCCACAACTCCCATAATCATGTTGAAAAACAGTAGTGAGAGGGAGCTTCCTTGTCTAGTTTCTGGTAGTAGATTCTTTGAAAAGGAAAATGACTAAGGCAATAATTTGTCATTTGCTAAACTATTTCTTCTATTCTTTCTTAAGTTCTTTTTTTCTAGTAAGGGAAATAACTTTCACCATATTTTTCTTTCATCTCCATTTTGAGACCCCCCCCCCACCCCCTTAAACTATGTGATCTGAATGAAAACTCACTCAATTTCAGGTCTTGTCTTTCCATTCTCTGGTGTTATATCAGATTTCCAAATGGCTTTCCAGCAAAAGTGCGTGTTAGATAAGAAAGCTGAGAAGTGAGTGAATGCTGTTTTATGGCTGTGGCATTCCTGGTGGTATCATGTTTCCATTCGATAACTTTCTGCCTGCCTACAAAAGTCACAGTTGGTTCTTTTCATCCCCTTAAACTCTAAGCTACTTCTATAAACTTCTAGCGTTTTCTCACTCTTCCTAGGGCATGAGACAGCTCAGGTTGTTTTTGGTCCATCTCCCATTAAATTTGTCTTTGTTCTACTGTTCCTATGCATTACTAGATTTGGGTAACTCTTTGAAGCTTGGTATGCCACTGTGCTGTGCCTGGGAAATGAAGTGTGAGCCTCTTTGTACCAAGATCAAAAAACGTATCTGCAGTTTTGTTTATTTTCATCTCCCTCCCAATACCTTTTGGAGACAAAGAAGGTGTGGCATGTGCTTCTCTCTCAGGGGTATATTCTTTCATGGAATTTTATTACTTTTCTTTGAACTACCAGTTTGTTAATTTCATATTGTTAGAAAGAAAAGGATTTTTAATCAGTTTCACATTTCTATTTTATGTTTGATTTGGTTTATGTTAGTGAAAGAAATTTAGAATCTGTGTTTTGTAGTTTCAGTGTGTGGCAACTATGGATTTTGAGAGATAATATTTTGTAGACTTTGAATCATGAATTTCTAATTGTTAGTAAATGATAATGAAATATTGTACCTGGAAGAAAATATCGTGAGGGAATGTATAATGTGGAAATGTAATGTGATCTGTCCTAGGGCATATCCTATTATGTCTGAATCAGAATCAGAACACAGATTTCATGACCACCTAGTCTTTCCTCAATAATATGTTGCTTTACTTTCTTCTGCTAGATCAGTCAGAGACTACCTACCCTTCATTGTCTACCTGACTTTGAAGTTGATTTTCATCTTACTGGACATATTTATTTTTCATTCTACTGTACATGTTCTGTTAGCGTGATCATACCTACACTATTCATAAAATGGAATTATTCAACAAAATCATGGCATGCAGTCATTTTAGTTCTGATAGCCATGTTGGATTTTTCAAAACACAAATAAAGATTGAACAAAAATGGTATAAAAGGAGAAAATGGAAAAAAAAAAGGCTGTGATTAAAAAAAATGAAGTAGAAAGATATTAATTTAAAATTACATGGAATTTAAAACTTTTAATAGTTATTATATTCAGAAAATATAACCCAGTTTATGGTGAACAATGGTTAGTAGCTAAGCCTCATATTGTTTAGGTGTTATGAGAAAATAAAAAGATAAGTTAAGAGGTATCATATAGTTAGAATGCAAAGGGCTTTTGGGTACTAAGAAACATGTCTTAATGTTAGAGGATAAATTTTTCATGGGTAAAAATATAGTTATAGTCTTATGCCATGTATTTATGGAGCAGTGAAATACAGTTTTTCAGCTCACTGTAGTTCTAGCACAATTCATTATTTTATTTTCCTCAATCATTAATCATCATTTTTTAAAAAGAAACATATTTCTTAACACTTCATACATAAAACTATGTTTCCAGTTCATTAAAAAGAGATTTGTACATGAGTTTGTGTGTATGTTTATAGACATAAACACATACATAAATGGCTACCTTTATTGGCACTTCCTGATTCTCGGTCTATTTCAATCAATGCAGGCCTTTTCCTATTATCTTAATGCTTGTTTTATGTATGTTTTGCGATAAGAATTGTAGAATTCATTTGGTTACACTTGCTGATTGACTTATAGGCTTTTAATTGTATATCTTTTCAGTGGATAAATGCTAATGGATAAAATAATAGGTATAAACTTATATATTGCTAATATCGAGGGCAATAAATTACAGTTTTCCAGCTCATATGTGGATCTAGCACAATTCACTATTCTTTTTTGTCTTTTTCCCAATTACTAGTCATCTTTTTTTTTTTTTAAATATGTTGTATTTACTAATGTGTTTTTTTTAAAATGAAACAAAAAAATCTCTGTCTTTGGGTTTTTCTTTTTCTTTTTTTTTTTTAACTGCGTTTCTTACTGCCTTTTTATCCAACTCCCAACTATTTTAATTATGTTAGTTTATAATGATATAGAACAAAAGGGCAAGATATATGTGGGTAGGCTTATTTAGTTTATGCCAAATAAAGTTACTCTTTGCTTGTTTAATACTTTTCAGTATCAATCTTTGTGTGTTCATAGGGCTGTGCGAGGTAAGCAACATGTTTTATAGAACTTTTCCTTTAAAAACTAAGGTATAAGATTGATGTGGGGATGTTTTTCATGACTATTGTTTTAAAAGAAATAATTGAGTGATATTTCTTCAACTATTTTTTGCTGTCTTTTAGGAGTGGCAGAATTCTATTCAGAAGAATGCAGGTCTTGCTTTTATTGAACTTGTCAATGAAGGAAGGTAATCTATTTTATATCCATTTATATTCTGCTTTAAAATGTTGTATTTCTCCCATATGAAATACTGATATTTTGGGGTTCTCTCTCTCTTTTTTTTTTTTGCAGTCAGTACTGTAGTGAGTCCTGATATATTGATTATTACAAATATGTTGACATTTAGTAACTTTATAATTTTCTTCATGGTTACATACCGATTGATAAGATTCCGGTCTTTATCTTTCAAGAAATGTGGGTGTTTTGCAAAAGTAAACTGCTTATTCTATTTGCAGATATAAGGAAACGTCAGATTTGTACTTTTTGTGAAGTTGTATTATGTTTATAGAGACCATAATTAGATGCCTGTGATGTCTTGCTTTTATCATAGTCTGGCCATAAAGGGAAGTGGGAACAAGTTTTGTTTTGTGTTCTGATGTGATAAAAAGGGAAGAGAGTGAATAAGTAGGTATCATTCCATTTAAGGAGCATAAACAGAAGAATTCAAAGAAAGAAAATTCAGTGGAAGGAAAAAGAAGCAAAGAAAGTACAGAGATGAAAAGAGATAAATTAGGGGAAACAAATTTGAGTGAAAGAATTAAAAGATCAAAATAAACTGAGTAAATGATGAGTTGACCACATTGATATCTTGGGGTATACTGATCCAAAGCCTCTTACATGTTTTGTTTTGTGGTAGCTGACGTTGAAAACCCAGAGTAGAGGTTGAAAGGTGTGACTGGCTGCTCTCGGAAATAGTGTCCTCAGCAAAGTTATTGTTTTAGGGATGTTTCTTTATAGAGTTTTGGCTGATGTTTTGGATTGATCCTATGACTGTAGTAACTGTTTGAACTAATAACTAGGAATTTAGGTGCTCATTTTAGTACAGGATAAGTAGAAAAGAATCAGCTTCATTTGATTTTAAATAATACTAATTTTTTTTACTTAGAATTGTAACTTTTTAAACTTAGATTACAGGTACAAGCTAGTATTAGAAACAAATAAATGAACCTGCAATTTTAATGCTTCATGCTGTGATAGAAGCAAAGAAGTGCAGGGTACTTTCACACTGAGAAATAGAGTTTTCAATTTAGTATGGAAGAATCACTTAAAACTTAATCAGAGCACATTTTATTTTTTTTTTTTTGAGCATGATTCTTGATATGTTTTCAAGGACAAATTTGGTTAATCATCTGTACATTAGAAGAATAGGATTTATGGATAAATTGGAGTATGTTTGGTGAAAAGCATTCATAATACAGGGAACAGAATATTTGAAGCCATTGTGATGTCAGAAAGAAAAAAAGATGTTCTTGTGTGTGTTCCTGTGTGTGTGTGTGTGTGTGTGCACATGTACACTTGCATGTACTGTTAGGTGGGAATGTGTTTTGGAGTTGATTGGGCATCTGGATTACAAAAGGCCTAGCACAGAATAATTGGACTTTTCTCTAAAGGTGTTATGAAGTCTGTGGCAGATGTTATGTGGAAGAGTGTCATGAAATTTGGTTTTTAGAAAGATTACTAGCAGAAATATTTAGGATAGGTTGAAGAAGAGGAGTCCCAATTGAATTCAAGAACTGTAGCAAGTGATTCATATAAGAAATAGAGTTAAAGTGTAGTCAATAGTTGGGAAGTAGGAGGTTATCAATAAATATTTCTCAATGAATAAGTGACTAGTACTCTACGTTTTTTGAACGTTTTCATCATTCCTGAAAGAAGACCTATTTGTTAATAGTCACTTCCCATTTCCCTCTTCTTCTAGCCCTAGCTTGCTTACTATTCTATTTTATTTAGATTTTCCTGTTTGAAACTTGTAACTGGAATCATTCACTGCATGGTCTTTTTGTAACTGGCATTTGATTGTTAGCTGCACATTACTGCAATGAAATGTCTAAGGAAATTGACTCTATGGAATGAAAGGGTTTACTTAGGTCACAGTTTTAGAGGTTCAGAGAACAAACAGCTTAGTGTAGACTTTGTGAGGGCCATCCCTTGACTGCTTCACCTAATGGTTAGAAGGCCATATAGTATGTGTCAAAGTTGGGTTCACATCTCCCGCTAACCAGCAGAGATAGACAGGTTGAGTGGTGTCCCACAGCCCTTTTAAGGGCATGCCCCCAGTGACCTAGGGACCTTCCAAAAGGGCTCATCTCTTAATAGTCCAGAACTTCTCACAATACTGCCACCCTTGGGACCAAGCTTTTACTCTTTAGATCGTTGGGGTATACTGATGCAAAGCCTCTTACATGTTTTTGAGGCTCATCTATGTTGTAGCAATATATTCCCCCCCAAAAAAATATTGTTTCATTTCCTAGGTATATCATAGTTTACTCAACCATTCATTTGTTAATGGATATTTGGGTTGTTTCTGGTCTTGGCTATTGTGAATCATGACTCTTAAGAGCATTGCATGGAGTTTTTAAAAGTTTTTCATTTCAGTGGGTACATACTTAGGAGTACATAAAAATTGTATGGCAAATTCAATAAATATCAGTATTTAATGATATATTTTTATGTACATATGTTGTTTACATATTTTTAATTTGAATTATTGGTACTTTTCATGTAAACAACATTCCATCTTCACTATAAATGCATTATATATATATACATATTTCCCCCCTCTTTTTTCCCCTAGAACTGGGGTTTGAACCTAGGGGTGCTCTACCATTGAGCTATATTCCCAACCCTTTTGTTTTTTGTTTTGAGATTGAGTTTCATTAAGTTGCTTGGGCTGGCCTCATACTTGGAATCCTCCTGCCTCCTTCTCCCCCCAGGTCTCTGTGAATACAGGTATGTGCCACTTCACCAGGAATTGATATCTTGACATTAATCAAATTATATTTCTTTGTTTTTAACAAAAGAAAAGAATATATATAAAATAAAATTTTTACATTTATGGAAACATTCTACAATTTCTAAAGAAATGAACTTCATGTTATTCTCAAATATTTGTATTCAAAATTTCTTATTGCCATTATTCCTTATTATACAAATAATTATTGAAATAACATATTTATATCAGGTGTTATCATAATTCTCTTGACTTCTTATCTGTGTTTATCTTACTCTTCTTAGCCTATGGTAAGCACTCAGCCTTTGTCTTTTATTTTATTTTATTTTTGGTACTGGGGATTGAATCCAGGGACACTTAACCACTGAGCCATATCCCAGCTCTTTTTTATATATTTTTATTTAGAGACCAGGTCTCTCTGAGTTGCTTAGGGCCTGGCTAAGTTGCTGAGACTGGCTTTGAACTAGTGATCCTCCTGCCTCAACCTCTGAGCCACTGTGATTACAGTGTGCACCATCACTCCCGGCTAGCTTCTGTCTTTTAAATAAATATTTGAAATAAACAATGCTGGAAACAAAACTAAGATTTATTAGTGAAATAGTGGACCTAGTATTTGAAATTTTGTTCTATATTTAAGGGCAGAATATACTTAAAGGAAAAACTCAGTTGTTTATTTTTCTAAATCAGTGGATTTAGTTTTCCAAATAAATAAAATGTTTTTAAATTTCAGTTAAATATTCAGTGCCTGATGTTAAATGATTCTGTGTAGAAATGGATGTGTTTGAGAAGTAGTTTGGAGTATTCAAGCTACTAGACTTAATCCCAGGGGAAGAAGATTAGTAATAAGGATCTTTCTTTTTACTACAAAGGCCAACCTTTTCTTTTTGTTATTATGTAAGTTTGACCTGCCTTGACCTCATTTATAGAGTAACTGCTATAAGTTTGGCCCTTGATTAATGTTTTATTAGTGTAAATAACATGAAGACCTTTATAGATAGACTATAGCATCAAGTTTATCAGAGTTGAAGGGTATCATTAGTGAATCAATTACTTAGGTCAGATGTAAGTAATTGTTCTTTGGTAGAAATGTTTCCCTTACCTTACTTGTTTAATAAGATACTTTATAAATACATTGTTTTCATAGTTTTGTGTTTGATTATTGACATTTTTCATGTGCAGCATGCTGTTTTATATGAATTTATAGAGCTAAAGTAAGTAATAATCAGTGACACAATTTTTGATGTCTTTGCTAAGAGGGAAAAATATATTTTCTTCTGTTTTTGTTTTGGTACTGGGAATTGGACCTAGGGATGCTAAGAAAAAAATTAATTAAAAAGTTAAATGTCCACATTTTATAGGAAAGAACACTGGTAATCCTGAAGGATAGTTTTGTTTATGGATGTTTTGCTATCTTGAATCATTGATTTACCTTATAAATATGCAAGTAATTGATCTAAAATTTATTGTTTTTTAAAGGCACAACTTAAAATAAATAGCTTTATATTTTAAATGAATGTTCAAGCTCCCTGTTAGAGTGTTATGCTATAGCATTACTTTAGTAGAAAATAATGTAGCATTAACACCATTACCTTTGATCCTCTTTTGTGAAATCTCAGGGTTCAGTGATATAGTAATTCACATGTAAACGTTATTATGTATCTTGGGCTTCAATTGATTTGTGTACTTGATTTGATTTTATCTTAGTTGCTTTTTCTTTACTTTATAATGTATTTAATTGAAATTAAATAATGTATTCAGTTAAATTAATCCCAATAACACTGTTGCTTACATTTTATAATTCAGTTATTCATTAGTGAATTTTAGAAGTCTTGAAATTTGGTTTTGCTTTTATGTTTTGCCTTTGTATGTATTTATTTTTATTATTTATAGAGAGCTTATTACTTGCAAAGAATTTAGAATTTTAATATAGTATTATTCTTAATTTTTCTGGTAGCAATGTATCTGACTGCTAGGTTGCTTCCTTTCTTGCTAGCCTGCTTGTGGTACCTCCAAAAAATGTCTTTGAAAGTATTCAAACTCCTGGTGGTGTTCTAGGTACTGTGATCCAGGCAGGTGCACTGAGATAGTACTCTGTGATATTCATGATTTGTTGATGGTTCAGACTCTTCTTATAATTTCACTTGTATCTTTTAGAAGGAATGAAGCATTGGATAAACATCCTACATATTTTATATATTTTTGTGTTCTGCTTTTATTCTTTACTCCACAATTCTATATAATTGATGCTGATTTCCTGTTAGTGAAAGTATCATAATTTAAAATGTCAAGGAATCCTATGAATTTTCCTGTCATTATTCTCACTAATTTTCTTAATTTTTCTCATTATTTCTGTTTAATTTATATTTTAAAGTGAAATATAGACATTGTTCCTTTGGCAGATATAATTCATAAAATTTTGATAGTCAAAGATCATGGAAGTAATAGGCTATGGAACCTGACTTTAAAAGTATAATACTTGTTAAGATATTTAAGACCTATGTTTTTATCTTGAATTTTGTAATTTTAAATACATAAGTAATTAAAATATCCTATAATTCTAATGTAGTATTGGGTTTAGTTTACTAAAGATACATCTTAGGATCTTCCATGGCCACCTGGAATTTTACTCTTCCATCTGCTGCTGTGGCTCTTCTCTTTCCCCATCCTGGGAAAGCACTGGAAGGGAAGATCATCCCACACACTGCTGGACCCATCCCTTAACTATCCTTGAGGGATAGTGAGTATCATCTCCTTATTCCAGCAGTAACTTAGGCTTGTATCTGAATAATGAAAATAGCCCTCATGAAATACATGATGTTTCTAAAGTACTGATGTACTTGCCTGGCTTTTCAAAATTCAGCTGCTTAAGTTGCATTTCTGCTTTGATTGTTGATTTGGCAGCTCTAGCATTTTCCTTTGGTTCTCTAGATAGAATAGATTACCACCAATCTCTGTGGAATGGCTGAGCAGAATGAATGGAAGGGAGGCCAAGAGGGAAAAAGGAGGATAGAAGAGAGGAGAGAGGCCAAAACACATTTTATTTTATTCTGAAGCCCTTTGCCATTATTGTTGCTGTTTTGGGTAACAGTCAAAGAGGTGAACAGTGTGGCTAGAATATATTCTTGTATTAATAGAAAAGAAAAAATTTTTTTGGAAGACAAGATTTGAATCAAAGTAGAAGTTTTCTTTTGGAGTATTTCCTAAGCACATGCTTGTTTGTTGCAGTGTTGGGGATTGAACCCAGGAAACTTTACCATTGAGCAACAAAGCCAGCCCTTTTCGTTTTTTCTTTTTTAACTTTTGAGATAGGATCTTGTGAAATTGTTGAGACTTTCCTGGAATTTGAGCTCCTTCTACCTCAGCCTCCCGAATAACTGGGATTATAGGCCTGTACTACTACTGTGCCTGGTTGAACCATGTATTTCATTTAAGTTTTAAAATTATGTGTGTAGTAAGTAAGAAAAACTCCAATTAAATAGTGATAAACAGTTGTTTGGATAGAATCTTATTTTTTGTGTAGAGTTAGAGGCCATTGTTCCAAAGATTAGTTGAACGGAGGTTTTCATTATCTCTGTCTGTTTCATCCCTGGGTCAAATTGATGTACGAGTTTGTGTGGGAAGTTGATAATGAGTATCTGCTGTTCTTTTAAATTTAAATTAATATTAATAATTTTGGGAAGGTTTAATAACTTGTCAGAAAGGATTAAATTTTTTCCCTTAATTAGAATACACGTTTCTTATTTCATCATGTGTTTTGTTTTAAAACAATGGTAAATTATTATTTTTTAATTTTTAGAGAGAGAGAGATTTTCAATATTTATTTTTTCGTTTTCGGTGGACACAACATCTTTATTTTTATGTGGTGCTGAGGATCGAACCCAGCACCCTGTGCATGCCAGACGAGCGTGCTACCGCTTGAGCCACATACCCAGCCTGGTAAATTATTTTTTACTTTGAATTTTCTGATGGATCAATAGTTTTTAAGTAGTATAGCATATACTTCCTTTTTTTCTTTTTAGAGGTTTTTTTGTAAATTTTTATTTTTTTTTTTTTTAGTTATACATGACAGTAGAATGCATTTTGACATATAATACATACATGGAATGTACATACATCAATCAAATTGTCTATTCTATTCTGCTGCCCTTCCTATCCTCCCTACTCCTCCCCTCCTCTCCCATCCTTTCTCTCTATCCAATCTAATGTGACACACTTTTTTTTAAATTTTTCTCATTACAACATCATATATGTATTCTGTATAACAATGAGGTTCTCCTTCCATCTTCTGTGTAACTACCCTTCTCCCTCTTTTTCCCTCCCACCTCTCTTCCCTATTTAGTGGTAGTCTCCTTCTCTTGCTCTTCCTCCCTATCCCATTTTGAGTCACCTCCCTTATATCAGAGAAGACATTCAGCATTTGTTTTTTAGGGATTGGCTAACTTCACTTAGCATAATCTGCTCTAATGCCATCCATTTGCCTGCAAATGCCATGATTTTATTATTTTTTAGTGCTGAGTAATATTCCATTGTGTATAAGTGCCACATTTTTTTAATCCATTCATCTACTGAAAGGCATCTATGTTGGTTCCACATTCTAGCTATTGTGAATTGTGCTGCTATAAACATTGATGTGGCTGTGTCCCTGTAGTATGCTCTTCTTAGGTCTTTTGGGTATAGTCCGAGAAGGGGAATAGCTGGGTCAAATGATGGTTCCATTCCCAGCTTTCCAAGGAATCTCCATACTGCTTTCCAAATTGGCCGCACCAATTTGCAGTCCCACCAGCAAAGTACAAGTGTACCTTTTTCCCCGCATCCTCGCCAGCACTTATTGTTGTTTGACTTCGTAATGGCTGCCATTCTTATTGGAGTGAGATGGTGTCTTAGAGTAGTTTTAATTTGCATTTCTCTGATTGCTAGAGATGGTGAGCATTTTTTCATGTATTTGTTAATTGATTGTATATCCTCTTCTGAGAAGTTTCTGTTCAAGTCCTTGGCCCATTTGTTGATTGGTTTATTTGCTTTTTTGTTGTTTAACTTTTTGAGTTCTTTTTATACTCTAGATTAGAGCTCTATCTGATGTTTGAGGGGTAAAAATTTGTTTCCAGGATGTAGGCTCCCTATTCACCTCGCATATTATTTCTCTTGCTGAGAAAAAACTTTTTAGTTTGAATTCGTCCCATTTGTTGATTCTTGGTTTTAACTCTTGTGCTATAGGTGTCTTATTAAGAAATTTGTGGCCTGCCCCCACGTGATGAAGATTAGGACCAACTTTATCTTCTATTAGACGCAGAGTCTCTGGTCTGATTCCTGGCTCCTTGATCCATTTTGAGTTGACTTTTGTGCATGGTGAGAGAAAGGGATTTAATTTCATTTTGTTGCATATGGATTTCCAGTTCTCCCAGCACCATTTGTTGAAGATGCTATCCTTTCTCCATTGCATGGTTTTAGCACCTTTGTCTAATATAAGGTAGTTGTAATTTTGTGGTTTTGTCTCTGTGTCCTCTATTTTGTACCATTGGTCTACCAGCCTGTTTTGGTGCCAGTACCATGCTGTTTTGTTACTATTGCTCTATAGTATAGTTTAAAATCTGGAATCGCGATACCACCAATTTCAATCTTCCTGCTTAGAATTACTTTACCTATTCTGGGTCTCTTGTTTTTCCAGATGAATTTCATGATTGCTTTTTCTATTTCTGCAAGGAATGTCATTGGGATTTTGATGGGAATTGCATTGAATCTGTAAAGTGTTTTTGGTAGTATGGCCATCTTAATAATATTAGTTCTACCAATCCATGAGCAAGGTAAATCCTTCCATGTTCTGAGGTCTTCTTCTGTTTCTTTCTTCAGGGTTCTGTAGTTTTCATTGTATAGCTCTTCCATGTACAGGGTACATTTTTCCATCTTCTAAGATCTTCTTCTATCTCTCTCTTTAGGGTTCTGTAGTTTTCATTGTATAAATCTTTCACCCGTTTTGTTTAGTTGATTCCCAGGTATTTTATTTTTTTTTGAGGATATTGTGAATGGAGTAGTTTTCCTCATTTCCATTTCAGAGAATTTGTCACTGATATACAGGAATGCCTTTGATTTATTGGTATTAATTTTATATCCTGCCACTTTGCTGAATTCATTTACTAGTTCTAGAAGTTTCTTGGTTGAATTTTTAGGGTCTGCTAGGTATAGGATCATGTCATCGGCAAATAGTGCTAATTTAAGTTCTTCTTTTCCTATATTTATGCCTTTAATTTCTTTCGTCTGTCTAATTGCTCTGGCTGCATATACTTCCTTTAACAGATTTTGTGTATGGTGGCTTTTGGAAACTTAATATGGAATTTTATATTTAAATGATTTTTGTTTATTTTTATTTTTATGTTTTGTTCTTATTGGAGTAAAATAATGGTACTGTATTTGCATTGTGCTTTTTAATCCCCCTGGAAGTACCAGATTCCACTAGATTTCAGATCAGTACAGGATTTGTGATTTACTATTTCTCAGGCCAATAATATATAACTTTGGTAGATGATGGTTTGGATACAGAATGTATATAGATCACACTTATTAGCTATGTAACATCTCTCTCTGTCTCTGTCCCTTCTTTTTTTTTGACATGGTACATTCCATATTGCAATATCACAAAAATCCTCTGTGTGTGTGTGTGTGTGTGTGTAATATATAAAATATATAAGATACATATAATATATTGCATATACATGCACATACATAAATGGTTTATATCTAAATGGAATAATTTACAAATTAATCAAAATGAGTATTGTACAAAAATAGGAGTTGAATTCGAGGAATAAAAAGGAAAATATCTAAACTGAGAAGCGTTAAACGAAAATAAAATGAACATAAAAGTGATTCAGACTTCATTCAGCAAATATTTCTGTGCAACAGATACATGCTAGTCCATATTCTGAGCTTTGGAAATTTAGCAAAGGACAAAATAGATATCCCCTCCTCTCAAGTCTTAATTTAATTGGTAAAGATACAAAATGAAAATGTTGGTATTATGTTAGTAGGCTCTGAGAGTTATTGAGAAAGTCAACAATGGGGGTGAGGGGGCCTAGGAGCAGTCTGAGCCAAGATGCTGAAGTGTTGAATAGAGTGGTGAGTGGATCCCAAGGGTGAGTTCTGATGAAGTGCTGAGGACAAGGGCAATGAACCCGGTGGGAAGATGGGAAGTGGCAGAAACCTTGCAATAGAACAACACCCTGAGGTAAATTCCAAGTGGGGACCCAGCAGAGCCCTTTCCCTTATCACTGTCTTCCACACATTACTTCGTCCACACATCACTGTCTTCCCTCTCTTTTCATGTGTATTCTTGAGAATGAACCCTTTCATCTTTCTGAAAGATTCTTTGATTTTGAATATGTCAGCTTGTGAACTGACCCTTTTGGCTTCCATCCTGGCCTGTGTTTTGAAATGCTCAAGGAGGGGTTACCATGCAAAATAACTTTGGAAAAACAAGTTGATATCCAGCTGTGTGACATTCATATTCAATTTGACATTTGTATTAAATTACTAAGCTCTTGCATTATCAGAAAGAAATAATTTTATACAGTATTGGTATTTCTATTTTATTTATAGTAAAGAATATGTATACACTGTAGTCGCCCTAATCAATGACATTGTTTTCCAGAATTGGATAGTACTTGGGCTAGATGTCAACTGAGAAAGATCGGTGTGGGCCTTAAATGTGTGGGAAGCCCTTTAAAAAAAAATTTAAATTATCCTTTGTTGGTCACCAACCTGTTTTTTCCAAGAATTTAGTCTTGTATATTTTATGAAGTTAAAGCCTTTTTCTCTCTTATTCAAGGTTGTTAAAGAAAGCTTTACACTCTCCGACAGATTGCAACAATAAAACTGGTGTGTGTTACTCAGCCCATCTCCCATACAGCGGGGAATTCATATAAAATCTCTCCCAGGCTTTCCGGGGGAGGGATTATCAGAACGATCCTGCATAGAGACATGGGGAAAGGTAGAGACACCTGACCTTCAACTCCCCCTCCCATCAGCGGCGAAAACGAAACCTGTCTAGCCAGCGCTGGGTGAGGGGCAAGCGGAAAAAATCAAAACAATAGGGTGCCGGGGTTCCCAATTGCCACCCTCCACACCCAGCAAACTGCAGGCCCAGAGGACAGTTTGAACTGCCGAGAGGCATCACACAGGGGAAGGCCGGGCTAGCAGGAGAAACCAGGGCTAGCAGGAGAAGCCAGGGGATGAGAGGCCAGGCCCTCGCGACTGGGCGGCTAGAGATCGCCCGCCCGCCGGTGACCGCCCGCCCGCCCACTGCCCCGGCAACTGGGCAGTTGGAGTCTGCCCACCCACAGGCGACCAATTGCCTGCCCGCTGCCTCAGCGACTGGGCGGCTGGAGACCGTCCGCCCGCCGGTGACTGCCCGCGTGACTGGGCGGCTAGAGATCGCCCGTCCGCCGGTGACAGCCCGCCCACTGCCCGCGCTACTGGGCGGCTGGAGACCTCCTGCCCACTGGCGACCACCCGCGGCCCCCGCGACTGGGCGGCTAGAGACCGCCCGCACGCCGGCGACCGCGGGGCTAGACCCCGAGGTGCGGCCAAGCAGGTACGGCGCAGAGACTCTAGGAAGAGGTCTATAGCCAGGCCTTCATGAAGTAGCTAACCGGGAGCTGAAAACCAACCAGAGACAGACCAGTCCCACCCCTCCCTTCGGACACCCCGGCAAGGAGCTTGGGGCCCGCCATAGCAGAGAGGTTACGTCACCGGAGTTCGGCCATCAGAACTCCTTCCCAGTGGAATCCACTTTAGCAGGCATAGTCTACCACCACAAACGAGAGACTACAGAGCGATACAAAACCAAAACAAATTTATAGGAGAGAGCAGAAACACAGCAATCAAACAGAGCTGGAAAGTAACGTGAACAACATGAAAAAACAAGGAAAAAACGATTACAAACAATGCAGGACAACTTAAATCTACGGGAGGACCTAGAAGCATCAGAAACATGGATAGGGAAAGAACTCAAGTCATACCTAACCCAGATGGAACGGAATATTAGAGAAGACATGAGACAGCAAGTCCAAGCAATGAAAGTATATTTTGAAAACGAATTAAACAAACAAATTCAAATGGCAAATTACAAGCTTTACCAGGAGATAGAGATCTTAAAACAAATCAAACAGTAATCCTAGAAATGCAGGAAACTATAAACCAAATTAAAAACTCAAACGAGAATATTACAAATAGACTAGATCAAGTAGAAGTCAGAACATCAGATAATGAAGACAAAGTTTATCAACTTGAAAAGAATATAGTC
Organism: Marmota monax; assembly: GCF_021218885.2. Lineage (NCBI taxonomy): Eukaryota > Metazoa > Chordata > Mammalia > Rodentia > Sciuridae > Marmota > Marmota monax. The sequence goes on from NW_026693571.1 coordinate 40,097,838, forward strand.
AACACAGAAAAGATGCTTAAATCTCACGAGCAATCTATTCAAGAGATATGGGATGTCATAAAAACACCAAATTTGAGAGTCATCAGGATAGAAGAAGGCATAGAGGTTCAAACCAAAGGAATGGACAACCTATTAAATGAAATAATTCTAGAAAAGTTCCCAGAGATGAAAGATGGAATGGATTGCCAAATCCTGGAAGCCTACAGGACCCCAGACATTCAAAACCGAAATAGACCAACTCCAAGACATATAATTATGAAGGTAGCCAACATACAGAACAAGGAGAGAATATAAAAAGCTATGAGAGAAAAGAGGCAGATTACATTCAGGGGTAAACCAATTAGGTTAACGACTGATTTTTCATCACAGACTTTGAAAGCGAGAAGATCCTGGAACAATGTATTTCAAATGCTGAAAAATAATGAATTCCAACCAAGAATACTGTATCCAGCAAAATTAAGCTTCAGATTTGACAATGAAATTAAAATATTTCACGATAAACAAAAGCTAAAAGAATTTGCAGCCAGAAAACCAGCACTGCAAAGCATTTTGAGCAAAATACTACAAGAAGAGAAATTGAAAAATAGCGCCCAAATCTGACATCGAGAGGTATCTCAGTAAAGGGGGAGGAATAACCAAAGAGTAAAAACTAGCCAAACTAAAATAAATAAATAAATAAACATGACTGGAAGTACAAAGCATATTTCAATTGTAACCTTAAATGTTAATGGCCTAAATTCACCAATCAAGAGACATAGGCTAGTAACCTGGATCAAAAAAACAAATCCAACAATATGCTGCCTTCAGGAGACTCATATGATAGGAAAAGACATACACAGGCTGAAGGTGAAAGGTTGGGAAAAATCATACCACTCACATGGCCCTCGGAAGCAAGCAGGAGTGGCCATACTCATATCGAATAAAATCAACTTCAAACCTAAGTTAATCAAAAGGGATAAAGAAGGACACTATATACTGTTAAAAGGAACCATCCACCAACAAGACATAACAATTATCAATTTGTATGCACCAAACAATGGTGCTGCAACCTTCATAAAACAAACTCTCCTCAAGTTCAAGAGTCAAATACACCACAACACAATAATTATGGGTGACTTCAACACACTGCTCTCGCCATTAGACAGATACTCTAGACAAAAGCTGAATAAAGAAACTATAGAACTCAATAGCACAATCAATAACCTAGACTTAACCGACATATATAGAATATATCAACCATCATCAAGTGGATACACGTTCTTTTCAGCAGGACATGGATCCTACTCAAAGATAGACCATATATTATGCCCTAGGGCAACTCTTAGTAAATATAAAGGTGTGGAGATAATACCATGCACCATATGTGATCATAATGGAATGAAACTGGAAATCAATGATAAAAGAAGGAAAGAAAAATCGTACATCACATTGAAAATGAACAATATGTTACTGAATGATCAGTTTGTTACAGAAGACATAAAGGAGGAGATAAAAAAATTCTTAGAGATAAATGACAATACAGACACAACATACTGGAATCTATGGGACACAATGAAAGCAGTTTTAAGAGGGAAATTCATTTCCTGGAGTTCTTTCCTCAAAAAAAGAAAAAACCAACAAATAAATGAACTCACACTACACCTCAAAACCCTAGAAAAGGAAGAGCAAAACAACAGCAAATGTAGTAGAAGACAAGAAATAATTAAAATCAGAGCAGAAATCAACGAAATTGAAACAAAAAAAACCATTGAAAAAATTGATAAAACTAAAAGTTGGTTCTTTGAAAAAATAAATAAGATCGACAGGCCCTTAGCCATGCTAACGAAGAGAAGAAGAGAGAGAACTCAAATTACTAACATACGGGATGAAAAAGGCAATATCACAACAGACACTACAGAAATACAGAAGATAATTAGAAAGTATTTTGAAACCCTATATCCCAATAAAATAGAAGATAGTGAAGATATTGATAAATTTCTTAAATCATACGATCTGCCCAGATTGAGTCAGGAAGACACACACAATTTAAACAGACCAATAACAAAGGAAGAAATAGAAGAAGGCATCAAAAGACTACCAACCAAGAAAAGCCCTGGACCGGATGGGTATATAGCGGAGTTTTACAAAACCTTCAAAGAAGAATTAATACCAATACTTTTCAAGCTATTTCAAGAAATAGAAAAAGAAGGAGCTCTTCCAAATTCATTCTATGAGGCCAACATCACCCTGATCCCGAAACCAGACAAAGACATTTCAAAGAAAGAAAACTACAGACCAATATCTCTAATGGACTTGGATGCAAAAATTCTCAATAAAATCCTGGCGAATCGAATACAAAAGCATATCAAGAAAATTGTGCACCATGATCAAGTAGGATTCATCCCTGGGATGCACGGCTGGTTCAATATACGGAAATCAATAAATGCTATTCACCACATCAATAGACTTAAAGATAAGAACCATATGATCATCTCGATAGATGCAGAAAAAGCATTCGACAAAGTACAGCATCCCTTTATGTTCAAAACACTAGAAAAACTAGGGATAACAGGAACTTACCTCAACATTGTAAAAGCTATATATGCTAAACCTCAGGCTAGCATCATCCTAAATGGAGAAAAACTGAAGGCATTCCCTCTAAAATCTGGAACAAGACAGGGATGCCCTCTCTCACCACTTCTATTCAATTTAGTTCTTGAAATACTAGCCAGAGCAATTAGACAGACGAAAGAAATTAAAGGCATAAAAATAGGAAAAGAAGAACTTAAATTATCACTATTTGCGTTCGACATGATTCTATACCTAGAAGACCTAAAAGGGTCTACAAAGAAACTACTAGAACTAATAAATGAATTCAGCAAAGTGGCAGGATATAAAATCAACAAGCATAAATCGAAGGCATTTCTGTATATCAGCAACAAAACTTCTGAAATGGAAATGAGGAAAACCACTCCATTCACAATATCCTCAAAGAAAATAATATACTTGGGAATCAACCTAACAAAAGGGGTGAAAGATTTATACAATGAAAACTACAGAACCCTAAAGAGAGAGATAGAAGAAGATCTTAGAAGATGGAAAAATGTACCCTGTATATGGATAGGCAGAACTAACATCATCAAAATGGCGATATTACCCAAAGTTCTCTACAGGTTTAATGCGATGCCAATCAAAATCCCAATGGCATTTCTTGTAGAAATAGATAAAGCAATCATGAAATTCATATGGAAAAACAAAAGACCCAGAATAGCAAAAGCAATTCTAAGCAGGAAGTGTGAATCTGGAGGTATAGCGATACCAGATTTCAAACTGTACTACAGAGCAATAGTAACAAAAACAGCATGGTACCGGTACCAAAACAGGCAGGTGGACCAATTATACAGAATAGAGGACACAGAGACCAATCCACAAAATTACAACTTTCTTATATTTGATAAAGGTGCTAAAAGCATGCAATGGAGGAAGGATAGCATCTTCAACAAATGGTGCTGGGAAAACTGGAAATCCATATGCAACAAAATGAAACTGAATACCTTTCTCTCGCCATGCACAAAAGTTAACTCAAAATGGATCAAGGAGCTAGATATTAAATCAGAGACACTGCGTCTGATAGAAGAAAAAGTTGGCTACAATCTACATACTGAGGGGTCGGGCTCCAAATTCCTTAATAGGACGCCCATAGCCCAAGAGTTAATAACAAGAATAAACAAATGGGACTTACTTAAACTAAAAAGTTTTTTCTCAGCAAGAGAAACAATAAGAGAGGTAAATAGAGAGCCTACATCCTGGGAACAAATTTTTACCCCTCACACTTCAGATAGAGCCCTAATATCTAGAATATACAAAGAACTCAAAAAATTCAACAATAAGATAACAAATAACCCAATCAACAAATGGGCCAAGGACCTGAATAGACACTTGTCAGAGGAGGACATACAATCAATCAACAAGTACATGAAAAAATGCTCACCATCTCTAGCCGTCAGAGAAATGCAAATCAGGGTCACCCTAAGATACCATCTCACTCCAGTTAGATTGGCAGCCATTATGAAGTCAAACAACAATAGTGCTGGCGAGGATGTGGGGAAAAGGGTACACTTGTACATTGCTGGTGGGACTGCAAATTGGTGAGGCCAATTTGGAAAGTAGTATGGAGATTCCTGGGAAAGCTGGGAATGGATCCACCATTCGACCCAGCTATCGCCCTTCTCGGACTATTCCCTGAGGATCTTAAAAGAGCGTATTATAGGGATGCTGCCACATCAATGATCATAGCAGCACAATTCACAATAGCTAGACTGTGGAACCAACCTAGATGCCCTTCAATAGATGAATGGATAAAAAAAAAAACGTGGCATTTATACACAATGGAGTATTACGCAGCACTAAAAAATGACAAAATCATGGAATTTGCAGGGAAATGAATGGCATTAGAGCAGATTATGCTAAGCGAAGCTAGCCAATCCTTAAAAAACAAATGCCAAATGTCTTCCTTGATATAAAGAGAACAACTAAGAACAGAACAGGGAGGAAGAGTACGAGGAAAAGATTAACATTAAACAGAGACGAGTGGGGGTAGAGAAAGGGAGAGAGAAGGGAAATCATATGGAAATGGTAGGAGACCCTCAATGTTACACAAAATTACATATAAGAGGTTGTGAGGGGAAAGGGGGGGGGGAAACAAGGGAGAGAATTGAACAACAGCAGATGAGGTAGAGAGGGAAGATGGGAGGGGAGGAGGGGATAGTAGGGGATAGGAAAGGTAGCAGAATACAACAGTCAGTAATATGCCATTATGGAAAAATGTGAATGTGTAACCGATGTGATTCTGCAATTTGTATTTCGGGTAAATATGGGTGTTCATAATCCACTTGAGTCAAATGTATGAAAGATGATATGTCATGAGCTTTGTAATGTTTTGAACAACCATTAAAAAAAATAAAATACAAAAGCACTATGCAAAAAAAAAACTATGATAAATGAAGTATTTGTAAATATGAAATGCATGTAATGTACTTAGTAAAACTCAACCTACTGGTATAATGTACAAATAAAATTAAATACTGGCTTGTTAATTATAAAAATAAAGAAAAAGAAAGAAAGCAAGCTTTAACTCAGAAAAAGGAGTATCAAAACATCAATTTAAACATTTTCTGGTATTGAATTATTTAATATGCTGAAAGAGGGATGGGAGAGAAACAGTGTATGTGAGCAAGCAGGTAGGTACATGGAGAGTTAGGAAATAATGCTTCACTATAAGAATAAAGATTATGTTAACTTATGGAGGTGATAGTCTCAAGTGGAGAAAGAAATCTTTAACATTTTTTTTTCTCAGTTTTGGTTTTTGGCCATTCTCTGAGGTTAATTCTAAAGAAATTTCACTGTTAAGAAGATTACCACTTTAAGAATATTACTTCCATATTCTCATTTACTAGGGTCTGTGAATATGGTAACTTTGCTGTCCCATCAATGGTCATGTTTAGTAGTGAAAATCTGACAGTTGCTTCTATCGGGTGTCACCCAAAGCCCAGGAAGCAGCAATAATATTGGAAAACTCTTGGTGAAAATGTGTGGATGTGCTTAGCCACGGTGTAATCAGATGTGGACAATGTGCTGTAAGGCAGTTATGGGAGATGGTTGTCATCATTACTGTTATTTATTGAGCCTCTAGTGTGAATCTTTTCCAGTTGGTCACTTGATAGGGCTGTTTGTTTCCTAAGGCTGACACAAGCGGATTTTTTTTTTAATTCCTCCTTGCACTGTAGGTATAAATTATATGTAGGTTTTCTTCTTAATATTAAAATATGTGAACCATTTTGTGCTCTGCATTTAGAGACTTAATCTACTTATAGTAAACACAACATTATGAGACAACTTGTTTATTAAAACTTTAGCTTTGTTTACTTTTAATTTTTTGTTTGAAGGAATAGTTTGTGCAATTGTTAGATAAAATCGTACTTGCTAAAAAACTGTATAATCCTCATAATTAGGAAACTAAGCATGTTGACAAGGAAAATTGGCCCCTTAAAAGAATAAAACAATAACAACAACAACATACCCAAACAACTACCCCCAAAACCCAAAAATACTATGTAGGTGACTTAGTTTAACTTGTGAAGTCATTTTTATATTTTTCTTAATGGAAAGATAAATTATATTTCTAACTAAAATAGTGGTTATGTAATCAGGACCTTCTAAAATACTGATTTAAAACCATTTTGTTAAATGTGAAGGAAAATATATGTTTTCCATTTTCTATGAAAGTATTGTTAATAAATACTATATATATATCCTAATCAATTTTTATAATATACTTTTAAATGAATAAGGTTAGATAGTAATCATTTTGTATTATTCATTAAAAAGATTTCAAACTTAACTTTCCTTTTTAGTCTAATCTAAAAGCTATAGGGTTTTACTGTTAATTGCTTATTTAAATTTATACTTAAAGAGTATTTTGTTCTAAGTATTTCTACAAGTAATGATTGAATATAGCCTATCCGAACAGTACCTCTTAGTTGCTATGATTGTTTAAAGAAGAAAAAGTGAAAGATGTGACTTCCTAACCAGTTGGGAAAGCAACATACAGTGAATATTAGTAACTCTTTTATAGAATAATTTATAAATAAGTATAATATATGCTATGCATACAATAAGTACTAGGTATGAGTGACATAAAATAATGATATTTATATTCCTCAAGAGGAAGATGTTTGAATTCAAGTTTAAATAAGTTTTGGATGTAAAGAAATGATTAAAAAAAAATGGAAGGTTGTTTATGACCTTCTTTTCTCTCATTTAGTATCTATTTGTTGAGTGTGTACCATGTTCTAAGTATTGTTTTGGAGTCTGAAAATGTAGCTCTATTTAAGACTTTGTTGTCATAGAGGAGATAACAAATAATAAACAAGTAAATAACACAATGCAGATATTAATAGTAATGCTTGTATTGTATTCAGGAATATCACTTCCATATTCTCATTTACAATACAATATAATAAAATAATTATTTAATTTTTAAAATAAGGTAATATTATGAGAGTGAAGAGGAGAAAATCTGTGTCAAAAGGCCAATACAGAATGTTTAGAAAATATTTTTGGAGAAGACAGACTTGGCTTTAATATTTTGAGGTGAGGAAGCAAGAATAAATGTCTTAGGAGAGAACAGTATTTGTGTATTACTAAAACAAATTGAAGGCCAACATGACTAAAACAGATGAACACGGAAGAGAGTAATAGGGCTTGGAAACATCAGTGAAGTATTCAATTTTCAGATCATATATGCTGTGCTAGGAAATTTAGATTTCATCTTATTAAGAATGCATTGTAGAGTTTTAAACAGAGGAGTGGCATGATGTGAATTATGTTTTTTAAAATTTTAATGTTAACATTTAATGTTAATGTTGTTTAAAAAGTATTTTTAAATAGATGGAAAAATATGGGCTGGGGTTGTGGCTCAGCTGTAGGGCACTTGCTTAGCATGTGTAAAGCATTGGGTTCAATTCTCAGCACAGCATATAAATAAGTAAAATAAAGGTCCGTCAATAATTAAAAATTATATAAACCAAAGATGGTAAAATATGCTTAACATAGCTATCTTAATCATTTTAAAGTGCACAGCTCAGTGGCATTATTAGGTACTATTATATTGTTGTCCATCTCTAGAACTCTCTTTTCTTTCTTTTTTTGGTACTGGGGTTTGAACCCAGGGCCACTTTACCACTGACCCCATTGGCAAAAGTTTTTATTTTTTATTTTGAGACAGGATCTTGCTAAGTTGCTTGGGGGCCTTGCTGAGTTGTTGAGGCTGGCTATGAATTTGTGATCCTCTTGCCCCTACCAAGTCACTGGGATTACAGGCACATGCCATCATGTCTGGCTCTAGAACTCTTCATCTTGCAAAATGGGAACTCAACCCATTAAACAAAAACTCTCCATTCTTCCCTCTCCAAGCCCCCTCATAACCACCATTCAATTTTCTGTCTGTATGAATATGACACTCTAGATATGAGTGGGATCATACAGTATATTTCTCTTGGGGTCTGTCTTATTTCACTTAGCGTTATGATTTCACAAATTCATCCATGTTGTGGCCTGTGTCATATTTTTTAAGACTGAATTAACTTATTGTACACAGAGATGCTTCTTGATTTATGATTATAAATCGAGAGATATTGTCATCAAAAATACCTTTAATATTTAGCAACACAGTATACTGTAGAGTATGTTGATCATTTACTCTTGTGATAGTGTGGCTCATGATCTTTGACTCCCTGCTGCTCATCAAGGCCACTGCCCAATATCACTAGAGAGTAGCTTCCCTCATATTGCTTGCCTGGGAAAAGATCAAAGTTAAAAGTCTGTGCTTTCTACTGAAAGTATATCACTTTTACACCATCATGAAGTAAAACAAATCAGGGACCATGTGTATATACCATATTTACTTATTTGTGTGTGATGGACACTTGAGTCGGTTTCACTTTTGGCTACTCTGAATAATGCTACTGTGAACATAGGTATATTTCCTTGAGTTCCTGCACTTAATTTGGGGTATGTGTCCAGAAGTTGGATTGCTTCAAGTCAAGATATATAGTTTTAAATTTTCAAGAAACAGACATTGTTTTTCTTAGTGGCTGCACTATTTTATACTTTCACCAACAGTGCAGAGTAGTTCCAATTTTACACATCCTTTCTAAATTTATTTATTTATTTATTTTGTTTTTGAAGGTGCTACTCACCATTCTAATGAGGGTGAGGTGGTATCTCACTGCTGTTTTGATTTGCCTTTCTCTAGTAGTTAATGATATTTTAGAGAATCTTTTCATGTGTTTATCACCCATTTTTATGTCTTCTTTAGAACATGTCTTTTCAAATACTTTGCCCAGTTTTCAGATGGATTGTGTTTCTGTTGACTTATAGAAGTTCTTTATGTAATTGATGCAGTCTTAATACACTGCCCAGGCTGGCCTTAAACTCATTAAGCTCAGGCTATCCTCCTGCCTCTTACTTGAGTAACTGGGAACATAGGTGTACGCCACTGTTCCTGGTCTTGTATTCTTAATAGTAACTCTTTAACAAATATATAATTTGCAAATATTTTCTCTTATTCTGAGGGTTTTTCGTTGTGTTGGTTTTGTCCTTTGGTGTGATCAGAGGTTTTAAATTTTAATATAGTCTAATTTATCTGTTTTTTTTTCTTTTGTTGCTTGTGCTTTTTGTATTATATCCAAGAAATCATTGCCAAATCTAAGAACATAAAGCTTTTCTCTGTTTTCTTCAAAGGGTTTTATAATTATAGCCTTTGATCCTTTATTTTTGGGGTGGTGCTGAAGATTGAACCAAGGCCTTGTAATCTAGCACTGAGCTTCCTCCCTAGCCCTATTTGATCCAATTTGAGTTAATTTTGCATATGGCACAAGGTAAGTTTCTTAATCTGTTCATGATAATATAACTAAATGCCTTAGACTGAACAATTTGTAATAATAGAAATATATTTCTCACAGCTATAAAGGCTGGAAAGTCTAAGATCCAGGTGTTGGCAGGTTCAGTGTCTAGTGAAGGCTGGTCTCTGCTTTATAAAATGGCACCTTGAATCTTGTGTCTCATGTGGCACAATGTGGGAGTTGGAAGGACAAAAAGCAGCAAGCATTATGTGAAGCTCCTCTTATGAGGGCTTTAATCCTGTTCAAGGGAGGGTGCCCTCACGACCCAAAGTCCCCACCTCTTAATACTGTTGCACTGGAGATTGAGTTTCAGCATGAAATTTGAAGGGGCACAAACATTCAAACCATAGCATTAAGGACCCCTCTCATTCTTTTGCATGTTGATATCAAGTTTTCTAAACATCATGATTTATGTTTTTAGAAGACAGCGCCGTATAGGGTAAGAGTGGAAGCAGACAAATCAATAAAGGTAGTAAGGAAATAGTATAGGCAACAGTTACCGTATCTTAGAAAGATGTGGTAGTAATGGTGACAGAAATAGATACATGATATGTTTAAGAGTTAAAGTGGCAGAGCTTGCTTTCATTAATTGTATTTGGAGGCAAGGGAATGAGAGTATCAAGAATTATTCCTAGGGTTTACTTGAGTGGACTCAAGTGCTATTTATTGTGTCAGAAAAAAAAAAAAAGAGGTATTGATTAAGAGAGAAGAATTATCTGCATTGGAAAGGGAAAAATCAAGAAATATTAATTCTGAAATATCAATTGGGTATGCAAATGGATTTCTGTTGTGTAATTGGTTACATGAGTTAGAAACACAGGGACCTAGCCATTGGGTTAGAGATATAAACTTAGGAATGAGTAGCACATGTGGGTAAGATTTAAGGTCACAAGACTAGATGAGATAATGTGGATAGAGGAAAGAGCATAGAATTGAGTCCAGGGTTACTACAAAATTTCTAGGTAGTGCAAAGATGGAGGATGTAGCAAAGTGAAGAGTGAAGTATCTGCTGTCTTTTTTTTTTTTAATCACATTTTGTATTTGAAAACAGACTTACACAAACTACTATACTGGATAAATGTTTATGAAAAACAGGTAAAGGGGTGTTCAGTGCCTGGAGTACTGATTTCTTCCAAACCAGTGACCAAGTAAAAACAGAACAACAGGAAAATAGGAAGTTTACCTATATTGAACTCTTTTGTAGAGACTCTTTTGCTGATAGTCCAAAAATCAATATGGTGAAGATTTCTGGAGAAGCTTAGTTAAGGTTTTCTGTGGAAGAGAGGGTGTCACTACATTGCCATATAAAGTAAACTCATAGAGGAATAGCAGTGCCCTTGTCTTCATTATATTTTGTTTGCTAGAAGCAAGTATCAGATTTTACTTAGACTGAACTGAAGGAGATGGGATCACATGGGGCCATAACTCACCAGAGGTCTAGAATGTAAGTAAAGCTTCTCTCCAGTGCTTAGCCTCATCAGTATAGTGTAACGATTGTACAAAGGATGTTTGACTGTGTTTTAAAAGATAGAAGGACAAAAATGTTAAAAGAGCAGTGTAATCATTCAGAAGATTGAATTAGTTATAATGTGGATGAAATCACGAAGTTTTGATTTTTAGGGCATTGGTTGTGAAATAGCATAAATTAAATTTGGAAATATTACAGAGGAAGTATTGGCAGGATTTGCTGATTGCTTTGGAGCTTGAAGGAATATGGTAGAGAAGAGGGAGTAGACTGGGATAATTTTGAGGTTACTTGATTGGGGAATGGGAAGATGGTGTGCCATTGATTAATCAATTCAATTAATGTTTGAGTGCTTTGAGGCAATATATTGATGTTAAATTCATGATGTGGTTTTAGGCCTCCTGAGGGAACCTAAGAAGCACAAACTAGTATTTCACATCTGCTTTCTTGAAAACCTTGGTTTTCTCTGTAGACTCACAGGAAGTTATTCATTAGCAGGTTTAAAAATTACACTAGAAATATTTTTATCTAATGCCTAAGTGTGAACTGTTTAATAGAATTTGAAAAATGCTGTGATGATGTCACCTCAAAATTATAGTCAAGATATTTTATTAACTTCTAAATTGGCTGGATATAATGGAGAAATTCTCAGAAATTTGCAGTCAGATTATAATAGTGCATGTGAGATTAATAAAGATAAGAAAAAGTGGAAGAGAAGTAGAAAGTCTTTTTATTTTTAAAAGATTTTCTCTTTTTCTAAAGTTTTTTTTAAAAAGATTTTCTCTTTTTCTAACGTTTTACAAAAAGCAAAAATATTGCTTTTTGTAAAACGTTAGAAAAATATAGAGAGGACTTATGCCTGACTTTCTAGCTAAGTTTTATACACACACACACACACACACACACACACATTTTTGTGTAAAGGACCGAATAGGAGTCCATGCTTTGTAGGACATATGATCTCTGTCATAGTTCCTCACCTTAGTGACTTGAGAACATTGATGGATAATACTTAACAGAATGGTCACGGTTGTGTTTTGGTAAAACTTTTTAACAAAAAAGTTTTACTATCAAATTTTGACAAGCCAGATTTTGCCCAAAGGGTATAATTTGCTGACCTCTCTTCTAGGTAATTGGCAATTTGGTGTATTTTTTTTCATATTTTCCCAAGACTCATAAATTGTTAGAGTCTGTAAACAAGTCAAGATGGCGCCTGGCATTTTGTAGAGGGAGTGGTTTGTGAAGTAATGCCAGCGAGCCATTAAGTGTGGAGATTCCTTATTGGTTGACTGTTGTATCTAGTTTATGTTAATTAAGATAAGCTGTGTGGAATGTATATATACCCCTCTGATCCTACAATAAACGACTCCTACTCCTGCTGTATCAATCTACACAAGTTGTTTGTCCCCCCCCCCCCCCAGTTATTCTGCTGCAGCCAGACTGCGGCAATAAATGATATTTTCAAGTTTCCTTTTCCTTCTTATGTATCTATCTTATAGCGTTTTTTGTTGAAATTTAGAAGAATCTGTCATTATATAATTCTCTATTTTGTTTCTTTAAATTTTTCACTTTTACAAAAATGTTATTGTGAAATTCCCTTATATACTGTATCTTTCTACACCATGGGAATATGTTCATATAGTATGTTATCCAATTGCTTTGGATCCAAGTTTGTATTTATTTTATTTATATTTTTGCTGCAAACTTTGGTACAAAGTGAAGCAAGTGACCTATGGAGCGGTTCATGCCATTGTTGATGACTGTTGGGTCTCACAGACATGTACATTTTCTAGTGCCATTTTAGCCATTCTCCTACTATTTAGTTGTAAAAATAATCCTGATCCTACCCAACCTGTCTTTCCAATTCCTTTAAAAGAAGGGAGTTTAGAAGACCTATACATAGCAATCACGTTCTGGAAGCCTTCTGTTTATATAAAATGAATCATATTTTTGTAATTAAATGGTGTACTCATCAAAATGCATTATCTGTTTGTATCTCCAAAATACTGTATTGAAGGGTTTAGTTCTGTGTGATCCATCTTACTTGTTATATAGAAAGGTCTTAAGTATCACCAGAGCTAACTATCTCTGTTTCTTGATTTCTAGTACTGAAGGTTTATTTCTTAAATTTTATCTGGTTTATTTCTTATGATTTTTTTTTCCCATTTTCAGAGTTTTGCTAATTTGCTAAGTCTGGCCTCAAGCTTGTGGTCCTTCTGCCTCAGCCTTCTGAGTTGCTGGGATCACAGGCATGTACTGCTTCACCCAGCAAATTTTTAAATCTTTATATAAGGCAATTCATACAGTAATTATTTATTGGTTCTTTTTTATTCATATATAGTATGTTATTAATATTCCACCATTTACAAAATCAATTTTATTCTTAACCAACATTTGGATAGTTGCTAATATTTGGCTATAATAAATAATTTTTGTGAAAATTTTATTCATTATTGTTATTTGAAGAGTGCATGTCACATTGACATTTGTCAATACTTGATAATCTCAATTTTTTTCACATAGGCATTTTTATGGGGTCTAGTATATCTTATGGTTTCAATTTATATTTCTCTAATGAATAGTAATAGTGAGCACCTTTCCATGAAGTTATTCACCATTTGGAAATCTTTTTTGAAATGCTTATTTTGTATTTTTAAAAATTATGATCATTGCCTTTTCTTTATTTTTAAGAGGTATATATTTAAGATATAGTTTCTTGTTGGATATTATTATTCAATGTATATTTTTCATTTCTCATATTTTCCTTTTAATTATCCTAATGTTGGGTTTTGTAAATATATTATCAGTTTTAATATATTTCAGTTTATCATTATTTTTCTTTGTAGTGTGTGTATTTTTATTTTGTTTAATAAATCTTTAATGAAATCATGAAGCGGCTTTCTTAGGTAAGCTTCTGGGATTGCTTAGGACTTGTCCATAATTCATTTAAAATTGATTTGTTTGTATGGTTTGAGATAGGTTAGTTTTGTGCACATAAATACCAGGTGGTTGATCCAGGATCAGTTATTGAAGATGACCATCTTCCTGTTGCTTACTACTGAAGTACCTTTGTCATAAATCAGGTGACCATATATATATAGGTCTGTCTCTGGTTGTTTTCTTCTGTTCTACTGGTTTGTTCATGTGTCTTTGCTCAAGTTCCACACTGTCTTAATTAACTCTGTTTTTATAATAAATCCTACTATGTTACAATATAAATTCTGCATTGTTACTATTATCATCCTCCTTAATCCCTTTCTTTCAAGATGTCTCAGCTTTTTATTTTCATATAATTTTTAGAATCAACTCATCAAATTCCGTAGAAAAGGAATTTTGATTGAAATTTATTATCTATAAATCACTTAGTGGATAATTGATATCTTTACAATATTGAGTCATTCCCTTTAATGAACATGTGTTCTTTAATTTTTCACAACATTCTTTTTGTTTTATATATATAATTGTAGCACCCTTTTAAGGTAGCTTTCATACATATTTGGTTGCTTTTCACTGCTTTTCAAAATAGTACTTATTTTACTTATTGGTAACAACAGAATCTAGTTGATGTACTTACTTTAGGGACATTTCTTAAGTTATTTATTAATTTTAATTGTTTACATATTCTATTGGATTTTATTACTTTTTCAAAGAACTAATTTTTATCTTCTAACTTTTCCAAGTAATCAATTTCTGCTCTCATTTTTGTTATTTTACTTTCAATTTATTTTCCTTTGCTGTTTATTTATTATTTCTTTAGTTAGTTAGATAATTTATATTGGGAGTTTTTGCCTTTTTTTAATGTATTTATTCAGGGTATATAGGTTTAGCTGTGGTCAACAACATAAGTGTGGGAGCAGAACTTTCCACCCTAGTGTTGTTGACTGTATTCAGTTCCTTCCTGGAAGTCACAGTTCCTTGTTGGCTATTGTTTGGGGGCTTGACCTCCTCACCATGTGAACCACTCATTAGGATACCCATAGCCCTGGTAGCTATCTTAAGCTGAGTCATCAGGAGAGAAAGTCAAGAAATTCAGCTAGCACCTGGCATTTACTCTGCAGTATTCATTGAAGAATGAGTATCATCCATTCACTGTTTTCAGATGTTCTTACTATAAAGACAAACAACTCCTTTCCACATGCAAAGGAAGGGATTATATTTGGCTTTGGCTACTGGGAGGTTTGGAATATTGGTCACTATTTTAGAGCCTCTTTGCTTGGAGTATTTTGTATGCTCTTATTTCTTTCCAGTTTTATTCTGCTATATCAAAACATACTCTGTATGTTACAGATCACCTTGTAGCCTCACATTTTGCCTGCTTTTGTGTATGTTTTGAGTTTATCTGAAAGTAGTTTATTATTCACTTTTGGATGTTGTGTTCTGCATGTATATATCAATCAGATCAGGTGTGTTACTGTGCTGTTAAAATATTCTGTACCTTTCGGTTTGGACTTGCAGCTCAGTGGTAGAGCACTTGCTTATCATGTGTGAAGCACTGGGTTCAATAATCAGCATCACATAAAATAAATAAATAAAATGAAGATGTTGTGTCAATCTACAAAAAAAGGCTATGAAAATATTCTGTAGCTTTATATTTTCAGTAATTAGTTGTATGCCCTAATATTGGGGAAAAATGTAAATTTAGTATCTCAAAATTCTAAATTTCTGTCTCTGGTTCATTTATCCTTTTATCATTTGGAATTTGATGTCTTTATTTCCAAGTTTTTTCCCCTAAAGCCTACTTTTCTCACATTACTAAATATACATTAACTTTCTTTTCTTGTCTAATTATTCATCTTTTCTAAAATTTTACTTTCAGTGTTTGTGCAAATTTATGAAATTTTGTCACTTATAAGCAGCATATATTTTTTAAAAATCTAAATGACAATAATTCTATTATGAAATGTTTACTTGTTATATGTATTGGATAAAATGCATCCTCTCATTATGTTCTTCATATTCTACCTTTTGTGTATTCCTTTCTTTTTCTTCTCTTTTCTTTTCCCTCCCCTCCCCTCCCCTCCCCTCCCCTCCCCTCCCCTCCCCTCCCCTCCCCTCCCATGGATTTTCTGATGCTTAAGTTTTTTTTCCATTTGCTTGTTGATTTTCCATTCTTTTAGCTACCTCTAGCAGTTACCTAGAGATGACAGCATGAATATTAGAGATGTCTTATATGAATCGTCCTTTTTTAAAATATTTTTTAAGTTGTCAGTGAATTTTTTTTTCTTTATTTGTTTATTTATATGTGGTGCTGAGGATCAAACCCAGGGCCTCACACATGCCAGGCAAGTGCTCTACCACTGAACCACAACTCTAGCCCTATGAATTGTCCTTTTTTTAGCAATTCATGGACAATCCAAGAAAGTTATAACATTTATTTGGTTTCTCTTGCCTTCTGTTCCATTTTTATTTATTTTAAGATTATGTTTTAATTTTAGTATCATTATAAATGTTATAAATGTTTGGTATTTGAGATTTGTCAGCATATTTGCCATTTCCATTGCTTCTATTACTTTTCTTTGAGTGGTATCAGTCTGACATTTTTCTTGTGTAGATTGGCTAGCAGCAAATTCTCTTTCATTTGTTATAAAATGTCCTTATTTTGCTTTTGTTGGTGAGGATAAACTTTTCCTTTACTCTCTTAAGTTCAGTGTTTGAGAGGGCTGTGAATTAAATTAACAAAGGACAAGTTCCCAAGACAAAATGTGACTTTTTTTTTTTTAATTCGACTATGTGGGAGTTGACCGAAAAATGTGATTTAAAGAGGTGGTTAGAATTTATGTCTTACTTGCCATCTTAATAGGGGAAGGGAAGTGGGTGAAGAGTTAGTTACAGGAGGAAAAAAAAAGAGAGAATTTCAGGAAAGAAAAATGGACCCTTAAGAGAACAGATCAGAGAAATAATAATTTTAGACAATAACTATTCAGACAATTATTCCAGTGCAAACTTTCCATCTTCAGTGTTAGGAGCCACTCTTCCTGGGTTGTGAAACTCTCTGGGAAGGGATTTATGGCAGTTGAATTTTTTTGTGTGCCTGTGGTTGGGGAAGCCCAGGCTTTGGCCAGATAAGAGGAATTAATAAGAAGAATCTTTACTGTGTTATGTGCTGGATCATTTCCCTTTCATTATTGGAAGATTGTTTGAGTTTGGAATTCTTAGCTGCTGTTTTCATTTAACATCTTGAAGAGGTCATTGCTTATTGTTGCTTTTTCTGAGGGCAAGGGGATGTCTTTTCCTCTTCTACTTTCCTCTTCCCCTTCGCTGGTTTTGTGATTTTTTTCCTTTGGTGATTTTACTATTATATACCCAAGTCTTTTTCTCTCTAACTTGTGATTTGTAGTATTCCATCAACATATAGTCCAGTGTTTTTTCCTGTTTTGGAAAAATTGTGGCTATCATCTCTTCAAATAATTTTTTTAGTTATATATCTACTATCTTTCTTGTATTCCAGATATGTTAGACCTTTTTAGAGGTATATTTCCTTTATTTGTTTTGTCTAATTTTCATGCCATTTGTCAGCCTAATTATCACTGATTTCGCTTTCATTTAATTTTTCTCCTTGGGCTGAGTTTATTAAGTTGGCTATTCTTATTTTCATAGTTTTTTTTTTTTGTGTGTGTGTGTGTGTGTGTGTCTCATTCTTTAGTCTCTGTATGGTATTGTCTGCCCCCAGAGAGGTGTTTCTTTTGATTATGGATTAGGAACTGAATCGATTCAAGGCTGGATTCTTGTAGTCTTTGTGAGAGTTTGCTTTATTTTCAGTTTGCCTGTTCCTAGCTTGTAACCCTCCTGAGGTCCTTTGGATACCTGAAGTTTTGCTGTGGCCCTCCTGTGTTGGTACTTTCATTATTTTCTCCCCATACTGAAATTTTTGCTTAGCTTTTTTTTTGCTACCAGTTGATCTAGATAAAAGCCACTGATAAGTTTGTTGAAAGTTTGTTTCAGTGTTTTGAGACCTGTTCTATTTCTGTTTTTTAAGCGTGTACCTGGAGTTTTGGTGAAAGTTTGTTTAATAATCTTTGAGGCTATGTTAGGCTATGTACATGTTTTTGTCTCCCTTGCTCTGAGAATTGCTGACAGCTCTGTTAAGGTTCTGTGTTCTTACTTGTGAGCAAACACTTCAGTGAGGAAATTCATGCTGAATGTTTTCTGTGTGCTTTCTTCTCTCGAAATCTTCACTCCTTAAATCTTGACTGCCTTTGTAGCATTGTATTACTCTAACAAGAATACTTGAGGGATCAATTTATAAGGAGGTGTATTAGTCAGTGTTTTCACTGCTGCAGCCAAAAGAGTTGACAAGAACAATTTCAGAGGTGGAAAAGTTGATTTGGCTCTCATGGTTTCAGAAGTCTCGGTACATAGATGGCCAGTTCCATTCCTTGAGGCCTGAGGTGAGGCCGAATATTTTTGTTAGAAGTGTGGTGAATGAAAGCAACAGGACATGATACCAGGAGTGAGAGAAAGACTAAGCTCAGTTTATAAACTATGTATCCCAAAGCCATTCTCCTAATGACCCTCCTCTCCAGCCATACCCTACTTGCCTACAGTTGCCACCCAACTAATCCCTAGTAGCAAATTAACGCACTGATTAGGGTAAGGCTCTCATAACCCAATCATTTCACCTCCAAGTATTCTTGCATTATCTCGCAAGCTTTTGAGGGACATCTAATATCTAAATCATAAGAGGGGGGATGTTTATTTTGACTCATGAGTATAGGAATTTAATTCATGGTTGTTTTTCTAGTTCCTTTTGAGCCCATGTAAGGTGGAATGTCATGGTGGGAGTATGTGGTGGAAGAAGGTGCTTGCCTCATGGCGGCTGCAAACTAAAAAAAGAGAGGAGGCTAGGGTCCCAATATCTCCTTCAAAGCATGCCCTAACTTCCCTAGGGCCACCATGAAAAAGGTTTGACCACCTTGCAGTGTGCAGTGAGCTGCCAACAGTCTTCAACTTTGGGGATCACTTAACCAATCTATAGCAGGTGGTAACTTTTAATTGCTTTTAAAAATATTAAATAATCACGTATAAATCCACTTTAATTTTTAGTTGCTTCTGTTGAATGTGTAGTTTGGTAGAAGATAATTGCTTTTGCTGCAATGATAACCTTTTGCTGTTACATTCTTCAATTGTTTAGCATGAAATAATGTTACCGCATTGTATATAATATCAGAAGAGGAAGTTAGACATTCCTTTCTCTTCAAATATCAAAATGTACCACTTTTGAGACATGGCTAATCATTTATACATCTATATTTATTTGAGAATATTTATCTCTTATAGGTTGCTTAGCCAAACAATGAAGGATCATCTAGTAAGAGTAGCAAATGAAGCGGAATTTATCCTGAGCAGGCAGAGAGCAGAGGATATTCACAGACATGCGGAATTTGAGGTAGGTTACAACAACATGTCACTGATGTAAAGAAATTATGTTTTGCAATAGTCATTACAGTTGCCTAGGTAAAATGACAATGGTCTAAGTAAATGTGTTATATATTATCCGAAAACTAAGTTTGTGAAAAATTCGCAGAGGGTTTTGGGGTGAGAATTACTCATGTGTTTTGCCCTCTCATCTCAACTCCACCTCATCTGAAAATTGGCCAGAGCAGCTTGTTTGGCTGACCCAATTTTAATAACAAAAACGGGATCCTGGCTCTCTTGCTTTTCCAATAAAGAAAATTAGCAAAGGACTTTAGACCTCTCTGGGTAATATTGAGCTAGTTTATCAGAAGTGAAAATTTCTGTGGCAAAAATAGTGTCTCCTTTTACAGAGGAGTTGAACACAGATATGTATAATTTTCCTACCCTTATGGTTTGAGAACCCTATTTGTAGCCGAGGAGATGAGGGAAAATATAGCTCTCTTCTTGGATCCCCACTGGGAGACCAAGTTCTAGACCATTCTGGAATCACTGCTTATGTCATGTATATGTGCAGCAAATATGAGTTTATACCGGAGGTTAATGATTTTATAGCTTTGTAATGTTCCCAACACACCTACAGTAAACTAAATTTTGAATTAAAAATTTGATTTGAACATTGCTGTAGAACTCGAAAAAGCAAAGTACTGAATAGGCTATTTCTAACATGTAAAGAGGAGATATATGTTCGTATTTTTCTGGTATTTTACAAAAGATGAAAAGCACTTCAGCACATTTTATACAACAGCAAAACTTGAAAAATTGTTCTAGAAAAATAAACTCTAGAAGCGTTTCTTTCACTTATTGCGGGAACAAAATGTTAATTAAAACTGTAGCTAACATAAACTATCAGTGTAATAAGAGAATTACATATTGTGAATTCTGAGAATTTTCCTGAATTTTGAAGATGTTTCTTTTTAAAAATTTATTTATTTATTTATTTTAATTAGCTATATGTGACAGCAGAATGCACTTTGATTCATTGTACACTAATACAGCACAACTTTTCATTTTTCTGGTTGTACACGATGTGGTGTCACACCATATGTGCAGTCATACATGTAGATTAATGATGTTTATCTCATTCCACCATCTTTTCTGCTTCCATGTCCCCTCTTTACCCCTCCCTCCCCTTTGCCCAAAGTTCCTCCATTTTCCCATGCCCCTTCCACCCCCATTATGGATCAACATCCACAAAATATTCAGCCTTTGGTTTTTTGGGATTGCCTTACTTTGCTTAGTGTGATATTTTCTAACTACATCCATTTACCTGCAAATGTCATAATTTTATTATCTTTTAATGCTGAGTAATATTCCATTGTGTATATATACCACAGTTTCTTTAGCTATTCATCTATTGAAGGGCATCTAGGTTGGTTCCACAGTTTAGCTATTATGAATTGAGATGCTGTAAACATTGATGTGGCTGCGTTACTACAGCATGCTGATTTTAAGTCCTTTGGGTACAGACCAAGGAGTGGGGTAGCTGGGTCAAATGGTAGTTCCATTCCAAGTTTTCTACGGAATCTCTGTACTGCTTTCCAGATTGGTTGCACCAATTTGCAGTGCCACCAGCAATGTATGAGTGTGCTTTATGCTCCACATCCTCGCAACCATTTATTGTTTGTATTTTTGATAACTGCCATTATGACTGGCATGAGATGAAATCTTAGTTTTGATTTGCATTTCTCTAATTACTAGAGATGTTGAACATTTTTTCATATATTTGTTGATCAAATATATATTTTCTTCTGAGAAGTGTCTGCTCAGGTCCTTAGCCCATTTATTGATTTTTTAAAAGATATTTTTTAGTTCTAGATGGACACAGTATCTTTATTTACTTATCTTTATGTGGTGTTGAGGATCAAATCCAGGGCCTCACATGTCTAGGTCAGCGCTCTACCACTGGGCCACAACCTCAGCCCTGGGTGGTTTGTTTTTTTGGTGTTGAGATTTTTGATTCTTAGTGCTCTGTCATACAGATGGCAAAAATTTGCTCCCGAAATGTAGGTTCTCTCTTCACCTCATTGATTGATTGTTTTTCTGAGAAGATGTTTTATTGTAGGATATCATCAGTCTTGGTGGCACATGCCTGCAATCCCAGTAGTTCAAGAGGCTGAGGCAGGAGGATTTCATGTTTGAGGCCAGCGTTAGTAACTTAGCAAGACTCTGGCTTATAATAAAAAATAAAAAGGGCTAGGAAGTAGCTCAGTGGTAAAGTGCCCTTGAGTTCAATCCCTAGTACAAAATAAATAAATAAATAAATTATAGGAGATCTACTTATATATGAACATATGTAGAAAAGTAATGAATTTTAGCAGCCAGTCCTAAGAAAACTTTCTATGTGTATTCATATGTTCACATTTTTCTAGTTTTGGTAATGTAATTTATTTTGTAAGTTTGTTGACTGTTTGAATGATATCCTGGTTGATTCAGTATTACAGGCCAATACTTGCAGTGTCTTAGAAGTCTGGAGGCATTGCTTTCTGATATTTTCCTCAGGGTTCAATTTGCTGTTTCTATCTTTTGTCTGAGATTTCTTTGTCTATGAAATTAAATTTCTTAACAGCATTATGGCTCATTTTAAACATTATTTATCAAATTGTCCTGGAATATGGTTTCATATTATAATCTGCAGATTCAGATTTTTACTTAATTTTTTGGAAATATTCCAAAATTATGTCTTGAAACATATTTTTTCCTTTTTCTTTACTTCGTGATATTAAACTTATGTTAGATGTGTTTTCCTTTCATAGCCATTAGCTTTTCTCTGATTGCTTTACTTGCTTATACTACCTTTTTGTTTTGTTTTGTTGAAAAGCTGAGGATTTAATCCAGGGCCTTCCACATGCTAGGCAAGCACTCTACCACCTACCTACATCTTCAGCCCCACTTTCTTTTTATTTCTAACTTTATTAATTAAATTTTGAGTATTTTATTTTGACCTTGATATTTTTAACTTATTTATTAGATCTATAGTTCTTAAGTTTTGTTTCTCATTTTGTTTATTTAGAATCAAAAGGTATCTCCTTTTATACTTACTTTATTTTGATTATTTTTAAATCACTTTTTTTTTACTGTGTTCACCAGAAGAAAATAATGATGAGAAAATTTCTTTTATTCTTCAAGCTATATTTTCTCCTAGAATTCTTTGTCTTTTGTATATAATCTTATAATTTTATTTAAAAATTTATTAGTTCATTTATTTATTGATTGATAAGTATCTGGATAACTACCATGATTTTTCTTTCCATCTTGATCATACTTAGAATGCTCCACCCTGGAATTCTGTTGGTTTATGCAGAATGTGCAGCAGTAAAATGTCCTAGTAACTTTTTCCCTTCCCACTGTATGTACAGGCTTTTTTTCTCTCTCTGAGCTACAGTTTGCTTTCTGACCAGTAACCTATAGTGCATCATGAAGAGAGATAAAGCTTAGTTGAGGTGGGAAAAAGGAGGCTTTCTTTAAATACTTGGTTTTCTTTTTGTAAGTTTTGTGAAATGTTTTCTACCAGATTCATTCCATCTTGTTTGTGACTAGACACTTCTAATAGGGCACTGTGTTGAGGCTGAATTATTTTCCCAGGCAGTTCCTATAGTAGTCTGTAGTCCACTTCAGACAGCACAGTCAGCCCTGCCATTTCACCCCTCATTTCACCAATTTTTACACTGTGGATTTTTCTATCATTTCTAGTTAGAAGAGGAAAGAGATTATGGTACCTATTCATTTTGTTTCTTTACATATTTAAAGACATTATGAAAGAATCTCAGCATTTGGTGGATTTACCTGTTGCTTTGGGTGGTGGGTGCATGGGTGGGAAGTGAATCTTGCTCCTCCTTCTGTTCTAGTTCCAGTGTGTTTGCTTCCCCCTTAACATCCTATATTGTTTCTGCTGTTTGATACTTTATATTATATTCCTTATGTTGTTTCATTATTTTTGGGTTTTCGTTTTTTTGCTTAAAAATATTTTTGGTAGCTTCGTTTCAGGCATTAAAGGAAGGGGAAAGAGTTTGATTGCCATTTCAGCCTGCCATCGTAACTTAGAGCCTATTAATGTCCTTCCTAATTAATTACGGAGAAGTTTACTTTATAGTAACTGTGGGTTGAGAATGCAGTTTCTTCCTTGTATTTGAAGTTTCAGTGATTATGATGGTAGCCATATATGTGATTTTTTTGGTGTGTGTATGAATGAGGAAGAATGAGGAAGGAAAAAACACTTGGAACTGAATGAGGAAAGGTATTTCTTAAGCACTATTATGCAAGAGATTAGACTGATTTGATCTAAGTAGTATATATGTTTGCAGCTTAGATGAGACATGATGGTGCTAATAGTTGTGAATGTTGAATAAGTACTGAGGCTGTGTCAGACAATGTTATGAATAAGTATTAACTAATTTAATCCTTAAAGTAGACCTCTGAGGTAGTACTGTTGCTATTCCTTGTTTTATAAATTTCAAAACAGTCTGAAATAGAAACAACCCAGGTTTGGGAAGTTTAGCTCTTAATCACTAATCTTTGAATTTGGTTCATATTTTATTAGATTTCTACAGAATATATGAATAGAAGTTAATCCTGGAATATATACTAGGTTTATTTTGAGCATTTAATTCATGCTTTGTCTAGTATACTTTTTCATTCAAATCATTTTTATCATGTGTGATATTTGCAATATTATATAGTAATATTATAAGGTGTTATAATAAAATTATCTAAGTAAAACTGAAAATATTTCCAAACAAACATTATTACTTATATTTTTAATGAAGGAAATATGCTTGTTCAACCATTCCACATCAGAGTAAATTCCCCCTCCCCTTCCCCACAGAGGCACTTTACCACTGCTCCACAACCCCATCTCTTTTTATTTTGAGACTGGGTCTCACAAAGTTGCTTAGGGACTTACTAAGTTGCTAAGGCTGGCCTTGAACTTGTGATCCTCTTGCCTCATCCTCTGGTGCTGCTGGGATTACATATGTGTGCCACTGTACCCGGCCAGAGTCACTTTCCAGAGAGAAAAAGATATACATTTTATATTTAATCCTCTTTTATTTTCATATAAAAGGAATTACCCTTCCTATGTTTATTCAACAGACTTCAATTGATTGAACATGCTCACATTTAACGTATTTCTAAGTATACTGCTCTCAAATCTTAAGTAACACTCTATGAGACAGATTTTTCCTAGGCAGCTCATGTTTTACAGGTTGTCTATATTCAGTCTTGAATTCATGCTTTTTATTCTTAAATATTTCTGAACTTTGTATATTGCTACTTATCTCCTCTAAGAAAGAGAGATGTTGTCATGTGTTTATTAGACCATTTGTGGTTGTAAAGTATGTGACTTGTTTAATTTATTATCAAGTTATTGATTACAATATAGATCTGAGATACATATCTCTTTAGTTCATTGCATATTATCATTGGAATGTGCTATCCTTGGCATCTGTTTTGGTTTATGTAGAGGTTCCATGAGTGTCATGGTATTATTGATTTGGTATACATTTTAATTTTAGTTTTTAATCTTACAGCTGTGACTAGAATATTTATGAAAAATATGTCATACTAAATATTTGGACCTTGTCTTGTAAATATAGAATATTGGTGAATATACACATTTCAAGCCCATCTTTTTATAAAAAAAAAGTTGTTTGTTGGAATTTCAGTATGTATAAAATAATGGGCTCTATCAGTCAATTGTCATAATCAATTCATGCCTCAGTCAACTGAAGTTTATTGTAATACAGATGTGAGCCAAATGATCACCTAATGATTTTATTCTTAGGAGTCTATATAAGTTAAAATGCACTTCAATAAGAATTTTGTTATGTTCTTTCATTACTTTGAATTTCATTTAGTATATTATAGAACTTAACTTTTTATTAACATAAATGGAACTATAAACCAGATGTTCAGTTTGTTTGAATTAGTAAAGATGTATATTCCTTTTTATGAAATAAATGCTATGAAAACATTTGATTCCCCCTGGGGATTGAACCCAAGAGTGCTGTACCACTGACCTACATTCCTACTACCTACCCCAGACCCCACCCCCTTATTTTTTTAAATTTTGAGACAGCATCTCATTAAGTAGCTGAGGCTGGCCTTGAACTTGTCATCTTCTGCTTCAGCCTCCCAAGTAGTTGGAATTAAATGGATACACCAATGTACACATCTTTTCTCTAAGCTTTTAGAAATAAATCTTCATAACAATCCTTTGAAGTAGATATTGGTATTATCATCCTCCTGGTTTTACAGATGAGAAAACTTGAAGCAGAGAGGCTAAGTAATTTGCTCTGGGTCATAACAGCCAGGATGTGGGAAAAGTTGAAACCACAGAGTCTGATACAGGGTGTAAATTCAGAACCACTTTGCTATGTGACCATCTACTAAGTGGTTTCGTCTACATTTGTTTATTTCAGCAACAAAAGAAGTTTGTGAAGTACTCGGGATAGATTGAGAGAGTGAGCTTGAGCTATGTACAGGGGCACAGAGTTACTAAAACAACAATTTTGAATTAGAGCTTAGATCTGTACAGTGACTGTACAGTCTGTCCCCATGTACTCTGTTGATTTCAGGGTTCCCAGAGTGTTTGGCTGTGTGGCATTGGTGGTGCATCATTGAGCATAGCTGCCTTCCAAAGTGTTTGTCTATTCTTTAGTTTTGAAGGAGTGTGATACATGTTAACAAATACATATGCAAATGATAATCTTAAGTGTAATTATGATGAAGTACTCAATTTTCTCTTCAGTACTTGCATTTTAATGGTAATTTTTTCTTTATTTAAAAATAAATGTTATTTCATATATAACAGTGAAATATGTTCACTGAAGTTAATAATGAAAAATACAAAGAATACCAATCATTCATAGTTTAGTTTTAACAACTATTTATCTCCATGTTTTGACTATTTAATTTGAAATAATTACAGAATTTTTAAAAATCAAAAAAATGATGTAAGGATCTTGTGTACTCTTTGCCTTAGTGCCAATTTAAATATTCACTTACTTATTCATTCAAACTCCCACTCACCAAATTAGAATCATGAGCCTTTGTCTTTTAAAATCTTAAAAGCAAAATAACTTACTGTGAGTAAGTTGTCATTTATTAATATTTTTTGAAAATATGATTTGTAATAGCTCTTTGATATCCCAATATAAATAAGTAATTATTTTATCATTCTCTATTCTCATACATTTAAATAGTGTATATTTTGCTGTTACACATAAATCTTTGAGGAATATTTATAATTTTTTATATTTCTGATATAAGTGACAATTTGGGATCAGAGGATAAGTTCTTTTGTGTATCTTCACACATTTATCCCCTTTCACTGCTCCATAGTTGAATAATATTCCACTTCGTAATTAATTTCTCAATCGTATCTATACAGAATTAAGTGGTATTTCATAGTGGTTTTGATTTGCATTCCTTAGTGAATAATGATATTGAGCATCTTTTCATGTATTTATTTGCCAGTTATCTATCTTGTTTAGGAAATATCTAATCAAAATCCTTTACCCATTTTTAAATATTTGCCTGTGTCCTTATTATCAGCATGTGGATTTTTTTTTAAACTTTACTTTTATTACTAGTGAGCTTGAAACTGCTTCATTATGATTTAAAATAGTTTTTAAATGTTTGTTTTCTTTGCTTATGTCAGTAAAATCTGTGTTAGTGATTTGTTTACCTATTTGTGAATGGCTTTATTGATTAAGGGTATTAACCTTTCTTTTATTTGTTCTCTATTTTCTCTTGGTGGTTTTTTTTTATTATGAAATTTGTTATATATTTAAATATATACACAGTTATGAATTATATATTTAAATTTTAATTTAAGCTAGTTCAAAGGCTTTCCTTTAGTTTTATTTGTTATTAGTAGTAGTTGTGTTTTTACATTTAGTAAAATAGTTCCCATTTCAAGATCTTTCATATATTCTTTTCCATTCTTCAAAACTGATAGTCATACCCTAACAGGAAAGATAGATAAATTGGACTTTATCAAAATAAAGAAGAAAGTGAAAAGGCAGCCTACAGAATTGGGGAACCTCTGCCAGTCTTATTTGTGATGGGGTCTAGAATCTAGAATATATGAAGAATTTTTATAACTCAATAATAAAGAGATAAATAAAAATTTTAAAATGGGTAAAGGATTTGATTAGATATTTCTCTGAACAAGATAAATAACTGGCAAATAAATATATGAAAGATGCTCAATATCATTATTCATTAAGGAATGCAAATCAAAACCACTATGAAATACCACTGAATTTTCCTGTATAGCTATGATTAAGAAAGGCAATAATAAGCACTGACAGGGAAATGGAGAAATTGGAACCCTGGTATGTTGGTAGAATGTAAAATGATGCAGTCACTCTGGAAAACAGTGTGGGAGTTATGTGGTTAAACATAGTGGTACTGTATGTCCACAAGAATTGAAAACATATATCCACACAAAATCTTGTACACAAATACTTATTGAAGTATTATTCCTAAAAATCCATAATCAGCATAAGCTCAAATATCCATCGACAGATTAATGGATAAAAAAATGTGAGCTCTTCATACAATGGAATATTATTTATACATAAATGTGTGTATATGAATGCATTATATATATGTCCAGCTATATAAAGTTAGGGTTAGGGTTATATAAAATTTAA
The DNA here is from genome assembly GCF_021218885.2 of Marmota monax. Lineage (NCBI taxonomy): Eukaryota > Metazoa > Chordata > Mammalia > Rodentia > Sciuridae > Marmota > Marmota monax. The sequence continues at coordinate 40,125,818 of NW_026693571.1, forward strand.
AGGTTGAAATGATGAATTATAATATAAATAAAAGTCTTATGTCTGTAATCTGTTAAGAGGAAAATAAATTTCTGTGACCATAGTACATTCATTTAGCCTCCGTGGTGCTTTGATGAGTTTATCTAATTAATGACAAATGGCATTAACTATTTTATGTTTCATATTTCATATAAATTTATAACCTTTACTAGAATATTAACATCTAGTGATACATTTGAATATATTTTCTAGATTTAAATATAATTTAAAATATTTTGTTTGGGGGCTAACAATGATAGTGTATTCTTAGGCTATAGGCTTTTTGTCATCAAATATATTATCTATATAGTCTTCAATTGTGTTTATGATTGTCATTGGATACTAAAAATTTCTTGATACTCTTATATAACTTCTAGTACTCTTGGTAAATCATGTTTAGCAGCAAGCTTCTCTGCATGATTTCTCTTCAGTAATTAAATTTAGCATTTCCAGCTGCTGAAAAATTTGTTGGCCTTTTCTGTTCATTTGTGTTTCCTCATGCATAAAATGTAAGACATCCACATAGTTCTAATTCTTTTTGAGTACCAACTTATATGTTGGGGTTGGCAGTTATATTGTATAAATTATTTATTTTCTTATTTAATCTTAAATATGAATATAAAATATTAATCTTATATGTTAATATAAATATGAATTGATATATATATATATCACATATATGATTAGGAGTGTCTTTCTTATAGTAATTTATAAGTAATTTAGGATTTTTTTCCCTTAGAATGCTAGACCAGGTTACTTTTAATGATGTGTAATTTCAGACACCTACATTTTTTCTGGAAGGGCAAGGTATACACAATTACATAGAACTTAAGTTGGGCTAATTATGACTGGATCATTGAGTCTTCTGATTATAAAAGAGCAGAATAATTTTAAATAGTAGAAATAAATCTATATCTGCTCTTTTACAGGAATTTATTTGGGATACTTTAACTGAATTGTATTTAAGTGATGGGTGTGTTTTGATGTGCTAGTTTTTTTGAAAACTTGTTTGCTGATACCACTGAGCTACATATGTGTTTTCAGAGAATTCTGTGCCTATAACTCAGCTCATTGTTCTCCATTATTGCATAAAGCACTTTTCATAGATAATGTATTTCTTATAATAAATTATAAGCACGTAGCTATAACTTGCTATTTTTAATTGTCTCAAGTGATGGTTCTTTAAAATATTAATTATTTATATATGAACAGCCAACAAAAGTCCAGATGTAATCTTAATTTGTGGATTTATTTAGAATTATACCACATAAACTATTCTTTGTTGAGATTCTGATTTGACCAGTGCATGCATGGTGTATGGTTGATTGGACAATTATACATATGTGCAATATAAAAACTGAAATTCTAAACTTTTGGCAGAAAACAGAATGGTAAATCTTGATGACTTTGTATTTGAACATGGATTTTTTTCATAAAAGAGAAAAACATAAAGAAAAAATAAATAATTTGATATCATTAAATTTAAAAAAATTTGTGTGTCACAGTACATTTTCTTTGCATTAAGAAAGTGAAAAGAAAACATACAGAATGGGAAAAACATTTGCAGTTTATTAAACCAGCTCCCCAAATCTGTTTGCTTTTTTACTTTTTACCTTACATTACATTGTTAAATTCAATTTGCTGATGTAATGAGGTGATATGTTATCAAATAGAGATGTGGTCACAACACAAATGTTTATTATTGAACTGTTAGTCATCTTTAATTTTTCAGTGTTTTAAGCAGAATATTACCCATAGAATATAACTCAATTAATGAAAAATTTTAATTTGAAAACAAAAAGGTGTACCTAAAAGGATAATAGAGGTTTAGAAAAATTATTTATGAAATGGAAATGTCAATCCTTAGATTCATACAGAGTTGCAGTTGGCTCTAATTAACCAAAGCAGCCTTGAAGTAAGATAAGAAAGTTGTAAAAACTTTCATTTTTCTGTTTCAGAATTTGTTATAAAACAGCAGTAAACAAAGTAGCATGTTACTAACTTAAGTATATCAAATGAGGGAATAAAACTGAAATAAATCCATACATCTAAGGCCATCGTTTTCTTTTGTTTTGTTCTTTGACACTGGGGAATAAGCTGAAGGGTGCTCTACCACTGACTTATATACCTAGCTCTTTTCATTTTGTAGTTTGAGACAGGGTTTCACTAATTTGTAGAGGCTGACTTCGATCTTGCAATCCTCTTGCCTCAGCCTATTAGGTCTCTGGGATTACATGAGTGCATTACTGGGCCTGGCAAGGCCATTGATTTTTTTGACAGTGGTCCAAAACCAGGGGATAGAACAATAGTCTTTGACAAGTGGTCCTGGGACAACTTGATATCCCCATGCAAAGAGTGAAGTTGACCCCTACCTCATATCTTATTCAAAGATAACTCAAAATCGATCCTTGATCTCAATATAAAAACTAAATTCCTAAATTTTTGTCAGAAAACTGAGTAGTAAATCTTCATGACTTTGAATTTGGACATAGGTTTCTGGATATAATGACATCAATCAAATTAACATGAGAAAAAGTAGATAATTTGATATCATTAAAATTTTTTAAAAATTGCATCATAGAACATTTATATTTATATTAAGAAATTGAAAAGAAAACATACAAAATGGGAAAAATTATAATTGTTTTATAAGGGTTTTAAATTCAGAATACATTGAAAAAATTCTTTTAGAACAATAACAGAAAGACAAGCAACTCAATTTAAAAAAATGGACAAAGGAGAACCTGACACTGTGTCACATGCCTGTAATCCCAGTGGCTCGGGAGGCTGAGACAGGAGGATTATGGTTTGAGAGACAGTGTCAGCAATGGTGAGGTGCTAAGCAACTCAGTGAGACCCTGTCTCTAAGTAAAATACAAAATAGGTCTGGGAATGTGGCTCAGTGGTTGAGTGTCCCTGAGTTCAATCCCTGGGTTGAATAGACTTTTCTCAAAAAAAAAAAAAAAAAAAAAATATATATATATATATATATATATACACACACACACACACACACACACACACACACATACACATACACATGCGCGCGCGTCAAAAATTTGCTCAACACTATTAGTCTTTAAAGAAACACAAATGAAAACCAAAATCACCTGCCATTTCACATACTCTGGGATAGCTAAAATAAAAAAGACATTCAGAAATGTTTGTGGGATGTGGAGATCTTAGAACCCTATATATTGATGGTGTAATGTAAAATAGTAAAGCTGCTTTGGAAAACAGATTAGCATTTCCAAAAAAATCTAAACATATTATAAACACCCCAAAATTCAAAGTTGTATGCCCCCAAATTGAAAATAATTATTCAAACTCATCAGAATAGCCAAATGGTAAAAACAATCTATGATTATTAATTTTATGTGTCAACTTGTAGTCATGAGGAACCCAGATTAAACATTATTTGTGAGTGTGTTTTTAAGGGTGTTTCCAAAGAGATTAATTAGCATTTGAATTGGTAGTTTCAGTATTTTTCTATCGATCAAGTTGTTAATCTCTAGATTAGTTTTCCACAAGTTGTCTCTGTTTTCTCTGAACTTCCTCTTGACTGTCTGGCTTCAAGGCAGTCTTGCTACCAGTACCACACTCAATCACCACTACCACCATTCCCTCTTGAAATTTCTCTTTGTAAACCAGTGCCCTCCCTGTCACCTAAGCCAATATTCACCTATTTGTATTCATTTTAATAGTTCTCAGCTCAGTATCTAATGCTATTAATTGTTATCTTTTCCCTAGACTTTCAAGTGATTTTTTTTCTCTATTTACCAATTACTTCTTCTCAAAGGCTTTTCTGTTTTCTCTTTTTCTACTCAGACTTTAAATATTGAGATTCTTTGGGACTTTATCCTAAGCTGTCTCTTTTGTGTCTGTATTCTTTTGCTGTGCAATTCAATCTGTTTCCTTAGCTCTTAAATACTACCCTTATTCTGATAGTTTCAACCTTTGTGTCTTCAGTCCAGATTCCTTGTCTGATTTATGTGTTTAACCTTATTTTAAATATCCACTTGGACTTCTTACAAACATTACAGTTGAATTTGTTCAGCAGTGCCTTTTTAAGAGATGGGCCCTGGATGCAAACAACCTAGGTTTTTATATTTTTGCTAATACTGTTCAGGTTCTTAAAATCTTTTGTAAATGATTTCTTACTTCTCAAGTCCCTCATTTGTGAAGTGAGAATCATAATACAGTTGTGACCAACAAGGTTCATTTATTTGCTTAGTTGTTTATTCTTTTTGTTTTGTTTTGTGTTTTGGTGCTGGGGCTGGGATCCAGGACCTTGTGCAACTACGTATATGCTGTACGACTGAGCTATACCCACAGCCCTGTAATCCATTTAGAATAGTGTCTGGCATATTGTAAATACTCAGTAAGTGTGAGCTTGTATCTTTATTACCTCATAATCAATATGTTTAAAAAGGAACTCTTGGTTTTCCTTTACCCTGACCTACCAAATCAGAAAGTTAAGAATCATCCTTTAATTATTCATTTTGCATATCTATATCTATATCTTTCTATCTATCTATCTATCTATATATATCTGTCTCCTTGGGATTCATGTTTGTACTTGTTTTGAAAATATGCACTTTCTGTATTATTTCCCAGATTATCATCTTGAATCTGTATTGCAACAAAGTCTTCTGTTTTTAATATTATTCTGATCTTACTCTGTTATAATATTTTCCACATATCAGTAACAATGGTCCAAAAGTAAAAGTGGGTTATATTATGTCTTTCCTATAACCCTTAGTGGTTTTCAATTATACATTAAAAAATTGTTTCCCAGTGGGCTTTTGAGGCTCTGTTGAGCTTGCTCCTGTGTTTTCTCATTTCATCTTATGATCTATCCATATCATTTGACATCAGCCACACTGAGCTGCTTTCAACTCTGCTAAGATACTAACTTCTTTCTTCTTTTCTCTTCTTTATTCTTTCTTCTCTGCACATTCATTCAATACTTATTGTGTATAAGGCACTCTTCCGGGCTAAAAATTTCAAGACTTTCCCAAACCTGCATAGATAACCTGGTATTCAGGAATTTATATGCTTCCGAGGAGAAACAAATGATAAACAATTAAAATAGGTAAAACAGATGGAGTTTTAGATGGTGATTCTAAGAATAGACAGAAAGTGCACTCGAAAAACAAACAAAAAAATGTGATATGGGCATTTCAAATAAGGAGGCAGGAAGGACATCTCTGAAACTGTGATTGAAATGAAGAAGTCTTGAAGATAGCAGGAGGAAGAATCCTACAAACACGAGGAGCAAGTACTGTAGAAGCTTGGAGGCAGGTGCGTGCTTGGTACATTTTAAGAATAAGATACAAATTGGACTAGAGTGAGCAAAAGGAATGATGGAGAAGGACATAATGTTAGAGAGCTAATGTGGGGCCAGATCAGTTGAAGCTTTTTTTTTTTTTTAATTTATGTTTTAGTTTTAGTTGAACACAATACCTTTAGTTAGTTATTTTTATGTGGTGCTGAGGATTGAACCCAGGGCCTGGAACATGCTAGGCAAGCGCTCTATCACTGAGCCACAACCCTAGCCCCCAGTTGAAGCTTTTTAAAAGGCCATTGCAGTGACTTTGATTCTCAGAATTGGAAACTCTTGGAGGGCAATGAACAAAGACTTGACATAATCTGAGTAATGTTTAAATGGACCAGTCTGGTTGATGTTTTGGCAGGATACTATTGGGAAGCAAAAACAAAAATAGAAAGACCATATTGGTGTTTATTAGGGTAATTGAGATACAAAACGATGACCTTGACAAGGCTATTGACAGTAACGATGGTAAGAAGTGGTCAATCAAAATCAACTTTGTTTTACAGCTGAGAGGATTTACTGATAGGTTTATTGTATTATGTGGGAGAGAGAAGGGGATCAAGGCTGACTGGAAGGTTTTTCTTTGAGTAATTGGAGAATGGAGTAACTCCAGGGAAAGGTTAAGACTTTTTTTAAAAGGGGCAGCTTAGAGCCACAGGCAAGGTCAGTAGCCCAGTTTTGAACATGCTCTTTCAAGTGCTAGCAAGATGTTGAAGTGGAGATGGCCATAGTATTGAAGGGATGAAATGATTAGTTAAGTAATATTGCTTGTGTAGCCTAGAATAAACTATAAAAAAGTAGTTCATAAAAACTATGTATAAAGCTTGAAATTCAGGGGAGAAGTCTAGGCTTAGAATACAAATTTGGGAATCTGTTTTGTGTTATTGGTATTTAAAGCCATGAGTCAGGATGAAATCACCAAATGAGTGAATATAGGTGTATGTGCATTGGTAGAAATTCAGGGTAGTTGGCAGTTCTGAAAGTGTATTTAAAAAATTCGGTGAAAAATGATAAACTATGTCAAATGATAGTAATGTCAAGGAAGAGTTAAGACTCATAATAAACTGTCTTAACTTACTAAAAAAATGACAGGACTGTTTATCTTCTTGTTTAGCTGGTTTGTATATGTAATATAACATCATATTAACAAACAGGAAAAATGATTCTCAGAGTACATGAAATATCTTTGAACAGTATGTTCAAAAATTCCTCCAGAGTATCAAAGGTTGTCCTCTGATTTAAGTAACTAACTACTGTGAATCAACAGGAAAGAAAGTTTATTCTGGGACATGAAAGGCAATATTACTTAACTGATCATTTCATTCCCTTCAACATCAATCCTCTTCTCATTCTAAGCAGTCTTAACACTCTTGTTAAATTTCCATTGGTATCTAATACATGTCTATGCTTTATGTTAGTTATTTGCTTCCATTTCTTAATCTCCTCCTGAGTCCTAAACTCCTAGGGCAAGACCTGTTTCCCTCTATGGCTCTCTGCATCTTTCCCACATATCAGTTACTTAGTAGGGCAAGGAAGGAGTTGATGAGTCTAGCATTTTTGCTTCTAGTAAAATGTATCTCTGTTAATCATTCAGATATGAAGGTGAGATGGGTGGATTTGATCAATGGATTTGCAAATGTTTTGGCTCAAAATTTTATGAAGTAGCCCAAAGTATAGTGTGGCATGTTCATCCAATGTTGATTTTGCATGGGCACTTACAAATGATTATGTGGTAAAAATGCAAATATATGATTTATGGTCAGTACCTGTAATTTTTTTTGTTTTGTTTTTTGGCTTTGGGGGGTGTTTTTTCCATCAGAGGTTGAAGAAAGAATATAAACAGTCCTGTCATTTTTTAGTATATTGGAATTTTTAAAAATAAGGAAATTTGTAACTAATTTTTAAGTTTTTCAATATTTTTTCTTTAGTTATTCAAGAGAAAACTTTCTCTATAAACATGGATGCATAACAACAGCACTTTCTTTGTATTTTATCTATGTATTGCTGAGAGTTTCTATTTAAAGAGAACATTAATGACACGATGGCTAGGTGATAATTTTAGATGATCTATTTTGTCAAATCAGAAAAATAATTTTTCTAAGTCAATGTAACATGAAGATGCTGTCTTCTATATAGAAACAGCTTTTTTTCCTTATGTAGAAATCTGACATATACATACATTCTACCCTTTTAAAAGAGCCCATGAAATATTTTAAATAAGTTATTTTAAAAATCAAAATTTTACATGTTTTGCATTTTTATATCAAGCTTTCTATGGTCTCCTATTATATATCTTGTGTCATTTTTTAAATAACAGTTATAGCTTATTTACTGTGCTAAAATTTGTCCAAATAGGAAGTGTTAATATTATTCTAATAATTTTTAAATTTGATGTAAGAATACAGCTAAAACTGATTAAGTCAACAAATGTCCTCACTAACAATATAAATAGCTTATTTTGGATTTTTCACTGTATGAATAGTGCTTCCCCCCCCCACCCCCATCATGTTTCCTATTAATTAACACAGTACCTGGCAGAGAATAGATTAAGGTTGTTTGCAGAATTGAAGATGTCTGCTTTACAGTATCAGGCTTTTTCCCTCCTCTTTCTATAAAACAGAAACTTAATAGGGGAGGAGATATAAATGCAGGGAACTCATGTGTTCTTCCTAATTTATATGGTATCATATTAACTAGTAATTTAATCTGTTTTCTAATTCTTACTATCATTTTTTTGTGGACTATTGCTGTAGGCATAATTCTGTTTCATTTTCTCCTTGTGTTAACTGTATTCGTAAAAGTTAAAATGAATACAATGAAAACAGTAAGGATTTTTTGGAAAGAAGTATGTATTTGTAAATAATTGGTCATTTATTTTAGTGAGACATAAGTTTTCCATATTTTAACTACTTTCAATGTGGTTTAACTTTTTGGTATTAAGGGAATGAACTTGGAGGAGATATGTCCCAGTCTTTCCCACCCGTTTTTGGAGTGTCTCACTAAGTTGGTGAGGCTGGCCTTGAATTTATGATCCCTCAGCCTCCTGAGACACTAGGATTACAGGCATGCATCACCATGCCCAGTCATTTTTTTATATGACATTTTATAATATTTTCTTATGTTTAAATGCATGTTTTTATTATGAATTAAGGACTATGAAGTTTAAATGGTATGCAATTATGTTTAATAAGGATATTGATATTGTGGTTATATTATGATAACATGCTTTTATAAAGTGTTTACTAAGTGTCAGTCAGACTGAGTACATTACCTGGGTTCTTCATTTTATCTTTACAAGAACTTGTGAGGAGGTATTATTATTATTGTTAGGTCCATCTTATACACGATTAAAGAGGTTTGATAATTTTCCCATTGTTATACAATTAGTAAGAGAGAATTTGTAGATGGACACAATACCTTTATTTTATTTTTAAATGGTGCTGAGGATTGAACCCTGTGCCTCACATGTGCTAGGCAAGTGATCTATTACAACCCCAGCTCTGAATCCTGGTTTTTTACTTTGCTTTTTAATTCAATGATGTTACCTTTATTTTAACTATTATTATATTAAATGACATTCAAATTCAGATAAAATACATGTAAAATTTAAAAATTTGTACAGATTAGAAAAATTAACAATATACAAATAAGGACCGAACTGTGAGAAACTAATTGAAATATTTTGTTGCAGAAATATTAAGGAAGTGTAAGTGTACGCACTTTGAGTATAATATTTTTATTAAAATTTATGGCATTTCATGAGATAAAAATGGTTCTTTTAAAAACTGTTCCTTGGGGCCTGGGGATATGGCTCAAGTGGTAGCGCGCTCGCCTGGCATGCGTGCGGCCCGGGTTCAATCCTCAGCACCACATACAAACAACGATGTTGTGTCCACCAAAAACTGAAAAATAAATATTAAAAAAAAAAACTGTTCCTTTTCCTTTTAATAAACTTTCATCTTCTCCCTATCTTGTCATCTAAAATCTCTTGTGATAATTGACTAAATGTCATGGTGGTGGAGATGTATTACTTAAGATGAATGTTCTCCTCAGGAGAAACATGGTCCTGCTTGTCAATTTAGTTTTGTTTATCTTATTGTGATTCCATAAACAGAATGACGCCCTGAAATAGAAAGCTTGAGGACTCCCAAGTTACATGGCAGTTATTAGATAGCCCGGAAACTAAGAGTCGCCTCCTTTGCTGTTTTAATCATCCAATATAATAGGAAGTTAGCCATATGTGGCTACTTAATGTTTGAAATGTAACTAGTCTGAATGAGATGTGCTTTAAAAATACACCAGATATTGAAGATTTAGTGAGGAAAAAAGTTAAAATGTCTTAAAACTCATTTTGATATTTTTCTAGATTCATCTCTAATTTCAGAAATTATTTTGTTTTACCACTGTTTTAATTTTAGTGAATATCCTTTTCATTTCTCAAAGAAGTATTTTACTTTTCATTTAAAATAATATCTTATTTTCTTGGCATGTGTATAATTCTTTTGCATCATTAATAATTTGAAATATAGTTTTTTCAATAATAGACTTTGGAGGATGGGGTTGAGGTTCAGCCTTGCTCATTCGAGACCCCGCGTTCGATCCTCAGCACCACATAAAAAGAAATAAGTAAAATGTAGGTGTTGCATCCAACTACAACTAAAAAATAAATATTTTTTAAAAATTTAAAAAATAGACGTTGGCAGAGCATTTAATCCTACTATTATGTCTTCTTACTATAGTGCAAAATGCATTGTGATTGTGGTTTATCTTTACTACGATAGTTTTGTTAATGATAATTCTTCATATCTTGCCAGGAAACATTTCTTCAGAGGGATTTATATTTGCTTCTGCTTTATGTCCTGTTCATATTCTCAATCAGTATATTGCTCTAACATCGATTTCTTAAATTGTACCTCAAATGAATGTTTAGGTAGACTCATGATTATGAATTCTCAAATAAGATGTTTTCTCAACTCAGAATAGTTGAAGATACCAGCTTATCTCCCTTAGTTGGTTGACTTCATTGAAAGAATAGTCCTTAAAGGTACTCAGCTTTAGGAAGATGTTTCAATTTCAACTGCCTACATTGCAGGGGCCCAGAGCCTGTTTCCTGTCATCATATGGTCTTTAAAGCCAAGCACTCCTGGTTTTCTACATAAGAACTTCTTTCCCAGCATACACAAATTCACACACACTCTCATACTCTCACAAAGATAAGGATGACATCTGTTTATGCTTACTTCTGTGGTTGTGAAATCTAGGTCTGATATTCGTTTCAGGGGTTTCTTTACATTCTTTTAAGCTCAACTATATATTTAAGACAAAAGCTTAGTTAGCATTTCTGGTTGCTTTATAGGGGATTATTTACAATAACATTGTCAGAAATGTTATTGAATTATTGTCTATAAATAAATGTGGTTTATATTTTAGGTGAGAAGAAACAGCTACATCTACTTAGACAATAGCCTCAAAAACTCTTAAGCCACCTACAACCATCAGATTACATTTAATTTTTTTTAAAAGAACTGTTTCCCATAGGATTCCCTAAATGCACTGTGAGAAAATTATTGCTTTTCAGAGAAAACTTGGACATTTATAATGTGTGAGATTCCTGAATACATAATCATCATGTTTAAAATGTGCTTATTTAAATGTTTTTACTGAATTTGTTTCTTTTGCTAAGTGTTTATACTTGATCCAAAGCAAACTATATGATTAAAAGCATAAAGAGTTTAAAGCTATGTAATAATCTAAAGTAGGACTTTTTAAACTCTATTTGAAAGATCAGGTTTTTTAAAAATTTCAAATTTATCATAGACATATAACATTGAAAACAAAAGCTAACATTGAAAACAAAAGCAAGTTTGGGATGTAGCTCAGTGGAAATGTGTTTGCCTAGCCTCACCAAGGCCCTATGTTCAATTCCCAGCACTCCAAAACCAAACAAAACAATCACATAAGCCATTTAAACTATGTACAGTGGTGTAGGCTTGTAGTCCCAGCACTCAAGAGACTGAGATGATATGAGCCTTTTCATTCCAAGTGTTTGAAGCCAGCCTGGGCAGTGTAGTAATCCCTCATCTCAAATAAATAAAATAAAAGTATAATGCTAGGGAAGGAAATGAAAAAGCACAGCACAGAAGTTCAGTTTTGACTTTTAGAGACAGTGGCTTAAGAGTGTATTTGCTGGGCTGGGGTTATAGCTCAGTGGTAGAGCTTGCCTAGCACATATGAGGCACTAGGTTTGATCCTCAGCACTACCTAAAAATAAATAAATAAAATGTGTTCACCTACAACTAAAAAAGTTAAAAAGCGTATATTTGAACAAATACAATCAGTACAAACAGCATAGGAAAAAGAAAGGAATTACGAAGCTTTATAGGTTCAATAAAAGGATGCAATAATAGAAATAATTGCAGTTCTAGTTGTGAGGTGTGTCATTCTGTGTCTGTAACAAAACAAATTACGAATGAAAGAGCAATTCCTTATATAAATGTTTGATGCATACTTGGCACTCATGGATATATAATAATATCCAAACACTTAAGTTTTATTAAGAGCTGGGATTGTGGCTTAGTGGTAGAGTGCTTGCCTAGCACTTGTGAAGCACTGGGTTTAGTTCCTCAGCACCACATAAAAATAAATAAATAGAAAAAAGGTATTGTGTCCATCTGCAACTAAAAATACCTTTTAAAAAGTTTTATTAAACTTTTTATACTCAAAGCTTTAAATGTGCAAAAGACTAGTTTTAAAACTCTTTTTCTACTTTGGATTGATTATGGTGCTCTTCTCAGGGGATAATGAAATTGTTTATTTTTTTAATTCTGTTATTGGTATTAATAATAATATAAATAACCCAAGATATGTTGATAGGAAAAGAAGAGGATATTCTAAATGTGTCTCAACAAACTTTTTATCTAAAGTAAAGCAGGGATTCTATGTTTTCAAAATTCAAAGATTATTCAAAGCGAAATGGAATATTAGAAAGATTAAAAAATCAACAAAGCAAATGTTTGATATTTTATGTAAACTATAATGTTTAGTGAAGTTATAAGATACCAAATATGGTTACCACAGTTTTTAAAAATATGTATGCATTAACATACTTCACCTTATATATGTGTGTGTGTTTGTGTGTGTGTGTGTGTGTGTGTATGTATGTGGTGAGAATACTTAGTTTAGTCTGTCAGTATTTCAAGAATACAGTATATTGTTATTAAGTGTGATCACCAGGTTGTGCAATAGATCTCTTGAACTTATTCTTCTTATGTCAATGAGTTTAAAAATGCAGAATAGAATAATTTGTTTTGAAATTACTTCTATTGTGATCATTCATTTGTTATTGTACTTATAGTTTTCAGGAATGAGTAGAGTGATTTCCAAGGTAGATCTTGGAATCCATGGGTCTGACTAAGAATGGGAAAAATTTACTATTGAATTGGTTAGGATGGGGAGACCATAGGCAACGGTTTTGGCACAAGTGTTTATTAGTAACAGAAGATTAATAAATGAGTTTTTGCCCATGAGCACAGTCTGTTGTTCTGAAAAGGTGACTGTTTATTTAGAGCTAATCATCATTTTTTTGTTAAATTACATTGGTTTCTGTACTACCTGAAATGAAAGTTCTTTATAGGTTTTCAATCTTATCTTCCTGGTCTAGCATTTTCCGAAACAAAGTGAAAAAATATTGTTTCTAGTGGTCTCAGTTTTTTCTCCTCCTTGTTAAATTGTGTAAATGCAGATGTACTCGTTTCTCAATATGAAAATTATCGTATGAGGGATATTACTATAGAGTAAAACTGGTATAAAATATTTTTGAATTATCATTTATGTGTTTTAGTTGACAAATAATTGGATGATGCACAGCATGTTGTTTTGAAATATACATTGTGCAATGGTTAATTCAAATTAATTAATTCAAATGAATATATTACCTCCCATACTTATTTTTTTGTGTGTGTGGTGAGAACACTTAAAGTGTCTCAGTATTTCATAAATATGTTGTTATTAACAATGATCATAGTGTTGTACAACAGATCTCTTGAACTTATTCCTCTTATCTAACTGAATTTAAAATACAACATGGAAACATTTTTTAAATCAAAATTGGTGAAATTATAATCATTCATTTATTATTATCATGTTACGAAAAGACGTTTCTTTTCTTGGTAAAAAATTCCTGTAGTTTCTCTGTGAATTGTTAGTAAAATTAAAAAATAAACATTTTGCCTCTCTTATTAAGCTAATGTTAAACCATTGACTTAAGTAATATATTTCATTGAAAATTAAAATAATTACAAAAATAAATTAGAAAAATAAGTCATTACATTTTGGGTTATGAATTATAAACCTTGAAGTATTACATATAATGTGGTTCTAGTATGCATATAATAGGAATTTAGGATCACATAAACTGTTTGTTGAGATGAATTCATTTATTATAGGCTTGGATATTGTGGCCTTGTCTGTTTATTATAATAATTTTAAATTTCCTCAGTTTGTATACTTTTCTCAAGGTGGATTGTTACAGTTCTTGGATTGGTGTCAACAAAACTGGAGCAGCAGTGTTCTAAACTGTTACGGTGGCTCATAAACTAATCTTTTTGAAGAGCATGCTCATCCATTCTTGATGATCAGCTGCTGCAAAAAGTCAAAATTTATTTTACATGTACCAGGAAACCCTTCCATGGCTTCCCACCTTTAGGGGGAAATGTTTATTATTTGTATTTATCTCAGTCTTACAAACTTGTTATTTTGCTTTTACATGCCCAAGAATGTAACTCTTAATTTATGCAACTCTTAAAGTTATATTGATTGAAAGTTAAACTTGCATTTGACTTTTCTGTTTCAATGTACTTAATATGCTGTACAAACATTAATTTATTCTATAACAACAAAATGGTCCCTCTCTGCAAATAAACATTATCACTGACTTCTAGGTGCTAAGATGTTTAAACAAGGTAATTTTTTTCTCATTGCAGCTCACACTGTTTCAAAAAAATTTTGGCATGGCTTTCCTTTTACATTAAAATTTTTAATTGATTTTTTAAAATATATGACAGCAGAATGCCTTACAATTCATATTATACACATAGAGCACAATTTTTCATACCTCTGATTGTATATAAAGTATGTTTACACCAATTTGTATCTTTATACATGTACTTTGAGTAATGATATTCATCACATTCCACCATCATTGCTAACTTTCCCTGCCCTTCCCACCCCTCTGCCCTATCTAGAGTTCGTCTGTTCCTCCCATGCTCCCTCTCCCTATCCCACAATGAGTCATTCACCTTATATCAGAGACAACATTTGGCATTTGTTTTTTTGAGATTGGCTAACTTAGCATTATCTTCTCCAATGCCAATCAATTTACCTGCAAATGCCAAGATTTTATTCTCTTTTATTGCTGAGTAATATTCCATTGTGTATATATACCAAAGGTTTTTTTTTTTTTTTAATCCATTCATCTATTGAAGAGCATCTAGTTTGGTTCCACAGTTTAGCTATTGTGAATTGTGCTGCTATAAACATTGATGTGGCTGTGTCCCTGTAGTATACTATTTTTAAGTCCTTTGGGTATAGACTGAGGAGAAGGATAGCTGGGTCAAATGATTGTTCCATTACCAGTTTTCCAAGGAATCTCCATGCTGCTTTCCATATTGGGTGCACCAATTTGCAGTCCCACCAGCAATGTATGAGTGTGCCTTTCCCCACATCCTCACCAACCGTTATTGTTGTTTGTCTTCATAATGGCTGCCATTCTGACTGGAGTGAGATGAAATCTTAGTTTTGATTTGCATTTCTCTAATTGCTAGAGATGATGAACATTTTTTCATATATTTGTTGATTGATTGTATATCTTCTTCTCAGAATTGTCTGTTCAGGTCCTTGGCCCATTTATTGATTGGGTTATGTGATTTTTTGGTGCTTAGCTCTTTGATTTCTTTATATACCCTAGAGATTAGTGCTCTATCTGGTGTGTGAAGGGTAAAAATTTGCTCCCAAGATGTGTCTCTATTTACCTCACAGATTGTTTCTTTTGCTGAGAAGAAACTTTTTAGTTTGAATTTATCCCATTTATTGATTCTTGCTTTGAATTCTTGCTTATCAGAGTATTATTAAGGAAGTTGGGGCTTAATCCCACATGGTAAAGATTAGGGCCTACTTTTTCTTCTATAAGACACAGAGCCTCTGGTTTAATTCCTAGGTCCTCCATCCAGTTTGTGTTGAGTTTTGTGCATGGTGAGAGATAAGGGTTTAATTTCATTTTGTTGCATATGGATTTCCAGTTTTCCCAGCACCATTTGTTGAAGAGGTATCTTTTCTCCAATGTATTATTTGGCACCTTTGTCTAATATAAGATAATTGTAATTTTTTGGGTTAGTCTCTGGTCCTCTATTCTGTACCATTGGTTTATCAAGTCTGTTTTGGTGCCAATACCATGCTGTTTTTGTTACTATTGCTCTGTTTAAGATCTGTTATAGTGATGCCACCTGCTTCACTCTTCCTGCTAAGGATTGCTTTAGCTATTCTGGGTCTCTTATTTTTCCAGGTAAATTTCATGATTACTTTTTCTATTTCTATGAGGAATGTCATTGGGATTTTGATCAGAATTTCATTAGATCTGTATAGTGCTTTTGGTAGTATGGTCATTTTGATAATATCAATTCTGCCAATCCAAGAGCAAGGTAGATCTTTTCCATCTTCTAAGGTCTTCTTTTCTTTCTTTCTTTAGGGTTCTGTAGTTTTCATTGTGTAGATCTTTTACCTCTTTCATTGATTCCCAATTATTTTATTTTATTTTTTTTTTTTGAGGCTATTGTAAATTGGGTAGTTTTCCTCTCAGAGGATTTGTCACTGATATACAGAAATGCCTTTGAATTAAATTTGTTTTTAAAAAATGTATTGTTGTGCTTGGGGATCAAACCCAGGACCTTTCACATGTTAGGAACATATTGGTGGGATAGCTTCTTGGAATTAGTCATGCAGTTCGTGGTCATATACTTATTGGGGGGGCGGGTGTTTAGCTCTCACAGACAACTGGCATTTTAGCTTAACAGTGTTCTTTAGCCAACTGAGTTGACACATTGAATTAAGCAGAGACTTAAAGCATAGATCTAATAAACAAAGGTCCCTTTTTCTCCTAATTAATGAGTCGACAACTTCCCTCACATTAGATGTACATTAAGACAGATTGTGATAAAAAGTAAAGCAATCATTTTTCACTGCCTTGTTTAGGGTCAAAGTAATTCACATGTAAGCAATATTTAATGATTAACTAATTTCCTGAATAAGAGAAACTTAAGGATTAGGTACATCTTTTTTGACTTGTGATTACTCTCAAGAGCTGGGCTAAAATGTGTGTGCTTATTGTGAATGGGGGAATGGTATTATGATGTTTTTTCATAATTTAAGAACTAACTTTATTTGTTCTTGTCTTAGCCAATAATCCTGAGGACCTTTGTCCTCTGCTTTCTTAGCACACATTTATTATCTTAAGCTCCTTGATTCTTATGTCTAATTCTGGCTGCTCTTCTGAGCTCCAGACCTATGTATACAACTGTCTACTTTTATCTCCACTTGAATGTACTAAAAGCATATCCACGTTTTTGGAAACAGTTTCCCAAACTGTCTTGTCTGTCATCTGCTCCCCTACTCTTCCCATCTGAGTAAATATGTCTGCATTCACTTCCTTGCTTACACAGTTTTCCTCTTACCCTATTGTAGGTGGCCATCTTCAGATGCTGTTGATTTTGACCCCAGATATATTTGTTATCAGTAATATGTTTTGTTGTCTTTACTACATCTTTTGTTCAAAACATCTGAAATACCTTTTAATCTGATCTTATTTTTTCCCCACTTATGTTTCCTGTCTTTTCCAATGTAGAGCTAGAGTCCTCATTCTGAATCTTTTTGGTTGATACAGATTGTGTACAAAACCGTCCAGTCCCTTCCCATGGCTTAGGTTAAACCCACAATTCTTAACACCATCCATAAGCCCCTGCCTACTCCTACTACTATCAAGCACCGGTCTCCTCTTATCTGTGTTCTGATCACAGTTTCTGAGTATTTATCCTAACTTCTAGTCATCATACAGAATTTCCTTTCAAGTGTCACTTTAATGTAAAACTTTCTCTCTTTTTCACCTTCTGCCCCTACCAATCAGGGTAAGTGTAAATCAGGTCTTTCTGTTACTTACTATAGTACTCACTAATTGTTTTTAATCATATATTCACTCTGATTATTTGTTTCCTGTCTTGTTCTTCTGTAGCTTCATGAGGGCAAGAACAATTTGTCACATATACATAGTGCTTGGCACATTTTCCACACAAGAGTAAGTCCTCAGTAAATAATTGTTCAATCAATGCTAATTCCAGTTGCACATTTGATTTTTTTTTTTTTTCTGTTTGAAAACAAGAAGGCTGGTGTTCTGTGGAAGCTAAAGGGAATTAAATGTAATGTCATAGTATATGGTGATACAAAAGAGTCTACATGCATTCTTTAGTCTGTGGGTATCCAGTTTCCCCAATACATTTGTCCTTTCTCTGTTCTGTATTCTTAGCACTTTTATTAAAAAACAATTGACTTTAAATATGTGGATTTACTCCTGAGTTTTCTATTCTTTTGAATTGGTCTCTGGTCTGTTTTTATGCCACTCTCATGATGGGAGTGCATTGAATCTGTAGATTGCTTTGGGTAATATGGACATGTTAACAACATTAATTCTTTCAAGAATTGAATACAGGGTATTTTTTCATTTATTTGTGTCAGGTGTTTTATTCATCATTGTTTTATAGTTAGATGTAGATCTTTTGCCTCTGGGGTTAAATTTATTCCTAAGTAGTTTATTGTTTTTATAACTATTATAAATGGATTTTTTTTCTTGATTTTTTTTTTAAAGATAGTTCGCTATTGGTGTATACAGAAACTACTGGTTTTTATATGTTTATTTTGTATCCTGCAACTTTACTGAATTTATTAACTCTAAAAGTTTTTTTTAAGAGAGAGGAGAGAGAGAGAGAGAGAGAGAGAGAGAGAGAGAGAGAAAGAGAGAGAGAATTTTAATATTTATTTATTTATTTTTGGCGGACACAACATCTTTGTTTGTATGTGGTGGTGAGGATGGAACCCGGGCCGCATGCACGCCAGGGGAGTGCGCTACTGCTTGAGCCACATCCCCAGCCCTAAAAGTTTTTTTAATGGAGTCTTTAAAGTGTTATGCATAACATATTGTTTGGCTAGGAGTGTATCTCAGTGGTTCAACACTTGCATAGCATGCACCAGGTCCTGAATTCAATTCCCAGCATCACCAAAATACCCCCCATCCCCCACCCACAGAATCATGTTGTTTGCAAACAGAGGGGAGAATTTGACTCATTTCTTTCCATTTTTGAATGCCTTTTATTTCTTTCTCTTGTCCAGTTTCTCTTGAGATGACAATCAATGCAATATTGAGTAGAAGTGGTGAGAGTGAGCATTCTTGTTTTGCAGATCTCAGGTGAAAAGCTTTCAAGTTGTCTCCATCCAGTATGATATTAGCAGTGGGTTGATCATATGTGGTCTTTATTATATTGAAATACATTCCTCCTATACATAACTTGTTTTTATCCTGAAGGGATGTTGAGCTTTTGAAAATGCTTTCTCTTCATCTATTGAAATGATTATATGGTTTTTGTTCTTCAGTGTGATGTATCACATTTAATTTCAGATCGCAACCTATGAAACCTTAAGAAAGAACATAGTCATGACCATAGGTAAGGACTTTTGTAAGACCTCAAATCATGATATGGGCAGGGGGAAGCAAACTTAGATAAATGGGATTACATGAAACCTGAAAACTTCTTCACAGCCATGAAAACAATCAACAGAATTAAGAGATGATTTAGATGTGCAGAGAAAATTTTTGCAAGTCATACATTGACTAAGGGGCTAATATCCAGAATATATAAGAAATTGAGTCTCCTCAATAAAATGAAAACAGATAATCCTATACAAAAATAGGCAAATGAGTTGAATAGCTATTTCTCAAAAGAAGAGTTACAAATGGCCAACTAAAAATAAGAGTTACCATATGATCTAGCAATCCCACTACTGGCTATATGCTCAAAGGAATTGAACAAGGTATCAAAGAGATTATCTGCATATTTATGTTCTTTTCATCATTATTCAGAGTAATCAAGATATAGAATCCATTTAAGTATCTATAGTGGGTGAATGGATAAATAGAATGTGGTATGTGTACAAAATGAAAAGAAAGAAATCTTTTTATTTATGACTAACACGGATGAGTCTAGAGAACAATATATTAAGTAAAATAATTCAGACACAGAGAGACAGATACCATATGATCTTACTTAGATGTAGAATCTAAAAAAGCTAGAAAAAGAGTGATGATTACTAGAGGATGTAGAAAAGGGAAAGGGAAGATGATGTACAAAGTAACAGTTATATAGAAGGAATAAGCTGTGCTCTGCTGCACAGTGGGGTGACTATAGTTAATGGATTGTTTTCCAAATAGAAGAGAAAATTTTGAATGTTCTTAACACAAAGAAATGATAAATGTTTGAGATTATAGATATGCTGAAAACCTTGATTTGATCTTTTCACAATGTTTACATGCATTGAAATATCTCATAGTACCTCATAATTATGTGTAATTATTTTTATCAATTAAAACTTTAAAAAAATATCATAGTTGAACTACCTTCAACCAGTTTTTTTTTCTTTATGTCAATTTTTTTTCAACCAGTTGCTATCAAGGGCAGTAGGTAATTATAGTAGTTCAAATCATTATGATTGGTAAACTTTCAAATTGTAGGTTTGCTCCTTAAAATCAGTAAGTGCTGAATGCCCTTGACAAATGATGGAACAGGCAATTTGAACTATAAAATACAGGTTAGCATACTTTATATATTAAGCAAGTACAAGGCTCCTTATAACTACATTCTTGGGGCTCTCTATGATATTTAAAGGGTAACCTAATTTTTGAGATTCCCCATGATAATGTTACAGAAGGAGTCATTAAATGTCAGTTTCTATGCTGCACAACTTTGTGGAGAATATAGGAAAAAATTCCTTTAATTTCTTTGAGACTAATTTCCTTTATATAAAATAGATGTAATGTAACTTAAAGTTTTATTGTGGAGTAAAATTGCATAATGTGGGTAAAAACACATTGTAAACTGTGAGCAATTATTGTCATTGTGAGCTGTAGCATAGAATTAAGGATCATGAATAACCAATTCAGAATTTTCACTTGAGAAGTTTAATCTTTATTAAAGAAAAAGGATCATATTCTTTAATTATTTGAATTTGAATAAGTTTTTGTTCTGAATAATCTTGGTTTTATGTCTATTTCAACTTAAGAAGCTTAAACTCTTAGAATTTCTGATATTTCTACTTTTTATTTTTTGATTTTCATTATAATTTACCAGCTGATTTAGAATATTGATGGGAAAATTCATTTTCTTTCTTATAAGAACTAGTATTTATTTTATTGGTGATTTAGAAAAATAGTATTTTACTTTCTAATACATATTTTCTAAAATGGTTTAAATTATTTAAAGATGAAGTAGTTGTGAGATAATAAGTACCATTTGATTAATAGTATTTTTTACTGGAGCTCAAGCTATTAGAGATAACAATATAAACAAATTGAAATTCCAGGTAATTTACCAATGTTAGATTCATTGATATCATTTTCTTTGTTTTTAAGAAGAATGATTCATTTAGTCTTTTTATTTAAGTCATGGAAACCATTTCAGTTGCTTTTATAGCAGGAGAGTAACTGCAGACCATATATTTATCTCATGATTTCGTCTATCAAAGCATGAAGAAGTGAATTATTGAAAAGATAAAAATAAATTTGTTTGCTTTCTGTCAGAGTTCATATCCACAGCCAGCCTTGATAGAAGACCAGAATGATTTAGACAAGTTTGCTTTGGAGATTCATAACATATGCTTGCTGGTCAGAATTGAGTTATCTCTGCTCTGTAGAGTAAGTTATTGTAGCAGGAGCTGACAGAGATGAAGATAACTGAGGGAAATTCAATTACCTTTTAGTGTTTTCTTTCTAATAGGATTCTTAATGTGAAAAAGATCCTTAGATGATGTGCCTGTTACTTTTGAGATTTGCCTCGATACCTGTTTCCAGAATGCCATGAGCTTTCAGTTCCAAACCTTAATTAAGTATAAAATAGGGTGCTTATTTTTAAGAGTAGTTTTGATTGAAAGGTCTTATTTTTTTTAATGCCATTGATAATGTTTACAATTATTGACTGTCCTCTTTTTTTTTTTTTTAACATAGTGCTGTTATTTTCAATGAGGATATTCTTTAACATGCTAGGAAATTTTTTTCTTTATCTCAAATAACCTTTCTGGAATTATGATTTGGCTTCTCAGTGCTGATCTGTTTATGTTTCAGTCTAATTGTCATATGTCTGCTCTTAGCAGTTTAAATGCTGCCAGAATTCTTAGACTTTGATTTTCATTCTTGTTTTTTGCATTCTGCCAGACTTTTTATTAGAATGGTATCTTTATTTTCTCACTCCCTTCTACTTTTCCGTGTCTTGCAATCTGGCTTCTCTTCTTTTCGTTGCCAATTCTAGGAAAAACAATCAAAATTGCTTTCTTCAATATCATGAATACGTACTAATTATACTCTCCTGTGATTCTTTTTCTTTCCCTTTTTTTCTTGATTTCTAGTATTTGACACTGATGACAAATATCTCCTTTTGATAATTTTTTTGCTTGATTTTCTCACCTGGTGTTTTATTGATTGGGTTTTTATTTCTTACGGTTTTCCTTTTTTTTTTTTTTTTTTTTTGGTGGTGCTGGGGATTGAACCCAGTGCCTTGCACATGATGGGTAAGCACTCTACCAACTGAGCTCCAGCTCCAGCTCCCCATGGTTTTATATCTTTAAATCTTGCTACATTTCTTAGTCTTTTTATCAAAAGTATATTTCACAAATGCTTTCTCAGTGTTTTTAACCCATGTATATTGTTTTTACAAATCTCATATATGTTAGCACTCTCTAAAACCTCTATGTAAAATGTATTATTTTTAAAATTTCAATTTATGTCTTCAATTTTTTCTCTAGATACTTTTGAAACAACAACAAAAAAATTACAAGAAGGCATCCAGTGAAAAACACCCTTCTAACCTCTTCCAGGATTCCTCCCCAGACAGGAGACCATTGTTAAATGTCTTCTTAATCTTCTCAGGGATTCTTTGTTCACGCACACTGAAAAAGGAATATTCCTATCCCCTTCTTAATCGGAATGCTAGCATAGTACAAATAGTGTTCTGTATTTTGCTTTTAAATTTAATATTATTTTTAGACATCTTTTTATACACTTATTAGCATATAAAAGTCTCTTTCCTCAGAGTGTGTGTTCTTTTGGAGTTTTGCACTTTTGTAGGCTGCATGTGGTAGTGTGTAGCCTTGGTTTATATTTCTCAATTTTAGTTTTAAATTATCTTTATGAGTGAGGTTGATTATCTTTGAGCCCTTTTTATTTCTCATCCTGAGAGCATATTCTTTACTGGTTTTATTTGTTTGTTTTTTTCTTACTGATATTGCAGATGCTTCTGGTATATTGGGGAATCAGTTCTATGTTTTATGATACAAATGGTTTTACCATTTTTCTTTGTTGTTGTTGTCTATTTGTTGAGTTGTGGTAGCTGCCACTTTTGTTGTCCTGCAAAATTTTTGAAAGAATGTTTTTGTTGATATATATATATATATAAGTATTTTCTTTTATGGTGTCTGCATTTTTGGTTGGCAGTTCAAAGGGTCTTCTACAAACATATAAACATATGTTTCTTCTAGTATTCTATAGTTTTATTATTTTACATTTAAATATTTTATTTATTTGGAATTATTTTATGTTTTATTATGAATCCAGCTTATGTTATGTTTGCCTAGTTTTCCCTAGGAAAACTACTATATAGTTCCAACTTTTCTGATTTGAGGTGCTGCTGTTATCATATTCTATATACCTCTATGTTTTGGACTCTGTTTCTAAATGTTTGATTTTTTTCTCATTAGTCTTTCTATGATTTCATGTACTAATGTCAAAATCTGTTTCAATTTTTGGATGTTATGATGTATTTTAATACTAGTTGAACCATGTTTCTCTTCTCCCTCATTGCCCTTTTAAATTTTATTCAGAACAACAGTGGCTAATCTTATTTTTCTAATTTTAGATCCAGCTTGTTGGGTCAAAAGAGACTTTTCATTTGATTCTTTGGGGCTTTTCAGGTGTACAGTCATATTATCTAAGTTACTGACAATTTTACCTCCTCCTTTCCAACTTTTATTCTTCTAATTGCCTTTTGTTGCCTAATTGAATTGGTTTTAATCAGCAGTAAAATGTTTAAAAAATAGTGGTGTCTTTTTTGTTTGTTTGTTTTTTTAGGGAAGATGCATTATTGTTTCCCTACAGAGTATCATGTAACCTTTGAGTTGACTTTATCATTTTTGTAAATTTTACTTCTGCTTTATGGAGTTCTGTTTTTTTTTTTCCCCATGAAGACTGTTATTTAATTTTGTCATCCTTAAATGGAACAGTAGAGATGATGGTATAGTTTTTTTCTGTGTTAGATATGTCAGTATTAGGCTAGTATGTTTCAATCATAATTTATTGCACTACCAGATTCTATTTACTAAGGCTTTTTTTTGTTATTTCTGTGCTTTATTTATAACTTAAGTTGCATTGTGATCATTTTTAATTTTCCATGCTATGTTAGACATTTAACAGGTTTTGATATTAGTATTATTATTGCCTCATGGAAAAAATTACGAAATTTGTGTTTCTTTTATTCTCAAGAACAAGGTAGGTAGCATTGGAGTATCTCCTTTTAAAGATTTGGTGGTATTCCATTTTGATATAATGAGTATTGTGCACACTTTATCTCCAGTTTTATATTTCCAAAAATTATGTATATGTGTACCTATATGCACTTTACCTATGACTTAAATTCATCATTTTCCTTTCTAAACTTTTTATTAGTTTTATTAAGAAGCAAAGTTGTACGTCACTGGGAAACAAACTCTTTATTCTGGTTGGCTACAGGCTATGTTAAAAGTCTCTGAAGGTTTTAATATTATTGATGAAAGCAAGGTTTGGGGAAATAATTCAAAGTGTCTAATCTCCCTTCATTTTTGTATTTTTAAATTTCTGTGAAATTTTCATTTATGCAGTGTCTGATATGTCACTTCATGTGAGTTTGTCTTGTTTTTCTGTATTGTTATGGTTTGGATATGAGGTGTCCCCCAAAAGCTCATTTGTGAGACAATGCAAGAAGTTTCAGAGGAGAAATAATTGGGTTGTGAGAGTCTAAACCCAATCAGTGATAGGGTTTAACAGTGATTAAATAGTGATAGGGATTAACAGTGAAGTGGTGAAGTGGTGGAGTGTGGGTGGAGGAGGTGGGAATTGGGGCCTGGCTCTGGGGAGTAGAAATTCTGTCTCTGCTTCCTCTTCACTTTGTGAGCTGCCTCCCTCTGCCACACTCCTCCGCCATGATATTCTTTCTGCCTGACCTCACGCCCCAAGGAATAGAGCCAGCCTTCTATGGACTAAGACTTCTGAAACCATATGCTCTCTAATAAACTTTTCCTTCCCTTAAATTGTTCAGGTCAAGTCTTTTAGTTACAGCAGTGAAAAAGCTGACTAAAAACATTCATGTAACCAATAATATTGCAATTATTATATTACTCTGCCACAATAAGCCATTTTTATAATAGATTCATAGATTATATATAAGTGATAATTGTTTTATAATTATATTTATATGCTTTATAATTAGTTACAAATTTATATAATCATGTATAATTGATATAGAATTACATGATTCTATATAATTTAATGATTTAATATTTATGTATTAAGCCAGTATTGAAATCTTTTTCTGTGAATGTGACTTCATTCAGGAAAGAGCAGTTTTATCATTATCATTGGTGAAATAAATCAAGTGAATATACTAATTTTCATGGTTTAGTTCATGTCATTTTTAACTTGATATTCTAATAATCCAATGCTTATCAATTTATTAAAAGTTCAACTCTTTCAGTTTAAACTATCTTCCAAAATATAAATTCACTTATTTTTGCAATAGTGCTTGGACTTAATTTGGAATCGAAATGGTTATAGTTGTGAAGAAGCATAAATGTATTATGAACTACTGCTAATATCTATAATTCATGTAGCTCCAAATCTATTTTTATTTAGATTATTATGTAAATAAAAATTTTTAAAAATGGAACTCAAATACCTCTTATAAAGTTGACTTGAAAAAATTTCATTTAATTCACCAGGGAGAAGGAAAGAAGAAAGAAATATCAATAAAACATTGTATAATATAAAATAAGAACTTTCTTTAATCCTCCGCCCATCATGCATCACATAATTAACCTTTTAGACACTTTTTACAAACATACCTGTATATTTGTGTCCGTAGATATTTTTCTGTGTGTATATATTTCATATATATTAACAAAAATGAGCGTATATTATGTAAAATGTTATGTGCCTTATATTTTGAGTTAATGGATATTACCATTTACTTGTTTTGGCCTAGAAACTCTTTTTGCGAATCTGACCTTGAGAAATTTACACAAATATAACCAAAACATTTTACACGTGGTTTTCAGATGTTTGTAAATGCTTGCTTGAGAGTTTGTGTGCATCACTTCTCTTAGTGCATGTAGGTGGGGAAGTGGTTGAAGATTGACCTTTTCTCACTGCCATTTCATTTGTTATGGATATTACGTTTTTAGATGCTCTGTTGTCTTATTCTTCTTGGATACCTTATGAGAGAGTTACTTGTAATCATTAAAATGTTCTGAAATTATTGGTATTAGACTCCTGTTTTTAACAGAATCTGCTTATTATTTTAATTTTGACACCTAGTATAGGCTTGGGTCATAGGAAGCCCTCAATAAAGAATAGCTGAGTGAATGCTAGTATCAACAATGGAAGGTTCAATTTTGGGTTAATAAAGGATTCCGTATTCAACTAACATAAATTTGAGGGCTCAGTTTTTTCATGCGAGATCTTGATTTTTTAATAGCAAGAAAATATTTTGTTCAATGTTACTTCTGTTTACATTCTTGTAGGGGCAGAAAATAATAAGAGCAGATATCCTCACTTCTGTTTTTCTTAATGAGACTTTAATGATATATAAGACAGAGAATTTAAATCTCTGTGAAAATTGTTTCCTGAACTTTTAATTTGATAGCTGGAATATTGTCCTCATATAATTCTTAGATTTTCCAGTGATTAAGCATTGCTTTTTGATAGGATGAGAAAAATCTCTATCTTCCAATCTGCTTTTTTTTTTTTTTTTTTGTTCATCCGTTCTTTCTTTAGTAGCTTTTATTTTTATGGGACAAAAGAGCATTAATTTAAAATAATTACACGTAAGTTGTAAAATTGTTATTGCAATCTGTTGTGTATGGTAGAAAACAAACATTTGGGTTTATAACAGCTGGGATTCATTCCTGGTCTGCCACTGTGTGGTGTTGGACAGGCTGCTTCACTTATTTATTGTAGTGTGAGGGTCCTTAAAGATCACTAGTCTAGCTCCCATCTGAAGCTTATTTCTAGTCAGAAACGTGGTTAAATAGCAGTATCAGTTATTATAGTCTCATTTATGTAATTACCTTATACTTACCTTTCATATACATCTGTGGATAATTTGGCTAGACCTTAATTGCATGTTCTTTTGTTTACTTTTTTCTACTGACCTTACATGCTTCTTCCTATGTTGGATGGGAAATGGTAGAGTGCAAAATAAGTCTAGGTTAACATTAGTTGAATTGGGCTGGGGTTTTGACTCAGAGCAGAGTGCTTGCCTAGCATGTGTGAGGCGCCAGGTTCAAGCCCCAGCACCACATAACAAAAAATAAATGAGGGGCTGGGGATGTGGCTCAAGTAGTAGCTTGCTCACCTGCATGCGCAGGGCGCTGGGTTCGATCCTCAGCACCCACATAAAAATAAAATAAAGATGTTGTGTCCACCAAAAACTAAAAAATAAATATTAAAAACTCTTTCTCTCTCTCTCTCTTAAAAAAATAAATGAATAAATAAAGACATCTATCCATCTACAACTATAAAAAATAAATTAGTTAAATGACAAAGTTGTTTTCTTCCTTTGTCCAGGTCATTCCTTAAATATTTCCTTTTAATACACTGAATATACCATTTTATCTTTTATTTAGTGGTTAAAATTCAGTGCAAATGAAATCTTACAATACTGTGTTCTTTTATTAACTTTTAAAGGAAACTCGTAATCCAGAAAATGTGCAAAGTATTTTTAAATGAACCTTTATTTATGTTTTTCTAGATTTCTTTACTTCTTCATCTTTCTCCCAGTTTTTGTTTTCTTCTTTTTCGTTTTTCCCTCATACTTTTTTTGTCTCTAGCTACCTGTCTCATCCTGAAAATGGTCAGAGAGCGTTAGTCAAAGTCAAGGGTAATTTTTTATAAGCTCAGTGTGATATTCTTTTTCTATGGTGGTGCTCTGTTGATGATTAATGCACCCTTTTGTCTTCTCACATTCATTTCTTGGTGTATATTTTGCACTGAACACATTTGGAGAAAAGGTGGTTGCTTAATAGACTTTGAGTCTGTATAGCCTCGTAGGAAAATATTAGAATAGCAATCTTTTCCCAGCTTTTGTATCTTCTGAGCTTGTGGTTTTGTATAATTTTCCAAGTATTGGGCCGAAATAGTGAAACATTACCAACATTATTTGCTTATATATATTTGCACATATATATTTTTAAATTGTATCTTTTTGGCTATTGTTTTCTTTACCTTAGATACCAATGTTATTGATAAATAACCATAAAAGGGATAAAATACTAGCATAACTAACTAGATGAGTGTTCTCATTTTTAATGTTCAGATCTCACTACAGTTTGAACATCCAGTCACTGGGGCAACATGTTATGCTGGCATAGTTTATCATAGCATGGATTTTCTACTCAGATAACTTTGTGCTCTAGCCTGAACTCTTTCATTTACTATTATAAGCTAAGATCCCATTGCCTCATCTTTAAATCAGGATAATAATGATGCTTACCTGTAGCTTTCTTTTGAGGAATAAATGGGATTTGATAAATGTAATATTCTCTTTACTGTATGTCCGTATTAAGTGGTTAACAATGGGACTATTTTTTATATTCTAGATTATCTCTGCAAATATCCAGGTAATGCTTTTGTGACCTACAGCCAATCTGAGATTCTTATCTCTGCCGTAGACTTCTATTAAGATATTGTTTAATAGAATAGTGACAACAGTCTGGAGAATACATCTTTCTGTTAATATGAGTAGCCTTTCAAGGCAATAGCTGTTTTCCTTTTTTTTTTTTTAAATTTATATCATCTGAATCAAAGCATGTATTTGGCCTTTCCTCTTTTTTCTTTTGTATGTCTAACAATGATAGAAAGACATCCCGAAGCAGAAAAGGATTGGAAAACTTAGTACTGGACGTTGTATCTGCTAGAATTTATGCACTACACTCCTGCACAGAAGGGTTTTCTCTTGACCCTTGCACTTGTCTGCCTAGCCCTTTTCCCACACTTCAGGCAGTAGTTCCCATCCCCAACAGTAAGAGTTCTCTTGACTGTATTTTTTTTCTGGAATTTAGGCCCACCTATTTCCAGTCCTAGAGAGGGTTCTTTCATAGTCCTCAGTTAACCTTTTCTTCTACCTCAGGTTGATTGACTGTGGCACAGCACCATCAAACTTCCTCTAGGGAAGTACCCACCCTGATTTCATATGTCTTGGCTTCCATGGACCAGAACTGTGCAATCATATTTCTTAATTCACTTCCAAAGTCAACTGTATTTAGTCTGTATTGTATTCTTTTAAAAGGTTCTTCCAGGTTATATTTTAACTTGTCTCACTTTCTACTGTAGGTTTTTGAAAATGATCAGATTAAAAGATGGGCCCACAGCATTTTCTACTCTCAATCTTCTAAGGTTAATATTTGAATAGATAATTTACATACCTGTAACAGGGCACATATAAATACACACATATAAAAAAATTGTAATAACTTTTAGAAATCTTTATGAAACTAAGGGAGCTATCATTGCTAAGGGAAAAGAAGACTATTAAAAGTGAACTGATGAGGCTTTGTTTGAAAATTGTTTGTTTCTCTGTCTTCAAAGGAACAGCTGTGTTTCTGGGCCCTCCATTAAAGTAGTGTAGGTAAAATTGACCTCATGACTATTGGCATTGTTGATCACACCAAACCCAAACTTAAGAAATATTTTATCTTCTCAATGTATTCTAATAATGGAAAATACACACTTTATAGAAAACCAGATCTCTTAATGCCATTGACAGTCTCTTTCAAGAGAAGATTGGAATATATTCATTAATATGTCAAGCCTATATTTAAGGTTTTATTTTATGATATCTTTTGATTATTTTAACTTTGTCAGATCTTGTATTAGTGTAGAAAGTGCCTTTTTTAATTCTTTTTTTTAATATTTATTTTTTAGTTGGACACAATATCTTTATTTATTTTTATGTGGTGCTGCGAATCGAACCAGGGCCTTGCACATGCTAGGCAAGCGCTCTACCACTGAGCCACAACCCCAGCCCTAGAAAATGCCTTTTTAAGTTAATTTTAAATTAAAATAGATAAGAAACTAAGCTAATTGAAAATCTACATAGGGCATTTTCATGCAATACTTGTATATTATTTAGAATTTGCATATACTCTTTTTTTAATCTTTATTATTTATTTATTTATTTTTATGTGGTGCTGAGAATTGAACCCAAAGCCTCATGCATGCGAGGCAAGCGGTGTGCCACTAAGCCACAACCCCAGCCCCACATCAGCTACTCTTAAAAAAGAAAAAAAAAACTTTATGTATTTATTTAGCTTTATGTGGTACTGAGGATCAAATCCAGTGCCTTACAATGTTAGACAAGCGCTGTACCACAGAGCCATAATCCCAGCCCTTGACTGCTCTTTTTTATGGTTTATTAATACAAAATTAAGATCAAACATTTTTACACGAAGCATTTTGTTCTAAAGCAAGTATTTTATCATACAAAGTAAAATGGTTGTACTTTATTTGATAAAAATGGTTTCTAATTCCTTGCCTTTCATACTAGTGCTACTAGAGTATGGTCTGTTGAGCATACTAGTTGTTCGTATTCCTCCAAGTCAGTACAGAAATTGAGTATTGCTTTATAGGTTTGGTATCTAGCAAAGTCAAATTTTTCAAAAAGCATTAGTCCTCAGTGTATTTTTAAAAAGAATTTAAAACTAGTCCTCCTCTACAGATGGTTTGAGAAATACCACCTTAAAGCCAGTTAGTATTCAGATGTATTGTTCTAAAATGTTCTGTTAGTAATACATTTGAATAATTATGAAAGTTATTGTAGTCTAACAATAGCTAAGAAATGCAAATTTAATTAATATTTTATATGTTATATGACATATAAACCTTTGAGGAGTAATTTTGTAATAAAAATGGCCAACAATACATAGATTTGCAAGGAAAATATAAATGTGCCAGGAGGGCTGTGTCAATTGCATGTCTTAGTCTGTCATTCCTACCTTTTCTTTTAAAAACTTATTTACCTGGGCTTTTTTTTTTTTTTTTTTTTTTTTTTTTGGTTAATTTTGCTATATGTATTTTTTCTGTCCTATATGAGTTCTTCATTCTTGGTGAGCAGTTGCTTGGCCTTCAAATTCCTCTGTGAAATTTGTCCTAATTTTGAATAGTTTCATATTTCTCACTCCTCCCAGACACACTGCATATATTGACTCTCCGAATAGTTATTTCATATTGTGATTATTTTTATCTTATATTGTAATTATTTTGCTCAAGTACCTGAGAGTCTAGTATGAAAAAGACTTTTGCTGTGTGTTCTGATAACATAATGATTAAACCAATAATATGTGTAAGGTGTAACTAGTCTATCTAGGCAACATTCTAATTAGTTCATGTCTATTCTTATTTGATCCTCCTGGAAATCTTACTGTGATATTTCTCTCTCTCTCTCTCTCTCTCTCTCTCTCTCTCTCTCTCTCTCTCTCTCTCTCTCTTTTTATTTTTAAATGAGGAAACTAAAGCACAGGGTTTTCAATAACTTGCCCAAGCAAGAATGTGTCAGTCAACATTAAAATTTAAGTTATCTTGCTCTAGATTTTGTGCTCTTAATTACAATGTTAATCATACTTTTTTATAAGATTGGATTAATCATTTTTACTTAGTTTTATGTATATTCTTTAGCTACTTTTACTTTTCAATATAAATTTATATATTTGTAGTAGTAAATACATTTAATCATTTAAGTAAGAGACCTTAGAAGTTTAAATAAGAAACATACAATCTTATGATCTTTTAAAAATTATTTGGTTTCTACCCATTATATTGTTTAAATTCCATGTTAATTTTATTCAACACAGATACTAACCACATTTTGTTTACCATACCAGATGTGTGATATATGCATGCACATTAAAGGATTTGGGTTGTCTTTAGGTGTTTATTTAGGTATCTATTTAGGTATTTACCCAAGAATTTTGTGGTTTTATTGTTAATAAGTTCTTGAGTAAAGTAATGAAATAAGAAAAACATATGTGTATATTTGACCCATAGCTGCCTTCTTTGTGTTGACTTGATTTTATAAATATTATATAAAGCATTTTCAAACTAGTTTTTATTATCAAAAGGCTAAAGTAAAAGATTAGAACCTATATTAATCTTCAAATCACTTAAAAATATTGAGGACTGCAGTTTGTAGAGATAAGAACCCAACACATTGCATCCAGTCCATTAAAACAAGAAGGAATGGAAGAGATACTTTGATAAGTGTTCTGCCTGTTTTAACCTTGAATGCTATTATGGGGTGGCTGGGGAGGGGGATGGTGCTCTATCTGTTTCATTGGCTTAGGCTTTTTCATGCTGAGAGAAATCAATACTTTGAGGCATTGCATGACAGAGAAATCACTTCAGAATTAAAGGTGGCTGTCACACATTGTCATTGGTTGACTTTTGTTTGCTGTTGAGGTTTTTAAGCTTTCATTTTTCTAAGTCTTTTTCAGGAGTCTATCTGAGGTTTCTGTAGACAACTCTCCCCCCACCCCCCATCTATGGATCAGATTTTATGTCTGAGTTAAGAGATCAAGTACAAAGACCTCCAAAAGTGAAATATTGAGAAGCTTCTTTATTTGTTGTCCCCTAGCTGATCTCCTTTTAAAATGCTTTCCCCATGAGACAGGAATTTATAGTGGAAGTGATTTTTAAACAAATTGAGAAGTAAAATAGTACATTTAAAAGTTTAGCAGAAGCAATGTTTAGTTAACTAAAATTCAGTGCACCTTGTAGCTACATAAAATAAAGAAGGTAAAACTGAGTGTCCTAATATGGAAAGATGTAGAGTTTGATTCTATTTATGTAGAAATGGCATCTTACTGTAAACAGTCACTAAATTTATAGAAAACCATTGACCAAATAGGAGGAGATAGAAGAGAGAACTTTTGTTTTATTTCATATATCATTACTCTGATTTGCTTTTAAAAGCAAGCATATGCTTTTTAAATTTTTTTTATTAGTTGCTCAAAACATTACAATGATCTTGAGATATCATACATTTGATTCAAATGGGGTAGAAGATTTAAGCACAAAACTTGTGAAAGCAACATACTTAAATTGTTTAATATATTACTAAATTAGGAGAACATCTTCTATAATATTTTTGAGTTTTTTATCCTGGAAAATTTCAAATGTAATGTATTTTTATTTTATTAATAATATGCAAATTAGTGAAAGTGTGCTTTATAGCCTGTTTCTCATAAAACATATTGTCCTGGAAACGTAACTTTAGAAACATTGTCTCAGCATTAATTTACCACTTTCTCTTCACTGAAAGGAGAGCTTGTAAGAAGCCCTCTGCCTTTCCAGTCACAGCCCTTTTCTGCCCCAGTAAAGTACCTTCTGTTCTAATTTTATGGAATGACTTGCTTTGTTTCCATCAACACCGTTTCTTTTAGTACTATCATTTCTTTACCAGGTTTTGCCTTTTATTTAAGTGGAGTCATAAAGTATGTCTTTTGTTCTGCCACTTTTAGTTAAACATTGTGTTTGTGAAATTCTTAATATTCTCTGTCATTTTCATTGCTGAATAATATTCCATCGTGAGTAGACCATTAGTTTTTCATAATCTCTTTATTGTTTGATGTGCAATTGGGTTGATTTCAATATTTAGCTACTATAAATAGTGCTGCTTTGAACATTTTACATATCGTTTTGTATACATATTCTTGCATTTCTGTAGGGTAGAATTAATTGATTGCATTGAATTAATCAGTTCACATTTCCCATTTTAATACATATTGTCCCATTGTCTTACAAAAGTGTGTGCCACTGCCAGCGTTAATGTATTGCTGTTCCCATTACTTCACTTTCTGGTTAACAATTGATTAGTGGTTTTCATTTTGGCATTCTGGTACTTCTGTTTTTATTTTGGATGTTTTTAAACAAATGAAGCTGTTCATCTTTTCTATTGCTTGTTATAAATTATCCACTTTTTAGTTTTGTGAAGTACTTCTTTTCTTAATGAGTTTCTTATTGGATATTTTTCTTTTTCTATTGTTATGGAGATCATATTTACCTATTTGGCATATGAACTTATTTTTTTTTTACATGAGTATTTTAACTACTTCTGGGTGTGCTTTGTTTTTTCACTTTTTAAAAATGTCTTAAAATTTTATCATCGTTTACATATGATGAAGTGTTCTCATTTTTATTATATTGTTTGTTGAGTTGTAACAAAGTATATGCCTGTGTAACCACCACAATGATGACAGAAAATTTTTGCCATCCTAGATCAATATTCACTTATGATCCACTGTGGTCAATTCTTCTCCATATACTCATATTCACTACTACTGATTTTATTTCTATTTTTCCATATTGTTTGCCTGTTGTACAGTTTCATAGGCATGGTTTCATAAAATAGGTATTCTAGTGTCTGGATTCTTCTGGTCAGAATAAAGGTTTTTATATTTTTCATATGGTTGTATATATTACTAGTTCGTTTCTTTTATTGATGAGTAGTGTTACTTTATTTAGCCATTCATTTAAAGACAGTCATGGTTGTTTCCAGTGTTTGATGCTTAAGAG
Source organism: Marmota monax (assembly GCF_021218885.2). Lineage (NCBI taxonomy): Eukaryota > Metazoa > Chordata > Mammalia > Rodentia > Sciuridae > Marmota > Marmota monax. Next base: position 40,160,344 of record NW_026693571.1, read on the forward strand.
CACTTGGAGCATTTTCATATGAGTTATTTTGATGGAAATATCAGTACAGCATGTGTTTCAGCTGGTGAACTGTTTTCTTCTTTTTGTGGTACTACGGATCAAACCCTGGGCCTCCTGAATGCGAGGCAAGTGCTCTACTACTACTCCCTCCCCAACCCTCCCAGACTATTTTCTAAAGTAGTTGTAGACTTTAAGCGCCAACCAGCAAGGCAGGTATGAGAGTTTCAGTTGTTCCATAACTTGGTCAATACTTTTAATGGATATCATGTGTAGTAATTACTTATTGTGATTTTTATGTGCAATTCTCTATGATTTCTCTTATGCTGATTAGCTATTTGTGACTCTTTTGTGAAATGTTTGTTCAAATCCTTTGCATCTCATTTGAGTTGTCTTTTTAATTGTGAGAGTTCTTTATATATCTTATAGAGATGTCATTTGTCAGCTATAGATATATGATGAGTATTTTTATTTCTCATTTTGTGAATTACCTTCATTTTATAAATGGTCTTGCAAAAGTAGGTGTTATACATTTTGATAAAATCTAATTTATCACATTTTTTTGATGCTTGTGATTTTCTTTTATGATTTACTTTTTACTATTCTGTGTAAGAATACTGCCTATCCCACGGTCATCACTAATTTCTCTGTTTTTTTTTTTTTTCTGAAGTGCTATAGTTTTAACTTTTGTATCTTGTCTTATGGTATGAAATGGAAGTCATGAGAAAGCACACATACTCCTGTTGTCCCCTAAGATTAATTATGTTTTCATAGATGTCCTTCAAAACATTAGGTAGGTTGAAAAGTGTGTTTACCATGAAAGACTGTTAAATGATTCAAAATGCTATTGTTAAAAAAATTTCATTATAATGCTACATTTTCTCCTTTTTGCTGTTATATGCTCTCTATACTTTATGATTTTCAAATACTCAATCAAGCTCTACTTCATCACGATGTATAATTTCATTTAATATTTTTAGTCCAGGGAATGCTCAACCACTGATCACATCTCCAAGCCTTTTTATTTTTTATTTCGAGACATTGCATCACTTAGTTGCTCAGTGCCTTTCTCAGTTGCCGAGGCTGGCCTTGAACTTGAGATCTGCCTCAGCCTTTCCAATCTCTGGGATTAAAAGAGCGTGCCACTGTGCCTCTCTGTTACACTGGCTTTTAATTTTCTGTTCTTGGAATGAAAAATGTGTTGTAGTGTATATGTTAGTTTATAGCATCTGAAAGACTTAACAATTGATGTTATCTTTCCCTTAAATGTAGTAGGAGTCACCAGCATAGCCTTCTGGTCCTGAAATTTCCTCATAATAAGGAATTTAGTTGAATTCAGTTTCTGTACTTGATGAAGGTCTATTCACATATTCAATTTCTTCTTGATAGTCGGTTTTGGTGTTTTGTGTCTTTCAAGGATTTTGTCAGTTTCATCTACATTACTGAATTAACTAGCATAGCATTGTAATATTTCTGTATTACCTTTTATATCTATTGGACATTTTCTTAGTATCTTTTAATGTCTGTAGGATATATATTGAAATGTCTCATCTTTCCATTTATGATATTGATAAATTATATGTCTCTCTTTGTTCTTGAATATTTTGGGTAGATATTTGTTCATATTATCAAAGAACCAGCTGATGGTTTTTAAATTAATTTTTATATTTAATTATATAATTTTCTCTTCATTTTCGATTTTTTTTTTACAGGTGTTGAGGTCATTGATTTTACTTATTCTTTATTTTTCCCCTTTTTTATCAGTTCATTGTAATTATACATAATGGTGGGATTCATTGAGGGTGTTGGTTTTAGATAGAAGTTTGGATATTGATTTCAGCATTTTATCTTTTCTAATATAATATTTAAAGCTATATGTTTTCCTTTGAATCCTTTCTAGCTGATTCTATGATTTCCCCCCCTAATTGTCATTGTTATTCTTTGATTTATCAGTTATTTGGAAATAAATTTCTTAATTTCTAATTATTTAAAAAATTTACTTATTTTTTTATCATCTGAATTCAAGCAAAGAGTTAAAAGATCTCTGTATTTCTAGATCTTTTTTCTCTGCATAGCCTCCTCACCTCTAGTAGTTTGTCCTTCCAATTCTAGCCATCACTTTCTCATCAGACCTTTTTAAAAAGAAAAAAACTTATTTCCTTGTTCTTATGAGAAGTCTGGAGGATAGTTGAGAAGTAGTGTATAATTTGACTGTATCTGGAATAGGCAGGTGTGCAGAAAGGTAATGAACCACATTGTGGAATTATAGGTCACCAGTTCTAGCTAATAAAATTTTGTCCTAGTTTTTTGGTCAAATATTTGTGATAGTCATGCAGTTTTTGTGAGGGCGTGGTGGGAATGGAGCATATAGATACATCTGTGCAATACCAAAATAATTTCTTCTAGAGACAGAAAACATTCTGGGATAGTTCAGAGAAGTTCAGTTAGATTATTTCTAGAGTTGAATTGTGAACTAATAGAGGTCTGTGTAAGAGCCATGCTGAGGGAATAAGAGGTTTTGCTAAGATGGAATGAATTGGATGTGAATGGAGGATAATTGAGATGTCACAGATGACAGTAAATACAAGAACTTTCTCACTCAAGTATAATAGCACATTTGAGATGAAGGTCGCCTCTTCAAGTTTGTACATTTTTAATATTACATGCTTATCAGACAAGTGGAAATTATTCTGCAGATAGAAATATGAGCTTATATTTTTAAAAACAACTGGATCAGATATGAAAATTTGAAAGCTTGACCTAAATTGATGATAGTAGATAAAGTGGGAATGGATGATATTATTGTGGAACATTTTATCAAAGCCTTGGAAAAATACCAGCATTTCATAATAGAGAATAATAAAGGATAAAGCTTGTCCCCCAAGAGGGGTGGTAGGTTGATGACAGAAACAAAGAAGAGTGTTACTTAATTTTAAGATCACTCCTTTCTGCACTTTTCATTGGAAGGACAAATAGCAAAGTTAGATAGAACTATATGATCTGGATGAATACATTTAAAGAAACTATTGTCTCTGTTTCTTCATTTCCATTTAAATATTTAGTAAAGACACTTGAATTACAATGGCCATTCCAAATTGCTTTCATCTTCACTTATTCTTTATCTTTTTGCTGTAACTGAATTTCTTCTAAGAAGGAAGTTTATTTAATCTTTTATTTACTTTGTTAATTCTACAGTAATAAATCTTAGGGTTTTTTTAGCAAAAAAAAATTGAATTGTTAGTTCTCAAGGTGCTTATTTCTTTTCTTTTTCTTTTTTTAGATTTAGATATTTTTGTAGTCACATTGTAATGTTCTATTACCTGGTTTATATGATGCATGAAATAGGAAAATAGAGAAGTTAATGTAAAGTAAGAAATCCTGCCTAAAATAAAGTTGAATGAATGGTTTAAATCTGACCCTTTAATTCATATGCTTTTTATGCCATTATTTTATATAGCAGTTTTTTGTAGTGTCTCCTAGGGTACCTTTGTTCAACCTTCAAACACAAAGTGCATACACGAATGTGTCCCATTGCTAAGTAATATACATTTGGTCTTAAATATTCCTCATTTGTAGTTGACATTGAATGATATGTTATGTGTAGAATTTATTATCGGTTTTTAATAAGAGCATCTTCAAATTACATTATAAATATTTTTTTTGAAATAGATACAAGTTCATTATATCTTTAAGAAACATTCTTGTTTGGTTTCATTTTATCATGTTTTAAGGTCAAATGTGACTCTAATGTTCCACAAAGAGACAGAGATTGATAATCAGGAAAGAATAGTCCTTTAATGTGATTTATATCTATAGATTTTATGTCAGATATGAAAAGTTGCTGTTCAAATTGTAAAGGAGGATCCATTAAAGAACACTTTAAAACCATTTTACTATTTAGCTTACCTTGAGTTCTTGTTTTTAGAATTATGCCTTTTCAAGCAAACTTTAATAGCTTATCAAATGTTTATGAAATATAATTTGATAAAGAAATTAGTCTACCATTAGTAAAACATAGAAATAATACAGTTCAGTGCATTCTCGTTGGGTGATTTTAGTACTGTTCTGTATGTGATGTTTCAGAGGAGTACTGAAACCAATGATTTTCTAAATTCTACCAATACCTTAAATTTCCTCCTATTAGAAAAAGGTAGAAAAAGACTGATTATGGATGCAGTAGGGCATGTTGAAAGTATAGACATCCTTCTGCCATTCTGCACTATTCCTTTTGGGGTATAGTTAGACTAGAAGTGAGGTAACCTATTGAATGTTTCTTGGCTCTTGCATGAACTTTTGAAAATATCAGATTTGAAATTATATTTCTGTTACAATTAAATAATTCCCTAGTTATCTTTACTTAAATGGTTGTCCCTTTGGATGTTTCTTAAGTATTTTCTTTCTTTTAGTATTTCAAATCATATTTTTGACCAGTTGTGCTCTCCTGTGGTTTATTTAGCATGATGCTTACTTTTTAAATATAGATATGATATTTGTACTTAATTAGTGTTAAATTAATCTAGTTCCTATTATTAGACTCATTTTCTCCACTTCAATATTTAGGTGAAATAAAATAGTTTTCTTTTACCACTGTAAATGTTCTGAGGAACTTGTACTCATCTGTGTTCAAGTGCTCTTTCAAAAGTCACCCCAAATTTCTAATTGACAGATTCTTAGAGCTATTATTATCCCCTCATTTTGCAGATGAGGACATTTAGACCTAAAGAGGTAAATATGGTAGTTGCCTAAGACTGTCAGCACATAGCAGCAAGATGATAGTGCAATCTTGTTTTGGTTTTTCTTCCCAACTGTATAATTGTTTATATGAACAAATAATGATTCTGCATTCCAGAATTTCTTTAATATATTACTTTTTCAACTGTATTTGAGTCAAAATGTATTGCTTTTCCTTTTCCTGAAATTAATTTATGTTTTTTTGGGGGGGCTTGAATTTGTTTTAGAGGTTCCATTTTATTCCCACCCAAGAGTAAATTATCTTCTCAAATTTCTCCATTATTAAATTCATCCTTTGATCCCTGTATTATAGTGCATTGCACAGACTGAGAGATATTTGATTCCTTATGCATGTACATATACACCATATCTTTTGAGTTGCTTTTGGTAGAATGGAAAGAAATCCCAATTCACATAGGCACAAAATAACCAGGAATTTATTGGACCTTATAAAAAATCTAAAACAAAATGTCTCATAGAATATCTACAGGTAGGTTGTTCTTCAGGATTTGATCTAGAAGTTCATGATTCCATCTGAAATAGACTGTTTTCTATTATTCTCATAGTTCTGTTCTCTTTAGATTTGGCTTTATTTTCAGACCAGGTTGCCTCTTGGTACAGAGAGCTTTTAGCACTTCTGGAAGTAATATGCTTCCTTTTACACACTGAAAGGAAGGAGCAAAGTATCCAGCAAAAACCTCAACTTTGCTCTTAATGCAACAGTTGCATCACGTACCCTTCCCTGAGCTAGCTTGTCAGTGTAGGTGTGATTATTTTCCTGATTGGTTTAGGATAATCACAGTGTTCTTTGATACTTGGGCCCTGATGGTAGTTGTGTGTGGCAGCAATCTCTTCAAACTGCTAAACAACAGGAAAGGCAGGGAACTACAAAATATATCACATACATAAAATAATATTTCTTCCAACATCAAATTTAGGTTGTCACGGTTTTGTTTTTTTTGTGTGTGTGTGTGTGTGTTTGTGAACTTGAAGTTAAGGTCAGGAGTCTAATAGAGGCTATTAAAGGATCAAATTTATATCAATCTTCATGTTTTCATCTTTGAAGCAAGATACTCACTATAGCATCATAAACATGATGCCACAAGTACTTGAATTAAAATTGCAAAGAAATAAACCTTTTGGAAAATAGAAATTACATTCTATCTTCTTATTGCTAATGAATCATACTATTTGGGGGGCAAAAGCGGTAACTCAGTACTTTTCAAATTTCAATGTACATATAAATTTCCCAGGGATCTTATTAAAATTCAGATACTGATTTAGTTGGTTTGATATGAGACCTTAGATTCTACATTTTTAATCTCACTGTGATTCCAGTGCTACTAGTCCATTTGTTATAAGTAGAATTTAAAAGATGCAACTACTTCATTTTTTAAATGTATTAGAAACTAGCGTAGTTTGCTACTATAAGGTAATTTTTTTCTTTTCTGGGCCTCTGAGTTGGCCACATAATTTGTCTTCTCACTTCACTTACCTTGTCTCTACAGTTCATTCTCAAAATAACAGCTATAGTGGCCATTTTAATATGTAAATCAGTCTCTTATTCACTGTTTAAAACCTATACCATTAGAATAAAGTCTAAATTCCTCAGAGTAATTACATGACATAAATGATGCTGTTCCTGCATACTTCTCCAAACTAATTTCATACCATTATTCTCCTTATTCAATGTCTCAAGTTTTGCAGCTTCACTTCATGCCATTTGTAATGCTGGGCCCCTGCATTTACTTGACTAACTGCTTCTTATTGTTTAGTTATCTGCTTCAATATTAACAACTTCTGAGTGTATTTTATGCTTGACTTCAGAGAAGTAAATTCTTGTGGGATATTATGTCAAGAAAGCAGATCACTAAATCCTAGACAATTAAAGAATGATAGAAATGTAACTGTAAATTTTTGGTTGCTTTGGTTAATGCTAAACATTATTTTTTGATGCGTTTTTAGTTTTTCTCCCATATTTTTATAGTATGAACAAGTGTTTCTTTTTTTTTTCCTTCCTATCCAAGTCACTTTGTGCGCAGTATTCTGCAGACAAACGAGAAGAAGAGAAAATGTGTGATCATTTGATAAGAGCAGCTAAATATCGAGACCATGTGACAGCAACTCAACTAATCCAGAAAATCATCAACATTCTCACAGACAAGCATGGAGCCTGGGGAAATTCTGCAGTGAGGTAAAGGGACACCTTTCAGGTTTGGCCCCGGGTTTTCCCCAGATGGCCTAGCTTTATGATCAAGGCTGGATGAAGAACAGAGTAATTTTTTATTTTGTATTTTAATATTTACTATGAATTTAAAGCAAAGGGAAATGAGAAAATCAGTATGAGTATAGTTATAAGTCTTCTGAGATATTGTAGTTCCCTCTAAAAGAAGATTTGCTCATATCTGTTTATTCCATTTGGAGTGAATGGTAAAGGTAGCAGTTGACATAAACTATTTTATTAGCTTCACTAATTGAGTTTCTGTAAATATATTATTTTATTTTAATAATCTATTCCTTATTTTACACTTTAGAGTTTTACCACATAAATTTGAAAACACAATAAAATGTTTTGTTTTCTCAAGTCATGTTGCAAATTGCAGGACTTTGATGATAAAATTTGTTAAATGCTCTCGTAAAATTTTATTCAATATACATATCTTTTTCAGATAACCAAACTGAACTTGCTTTTCTTAATTCTACTTTCTAGGAATAAAAAAAATTAAATTACCTTTTAGGACTAAGAAACTTAGACAATTGTGAAATTTATTCCCCATGAAATGTTTTATGCTACAAATCATAGAAACATACTTGGACTCTTTCATGTAATGTTAATGAAAAACATTTTTATATTCTCCCATTAGAAAAAAATTGTTTTAATGCCTCATTTTTGCATAAATGTATGATCATTTGCTAAGAGCAGCTAAATATTGATACCAAATATTTAGCTTATCTAGAAGAATGAAAAAAAGGAAAAAGAAAAAAATAATAAATTGTGTGTTTTTCAAGTGTAATTTGCTTATACTGTTTTAATCAAAGTACATATCTCACAGATATCATATTCTAGTTTAGAAAATTTTATGTAAAAATAAATAATTTTGAGTTTTTGAAAGGTAAATGTTAGAGATGTATTTTTCAAGTTCATTATTCATTACAGAGAACATTTACATGAGTTACATTTCTCAGTATATAATTTTTGGTTCCAGGTGTTACAAGTTAACTATTTGAGGTCAAAAAGTAACAGAATAAAGATAGGAACCATGTTTTTTTTTTTTTTTTTTTTTTAAATTTCTCAGCTGTAAGAGTGGTCATGGAATGACATGAATTACTGAGTCAATGATCTCTGGTCCCCTGTCTTACAACGTATAAAAGCCTGGCAAGGGGGAGGAAGTGTGTGCATGTGTGTAGGTGTTTTGAAGGTTTTAGAGTTTTGTGATACTTTAATGTTATAGATTCAGTGTGGTCATTTGACATCAGATACTGAATAAATGAGGTTATTACTTTCAGGTATAGTGCCTGGCACATAGTGAGAAATTAATATGTATTTATTTAATATTTTTAAGTTTTTTTTTCACCTAAAAGGAGTTTTACACATTGGAAAAAAACAAAAAACCTTTAGGTAACTTTTGCCAGGTGTTACATTGGTCATTTTTAATGGTATTAAAATTTTAGCTTTACCTTTGTGTAGCACAGTGTACCTGTGCTATCAGAATGAAAACTGCTTTTTTTGTGAAGTGGTATTGCTGTAATACAGTATCTTGGAAAAATAGATGTACTGTGAAATGTATTTATCTAGAAATAATTGGTATTTCTGTAATAGACTCAGATTTGTTATTCTGCGCAGCCAGAAATATTTGAAGTAAATTCTGAAATTTTAGTATTTCTGGAAATCCAGATACAGAGACATATTTTGCTTTTTTCACCCAAATGAGACTAGTTGGCATCCTGTTGGCTTGCTGCTAAATACATTTTTAATTCAGAGCAACAGCGAAGAATGTGTCATCAAAAGGAAAATTATTATTAGTGAATTGATATTTTCAATCTAGAAATCTCTTAACTTACATTTTGTTAAGGACAGCATGTAGCAAACCACATTGCCTCCATGTTGATATTCCTTTTTCATTGTTTTTAGGTCTTTCCCACTGAACTGTCAGTTACTTAGGATACCTGGTTGTTCCCTATGATCATCTTAAAATCCTCCTTTTCAAGATTAGTTCCCATTGTAGTGAATTTGTAGATCTTGATGCTCCTTTTTAAGTAACTATGTAAGAAAATGTGGTTGACAGAATGTATGCTGGCTCACCATTCTTTGACAGTGGTTAACTATTCTCTGATTTCTCTTGTATGAGACTTGCATAATCAGCTTGTAAATTATGGACATGGTTGTAATAAATGGGAATAACACAGTGTACTTTGTTCTTCACTTAGCATAATTCTAGAAAACATAAATGGCATTAGGGAGAAATCAGAGTCATACTGTAGCTGTAATGCATTTAACTATCCAAAGGCTGTTAAAAGAAATATGCACAATGAGCAAAATTTTAGTAGATGATTAAATTATTTTAGGTATAATTTCTTTGTGTTTTATCTAAAGAATTATAGTAGCATTTTTGTCTTCTAATTCAATCATATTAGAATATTTAGAAATTTCATTTGTGGCATTTTTTTTTATTTTGACCCTCCTTTGGAATCCACATAATTTGCTTGTAGCCATGGCTATGTAGGCCTAATACTTTCCCATTAATGTCATTTATTTTGTTTCACTATTGATGGTTTTTCTAATGCCACACGATCAGTGGGCTGCAGTGCTGGCAGCTGGCCTGGGATCGGCAGTGGTTTTAATAAATCACAATCAGACCCATGCCATTACATCAATATTTTTAGTCAATTATAGAGAAGGTCAGGTGCTACATTCAGTATAGGAGCCTC